>NW_026000229.1:49523068-49634478 GCF_001458135.2 Marmota marmota marmota | reverse complement strand
CCCTTCCCTTCTCCTCTGCGACTGGCAGCTACATCCTGCTAATAAAATCTCAGACAGGTAAACGGTTGTTTTGGCTTGTTGAGTTTACAGAGCTTTCCCATCGTCCTTTATGTAAGACTGGAAGACGCTGCACCACAAGACACAGATCACCAAAGAGGTTTCCGCTTTATTACAAAAGGCTGTGTGTTTATATAGGTCTAAGGAGAGGTCGCAGGGCTGAGGTAGATAACAGCTCACCCGTTTATTGGCAAGCTCTTCCATATGTCAGTTCCGGAGCCCAAGAAGTTAATTCTTATTGGGGCTAAGGCTTCCCACCAGCAGGGTTTGAACATTGGCACCGGCGGGAACATTTAGCGCCAGTGAAAGAAAAAAAGAGGAGAAAGAGGGTCGTTAGACACCATGCTGGGGTTTTACTCTGGGGTGCTGCTGCCGTTATGTTTTCCCAACACTTTACACGTTCAGAATAATTCCAGGGGCTACTCTCCTGGTTTGTCTGAGCCTACACCTATTAATACTTCTGTATAAACGAGTCCGAAAATTAGCATTTGAAACTCTTTGAAGCAAATAAGTTATTAATTTGACACATGTTTAAAACTCACATTTGATATAATCCTTTGAAGCCAGATTTAAAGTTAGGTAGTCAGTGTAGTTAGGTAAATCTGGCCTAATATTGAGTAAGATCCAAAATGGAGGCCATGTTAAGAATGAATTCCGGGAAAAGCAGAACAACTCTTGGAATGTTAATGTCCCCAAGGCCCAGAGCCCATCCCAAAGAAATGTTAATGAAGATTACTTCTTTGCCCCACCTGTGCCCCACCCTTTGGGCCTTCCCACCTACATTCCATCATTGAAAGAACTATAAAAAGGGGAAACAACCGCACTTCCACGGATTCCACCTCTTGGGTCCCCTTCTCTGGGAGAAGTCTTTTCTGCTGTCCTTTAATAAAGCCTCTACTTTCCACTCTGACCTTGCCTCAGCGTGCTTCTCTGGTGTTATACTTCAACATTGGGGAAGCAAGGACTTGTCACTGGTCAACAGCGGTAACATATCGGTAACACCTTCAGCCAAAAGGTTCATTTTTTTAATCTCAAAACAATCAAAGCAGATGTCATTGGTTAAGAGTCCATTTGATCAATAGCATTTCACAATTTGTACCAACATCTGGGTAACGAAGCTTTGCACGTCACTTTAAATGGATGGAGTGCCAAATTTCTCAAATGCATTTCCACAAAATGCACACTTTTTTTTTTTTTTTGGTGGGTGTTGGGGAATTGAACCCTTGAACCAGGGGAGCTTTACAACTGAACTATATCCCCAGCCCTTTTTATTTTGGGACAGGGTCTCACAAAGCTGCTGAGGCTGACCTTGAACTTCTGATCCTTCTTTCTTAGCCTTCCTGGTGGCTGATATGGTGTGGGCCACCGCAACCAGTCACAAATAGGTTTTAAATGAAAGCCTTAACTGTTCTTCATTTGAATTAATTTCTCCAGGGTCAAAGTTCTGGCTCCCAGAAAAGTTACCCACAAAAGGTAAGACAGTGATACAGAATTTATTACATAAGCTATCTGATGAGCAGATGTCAGGGATTTTTCTCCCAAGGAGCCCTCTTGCCATAGGCTGATTTAGGGGAGGTTTAAAAAGGAGAAGGGTGATGGAAGATTAGTGGGCACCTTCTCACAGGTGGAGGTTTGTGGTTAAATGAGGCACCTCTGATCCTAATCTCCTAGTTACAAGACGTTTCTCAGTTTTGCAAATTTCAGCAAAAAAAAAAAAAAAAAAAAAAAAAAAAAAGATTATTTCCTTGGGCTATTCTTGCAACTGATTAGTTTGGCCACATGCAGTTTCTGACATTATATAGGGAACAAGCTAGAGGAAAGTGGTTGGCCCCAGGCCCCTCGGCTTATCCACCAAACACTTGCTAATGAAAAGAGTATAGTTTGCCTGATCCCTGTGGAAGACAAAGGTCACATTGAGATAAAATAGAGAATTGGTCTTGAGGTCTGGTATCTGTGCTTGCCTTCAAGAATTTTATTCTGGGCTGGAGATGTGGCTTAAGCGGTAACGTGCTCGCCTGGCATGAGCGCAGCGCTGGGTTAGATCCTCAGCACCACATACAAATAAAATAAAGATGTTGTGTCCACCGAAAACTGAAGAATAAATGTTAAATCTCTCTCTCTCTCTCTCTTAAAAAGAATTTTATTCTCCTAGGTATAGTGACTCACACAAGGGCCACTTAGTGTCACACATACCCTGACAATGGCCAGAGGTTTCTCCTAGGGTGGTACCTGCGTTGGACACATTTAAAACTAACAAACAAGTGTGACATTGTAATATTGTCTTAAAAACCCAAGAGTTGGTTATCTTATCACCAGCATATCTTCCTCTCTTCTCCCTCAGCCGAGACCACCTGTTCGCTCATCCTTCACAGGGTGAGGAGACCACAGCAATTATAATGCAGCGCCCTCTTTTCCCTAAGCGAAGTGAGGGCGGACCGGGCGCCCAGACAACGTCTATGGTTCCAAGATGCCGGATTCTTTTCGGACTCGGCTAGTCCCACTGTGAGACCCGAGGGACCCACTTGCTCCGCCGGTTGCCTTGGGGCAGTCTAGGGCCGTGGCCTCTCTGGAGGGCCCACCCTAAGGGCAGGGCGAGGGGCCGGAGCGAGCGCCGTGACGCGAACGGCCCGGGCCAATGGGAGCACCCCGTGGCGCCGGCCAAGCCGCCGGGCCATAAAAAGGAGGCGCTGCCGGTCTGTCCAGCCGGCGGCGGCCTTGACTCGAGCTTGTCTCTGCCAGATCGCTTACCGTCCTCAGGTGATTCGGGCCACAGGTCATTGCGGGCCGCCGCCTGCGAAGTTTAGCTGCAGCCTCCTGAGGCGCCCCGGGGTCTCCCCGAGCGGTAGCAGCGGGACCATGGAGAAGGGCCCGGTTCGGGCGCCGGCGGAGAAGCCGCGGGGAGCCAGGTGCACCAATGGATTTCCCGAGCGGGAGCCGTCTCGGCCCGGGCCAAGTAGGCCGGCGGAGAAGTCCCCGCGGCCCGAGGCCAAAAGCCCCCAGCCCGCAGACGGCTGGAAGGGCGAAGGACCCCGCGGTGTGGAGGAAAACGAGCTGAACCTCCCCAACCTGGCGGCCGCCTATTCGTCCATCCTGCGCTCTCTGGGCGAGGACCCCCAGCGGCAGGGGCTGCTCAAGACGCCCTTGAGGGCGGCCACGGCCATGCAGTTCTTCACCAAAGGCTACCAAGAGACCATCTCAGGTCAGTGTCCCGGCCGGCCGCGTCCGCGCTGGCTACTGGGACGTGCGGGGAGCGGGAGAGGTGGCTGCGGGGAAGCCGGCGGCGGCTCCAGGAAGTTTCCGGAGTTGCCTCACTCTGGGCGGAGGGAGCCCAGTGCTGTCACCTTCGAACCCCGCCCTCCGTGCTGGCCAGCTGCCCCGAGGCGAGGATCCAGGCGCCCAGGAGAGCAGCAGCCTCGCCTCCCGGAGATCCCTGCAGCTGTCTTCGCGGGGTCCTCCTCTCTCCCAGCACTCAACCTCCCCTCTAGAGCCTGGGGCTGGGGGTTCCTTGGGCGGAACCGCTGTCACTGAGCTCCTCGGCGGGCGAGAGTCTTTTGCTGCCCTTCTCACCTGAGCACCCAGAACCGGGTGCTTGAGGCACTAGCAGAACACAACTTGATAAGGATCGCCTACGCACTTGTTGGAAATGACAGGTTCCTAGGTCGTTTCTTTTCTTGAGATCCTCCTTCCTGCCCCCGCCCCCCTTTTGGGGGGGGCTTGGAGTGAAGCCCTGGCTTCGTGTGCATCGGTCATCCAGAGTTCTTACGCCGCAAAATCCAGGGACCAGCATTCTGATTTATTTATCAGGGGACTGGGGACTTCAGAGAGTTGTTAATTCTTTCATCCATCTCAAGTTTACTTTAGCTCAGGACTTTTCCAAAAATTGGAACAGTTCTGAGTGCAGTCTTCCCTGGAGTTTGAGGTGTGAGGTTTCTTGGGCTAATTTGCTGCTGAAAGCCTTCGTCCTTTTCCTCCTTCCAAAGAAAGAAAGCAATTCTCAGCTGATGCTCCAGAGTCCCCTCCCTCCAAGTCAGCTGGGTTGACCCAGTGTAGTCTGGATGCCTGTCCAGCTTTCAGCGGTGGGTTAGCAGGCAGTGTGGGTCTGTGAGGAGGCCATGTGAAGGGGAATGGAGAATAATCCAGGAATGCCTGTTTATCAGGCGAGCAGTGTTGATATTTATTTATTTTTAAAATCTTCTGGTATCTTTGGCTGGCATCAAAGGCATTGTTCTTCATTCCACGTCTTCTGTACATATTGGTGACATTTATTTCTGTGAAGAAGCCTTTGCCTTTACCGTTTCTCCTAGAAAAAAACAGTGCTGTCCCTGTTATTTTCCTGAAAGAGTATGGAGCAACTCAGACTACATCCTGGGAAGAACAAAGTTATTTTTGCCTAGTCTTCCACACCCTAAAGGAAGGGTGGGAAATCAAAGCATGAGAGGGGTGGGGTGCCAAGAGGAAATGATACTATATCCTAAAGCCAAGAAATGGACCTCTAGTCCCATGATTTTCTCACCTCTTGATGGCAAAAGTTTAGAGTTTCAAAATGCAAAGGGTAAAGAATAATGGTTCTGTTTTCTGTGAGTTCAGTTATCCCAGAGTAAATATTCTGGGATATAATGGAGAAGACCCTTTAGGGATCTTGTTCATTCTGTCTCTTGAAGATACAGGAGGAGGAGGAGGTGTCTCCACAGCCTTGGCAGGACAGTGGCCTGTAACCTAGCATGGGAGGGACAGGCCACAGACTACCTAAAGTGAGCCACAGGTTTACTTGAGAAAGAGCAGCAGCAGCTTGTCTCATAAGTCAAGATTCAGCTACAGAGGACTAAAGTCTCCAAAGAGCACTTTATTCTATCTTAGAAAACTGTTCTAATCAAGTGTTAACTTATTATTTAAAAAGTCTGAGGACTTACAAATGAGGCAGAATAGTGATTGCCATCTGAGGAAGAGGGGAGAATGGGAAGTGACTGCTTAATGGTTAATGGGTATGGGGCTTTGTTTTAGGATGATAAAAATGTTCTAGGATGAAAGCACCGTATTGCAAATGCTACTGAACCATACACTCTAAAATGGCTAAAATGAAGAATTTTGTGTCTATTTTACTATGATAAAAAAGCTCATGGACCTTATTTAAAATAATTAATGGTTATTAATTGAATGTCTTAATGGGTTCAGTGCTTTGCATGGATGGTCTTGGTTAATCCTCAATTTTGAGGTGAATTCTGTTCTCTTACCCCATGACATGGAAATCAAGGCAGAAAGGTTGACAGTTTACAAGTGGGAGAGCCAGGCAGCCCCATGGCTGAACTCTTCAGTACTTATCTCCTTATGGTGCAACACAGGGAGATGAATCAGTGCGCCTTTATCTACCAAATACTTCAACTTTGAGCTGGGTTACCAGCATTAAAAACAAACAAGCAAATGGTGGAGTAGAATGGATAAGATCAGTTTATCATATGCAATAAGACTAGTAAGGATAAAGTTTTAGGGAACTCACAGGTATGATTTGTGTGTGTGCGTGCATGAACACACACAAATCATACCCGTGAGTTCCCTAAAACTTGACTCCACATGTGGAATGCATTTCTCATTGGGGTTGCAGTCAAAAGTTTTGAAAAATATTAGAATATCACAATTAAGGATTAAATATTTATTTTTAAGAGATATATAATTAAAGCAGATTGAGTAGAGAGACAGCAAGGTTGATACTGAGTTTAAAGAAATGAACCTGAAATGGTGGTTTTCCATGTCTTGGACCACCCAGGATGGGAGAGAGAAGGAAGGATACAGGTGGGAGAAGTGAGTGGCAGGTGGCTGGAGGAGTCATACCTTTGTAGAAAATATAGAAGAGAGTAATAGGACAATCCTGCACAATCCTCAATTTTTATTTCTTTCGGAGCATAAATCTGACTACTATAGATTATTTTGAATAGGAATAATCTTTGAAACTCATTTCTAAGCTTGTGAACAGATTAGGACCTTATTTACTTTATATTCTGCATATTAATTTTTGGTTAATATTGTTGATGTGCGAGAAAATGTAAGAAAATGTAAGTTGGGCCAGGGTGCACAGTTGTGCACTCCTGTAATCCTAGTGACTGAGGAAGACAATGGCAAGTTTGAGGCCAGCACAGCAATTTAGTGAGACCTGTCTTAACTTAAAATATAAAAAAAAGGACTGGCGATGAGGCTTATTGGTAAAGTGTTCAATACTTAGTACCAAAAAAAGAAATGTAGGTTAGTATTTCATATTCCCCAAGTTTTTTTTTTTTTCTTCCTTCTTTTTGCAGTTCCCTCCTCTTGTGTGATTTGAGGCTAGTTTCTGATGCCCTAGGGAATTTATCATGTCCCCACACTGCAGCTTCTCTCCATGACCTTTGCCCCAGCTTTCTAGTGTGTTCTCATGGAAGCATTTGTGGTTGCCCAAGACAGGGCTATGTCACAGCTGTATAATTCTCCCAGTTTCCTGTTCACTTCTGGGCTGTAGCTTGTAGGTGGAGTGGACACCAGCACCTCTCCAAGGAACGGGAGAATCTAGCATCATAGGCTGATCTTTGGACCAACTTACACCAACTCATCTTTTTCTGTTTCTGCCCCATTTCAATATAGCCATAGCCTATTTCTCTTACATATTCAATTTTTCTTGTGGTGAGTTCTTTCTATACAAGGGCCCTTTCCTGTATGTCCACTCTCCTTTTATTCAGAACCAGTACTGAATTAAAATTTGAGTGTCCACTACACCCTGAGATCTTTGGCTTTTATTTCCCTGTGACTGACCCTTCCTATTCCCTGTCCTCTCCCAGATATAAAAAAGGAGCAACGTTTTTAGAGAGTATTATCTGCCAAATGTTGAATGGGTACAACTTGTCTATCAGTTGTCCTTTTTTTTTTTTTTTTTTTGATACTGGGGAGCGAATCTAGGGGCACTTAACCACTGAGCCACATCCCCAGACAGGGTCTCACTGAGTTGCTTAGGGCCTCGATGATAAGTTGCTGAGGCTGGCCTTGAACTCAATCCTCCTGCCTCAGCCTCCAGAGCTGCTGGGATTAAAGGCGTGTGCCACTGCACCCAGCTCAGTTGTCCTTTTTAAGATGAGTTTATGGGAGTACACAAGAATCTTGGCTCTATCACATTTTCTAGTTAAATTAGGTTTTAGCTTGTCTTATCCAGACTGCCAAGACAGTTTTCATAATCAGGTTGACAGTGTCTCCAAATCTGGGAAGCGTGGATATCATCTAGCTTGAGGAGATGGCACCAGAGGTGACTGTTTTCCCTGATGGGGCTGGGGAGGCTCAGGCATGCACAGTAAATCAGGTCCCCTCCTCAACCATGTTCCCTGCCAGATTGTCTCCATTCTCTGAGGATTACGCAAGGCAGTCAGATACTTCATTTATACAAGAATGAATTCTTAGCTACTTCATACTGTAATGTGGTAGTCACAAAAGATTTTTCTTTTTGAATCACAAACCTCTCTGATTGATTAAACCAGGCTGTTATGCTGAACTAAAAATAAAAACTAACAGTTTTTAGCATGTAAAAGGGACAAAAAGTCAAATAATTTACTATTCCTTCTTACATCTTTGGTGAAAGGTGAGTTTGTCCCAAGTTTTAAAGTATATTGTAGAAAAATTCATTTTATTAGAGGGTGGGTTGTGACTCAGCGGTAGAGTGCTTGCCTAGCATGTGTGAGGCCCTGGGTTCAATCCTCAGCACCACACAAAAATAAATAAAAATAAAGGTTTTGTGTCCAACTATAACTAAAAACAAAAATAAGTATTAAAAAGAGAAAAGTTCATTTATTAAGAGATGCTGTTTTGAATGTTCAGCTTATTTAAATCTTGACTAATAATTTGTTTTTAATTTTGTTGATGCTCATATACAATTTAGGTCTATTTGCTGCTAGAAAGAGCACTGTGAATAAAGAGGAGAAAAATGACAAAGCTGTGGATATCTTAATGACTGGAATTTGCAGGAAATCGAAATGGATTAAAACTATTAAGAAGAGGTTATTGAAAATTGAGAAGAAAAGCCAGTCCTAATAGTTCCTTTAAAAATATGTTAAAACAACAAATTTAAAAAATATAATCTATACCTAGGATTGGCACATACCTATGATCCCAGCTACTCTGGAAGCTGAGGCAGGAAGATCCAGAGTTTGAGTCCAGTCTGGGCAACTTAGGGAGACCCCGTCTCAAAAAAATAAAAAGGACTGGGGATGTAGCTCAGTAGTAGAGCACCCCTGGGATTGATCCATAGTGTCAAATATAAATATAAATACACATTTATATCTGTAAACAATTTTTCTGACAAGGGAGGGAAAGGCACTATGCGTAACTTGACATACCAAACAAAGCCGCTGGGTTGGTACTTGTATTGGTTTCCTAGGGCTGCCATTATGAAATACCATAACTGGGTGGTGAAAATAACAGAAATCAAGTCTCACAGTCCCAGAGGCTAAATGTCTGAAATCAAGGTGTCCATAATACCCACTTCCTCTGAAACCTGTGGTGGGTGTCCTTCCTTGCTCTTCCCAGCCTCTGGTAGTAGGACCAACAGTCCCACATGTTCCTTGGTTTGCGGCTTCAACAGTCCACTCTCTGCCTCTGTCAACATCCAAGTTCTATCTTCTGGGTTCACCCGTTGTGTTGATTTAAGGATCCACTGTATTCCAGTATGTCTCATTATAAGTTGGATAACATCAGCAACAATATCATTAGGTTATGTTCTAAGGTACTTGGAGTTTAGGACTTCAACATGTATTTTTTAAGGGGAAACTATTCAATCCATGTGAGTACTAATACTATTATTCGTAAGACTAACTAGGATTAGTATGGATTTTTACTACAATTTTGTTTTTTAAAAAATTAATCACATGCCAGGCACTGTGCTGAATGCTAGGAATACAGAATGAGCAAAGCTGACTGTGGCTCCTGCTCTCATGGAACTCACAGCCTCTTGGAAAGAAAACACATTATAGAATCACAGGAAAGAGAAATTCGACAGTGAATGCACAGCTCAAGGAAAGCATTTAGCAAAGGAACTTGATCTCTGCTGGGAGGTAGGAGCCTGGGTTGGGGAATGATGCTGAGCTGACCCATATCTGAATGACATACTCCGCAGATGGCTTGCCACCTACTGGACCCTGTCTGAGTTCTTGACGTATGAGGCCTGGCTTGATATTCATGGTAGTCCTATAGGGTAGGTAATATAATTTCCATTTTATAGATGAGGAAATTGAAGCCTAGGAAAAACCTGCCCAGGCTGGAATCTTGAGAGTAGCCGGGCTGAGAGGGTGATGGAGAAAGAATTGTCATAATCTCTAACGCTGTCTTTAATTTATTCATAATGTTTTATGGTTTATTTGAATCTCTTCCTCTCCTTTCATCTGCTGTTTGCTGTCTAGCTTTAGAAACTACTCCATGCATTGCTGCACCCTCCACCCCCACCCAACTCATTTGCTGCACACTTCTGTCAGTCCAGTATTTGGTTGAATGGGACTGCAGTATTAAGATTTACCAGGAGAGGGCCACTGTCTGATCATCGGATCCCAGGTTATGAATCTTGGATTGTATGAACAGTTCTTAATTCCTGGTTATGTAAACAAATATGTTCCCTACAACAGTAAATTCTCTACTGTGTCTATGGCAATTGGGTTGGGGATTAATGTGGATTGAATTAACAGAGTATCTGTTATAAATTTGTTATAGTCAAGGCTGAGAGGACATTCATGTACTAGAATTTTGTCTTCTTACAGCATTGGTAGCAGTTTTTTAGGCATTTTTAGAGAACAGGAGACTGTCTGTTCTTGTCTTTGAATTCCTAGCCAATTGCCCAGCTCAGGTGGAAGGATTCATGAATATTTGAATTCATTTCTTTAAAAAACAATTTTTTTTTAGTTGTAGTTGGACACAATACCTTTATTTTATTTATTTTTATGTGGTGCTGAGGATCGAACCCAACGCCTCACGCATGCTAGGCGAGGGATCTACCACTGAGCCCCAGCCCCAGCCCCTTGAATTAATTTCTTAAGGACAGATAGCACTTCTTAACTTTTCATCCTGTTAGGATGACAGTTTTTAAGTACTTTATTGTAGAAATGTCGCATGTACCCACAGTTAAGAATGAGCTTCTGTGCACCATTGCTCAACCTCAGTAGCTGTCAACATACATGTCAGTCTGTCTTGCTCGGTTCCTCTTGCCTGGTCCCTCTTGCCTCAAGGCCCTCCTCCACTGGATTATCTTAAAGCAAATCCCAGATATGTCATTTCACTAATAAATACTTTAAGACATTTCTAAAATATAAGAACTTAAAAAAACTATAATATATGATCATACTTGAACAGTTGTTCCCCAACATCACATATGTAGCCAGTGTTTGTTTAGCTCTGATTTTCTCACAGGCATTTTTTTTATAAGCTTATTTGTTTGACTCAGGATCCAAACAAACTTTACTCATTACACTGGATAAGTCTTCTTAAGGTTCTTTGAGTTTGTTACATTTTGTACTTCCGTTTTAGTCTCTAATACTTTGTTGAACAAACAGGGCCATTTGTCCTGTAGAATATCCCACATTTTAGGCTTTGCAGTGCAAAATAAAATGAGTTTTCATAAATGGCAGATGCTGGAACTGTATGGCCCATATGGCAAAAATAAAACAAATCAGAATTTTTTTACTAAAAATTTGAGGATAAAAATGAACACTGGCTGGATGATGAACTCAATATCTTGCAATAATTAGTTTTAAAACTGTATATTAAAATAAAACCATAAGAGGACCAGTGTTACTTATCATTTTTTCCTAGGTTTTGCTTATTTAATTCTCACGATTTAGGTTAGCATGTCCCTTTTGCCCCTGTATTGCTTATACACTAGTAATTAGATTTAGAGACTTGCATACCCCCAACCCTTACATTAAATCAAGAATACTTCATAGATGGTGGCATGTGCTTCTGTCTGGAGACAGCTAAATGTCTAGTTGTCTACCTTTTTTTGATTAGTCAGTTTTCACTTTTTTTTTTTTTTTGGTAACCCTGGTAACCCAGGGGTGCTTAACTGTATCCCCAGCCCTTTTTTTTTTATATTTTAGAGACAGGGTCTCCTTAGGTTGCTTAGGGCCTCACTAAATTGCTAAGGCTGGCTGCGAACTTGGGATCCTCCTGCCTTGGCCTCCTGAGTTGCTGGGATTACAGGCATGTGCCACTGTGCCTGGCAGTTTTTCACGTTTTTTCCTATTTTTTTTTTAGGTACCAGGGATTGAATTCGGGGGCTCTCAACCACTGAGCCACATCCGAAGCCCTATTTTGTGTTTTATTTAGAGACAGGGTCTCACTGAGTTGCTTAGTGCCTTGCTTTTGCTGAGGCTTGCTTTGAATTCACATAATCTTCCTGCCTCAGCCTCCTGAGCTGCTGGGATCATAGGTGTGTGCCACCACGCCTAGCACAATTTTTCGCTTTTTGTAGTGGGTTTGTGTCTATTTTATGATAAAATAGAATTATCTACACATATTTTGTACATTCTTGGCATACTTAATTTTTTTCTTAATTTTAAAAAATATTTCTAGGCTACCTGGTTTGTCTGAGTTTTTCACATTGTCCCAAATCTCCAAAAACAAATAAATCCATGTATAAGTGGACCCATACAACTCAAAAGCATGTTGTTCGAGGGTCAGTGATACTTTAAAAATTTTGATTTCTGAAGTATGTACATGTATTTTCAAATAGATTAAAAATATTGTGGGGCTGGGGTTGTAGCTCAGTGGTAGAGCGCTTGCCTTGCACGTATGAGGCACTGGGTTCGATCCTCCGCACTGCATAAAAATAAATAAAAGATTGTGTCCACCTACAACTAAAAAAAAAAAAAAAATTAAAAAAATATTGTGACAAAGTTATTTCAAATCTAGGAGTAAAAGAAACACAACTTGTTCTAATAATTAGCTAAATTTTCACAGTTGTACAGTATGTATTGCTGAAAACAATTACCCTGAAATCAGAGAAAAATAGAACATATACAATTATGTGCCTCATGACAACCATTCAGTCAACCCTGGCATGACGATGATCTCACAAAATTATAAGGAAGCTGGAAAATTCCTGTTGCCTAGTGACCTTGTGGTCATTCTAACATTATAGTACAGTGCGTTACCTGTGAGTTTGTGGTGATGGTGGTGTAAATGAGCCTGCTGTGCCGCCAGTTGTATACAAGTGTAGCACATGTAATTAGGTACAGTGCACAAATACCTACCATGTTACCGGCTTACATGTTTCTGTGCCAAACTTTTTATCATTATTTTAGTGTACTCCTTCTACTTACTAAAAAAGTTTGCTGTAAAACAGTATGCCAGTTAAAATTAAATGATGTTTTCAAAACAATTACATATATTTAGTTTATTTATTTGCTGGGATGGAACCCAAGGCCTTGTGCATGTTAGGCGGGGCTCTACCACTGAGCCATACCCACTGGGCCCTTATCTTAAACTTATTCAAGGTTAACACTGAAGACATTAGGACTACCTCCTTTTTCTGATATTTTGAAAGTATCTTCTAGTCCTACATAGTCAGTCCTTCTAATAAACTTTACCTGAATACGTGTTGCTATTTGGTCTAGTCTCTAAACTCTGGTCATTTGTTTTGTCTGCATTTATGCCTTCCCATTAATCCCTTGGTTAATCGTGCTCAAAAGTCCTGAATCATACCACCTGAATGTCTCCAGAATCTGACATCCATGTCTCTCACCTGATTACAGTGACCACTTCACTAGTTACCTTGCCTCCCAGCTTGCCCTGCTCCAGTCTGTCCGCACCAAAGTGCCTTTTCTGAATTCTAATAGGTTTCTTCCTTCTGCTGTCTTTCCTCACCAGGGATAAGAGATTTTGTTGTGTTGTAGCCTGTTACCTATGTGTTTTCTTATCTTCTAAAACCATTTTCCCACATAAGACAGTATAGTATTTAGTTTAGTTTCATTCATACACTGGTGTTGAGACCCAGGCAAAGTCCTTCCTGGGGCTGTCCTTGTGCAGTCTTTAGCCCATCTTGTCTGTTCACCTCCTTTTTTAAAAACCTTTCTGGTGTGGGTTGCTAACCATGGGGAGCCCCCTGCCCACCTTCATTTACTGACAACTGTTTCTTAATCTAAAGTTCTATGGAGAAGCACCCAGGGTTAGGTGAGGAATTGGCTGTTGCTGAGTTCTGGGCTGAATTCTTTTGAGGTTTGTTTAGTCCAGCTGTTTCAGCTTTCCCAAGAGCACATGATTCTTGCTGTGAAGCATGATTTAAAAAAAAAAAAATTAGTACATTTTAATGATACAAAACGGGTTTCAATGTGGCATATTCATAATTGCATACAACATAATTTTATTATATCCATCCTCCCACATGATGTATTTCATGTCATAAGTATTTATTTTTATTTGTTCTAAGTAGGAATCAAAGCCATTAAAATCATCTCAAACAAGGAAGCTGTCACTAAGATAGATTAAAATGCATTTATACCTATGTAATTCATGGACTTGTGTTAAGATGTTCATTAACAATGATTTAGGGCTATCCATGCTGCAGTTCAATGGAGAGGCTGTTACTCAGTGAGGACTCTGTCTCGTAGTTTATGGCAGAGCTGCTGTAGATCATACCTCTCTAAATGTCCACCACCCTTCAAAATGTAAGAGCTCCCATTAATGCCTGGGCATCAATGGTGGTATGCCACTCTGATCACCCATCAGAACTAATTGGCCTTTTAGCTGCAGGAGCTAGCCGATAGCCTCCAGCTGTTAGTTCCTTCTGTGGAGGGCTTGCTTACTCCATGCTATTTTTCATTCATGTTAGTGTCTCTTTCTTCCTTTCTATTCCTTTCCACCATGATTAACTGGCCTTTTGAAGGATGGGGCCCTTTACAAGTGAGGTGCAAATCATCCAGTTTCACAATGTGTTGGAAATTCTGTTGATACAATCCTAAGATGTGTGGTGTTTCTGAAACTGGTGTTTTAGTATGTCAACAAAAATACATCCTGCTATCAAGGGAAGAACTAGCCTGGGCTAGTCATAGCATCCCTGCTAATTTGTTTATTGTTTGTTGGTTTGTTTATTTATTTAGGTACTAGGATTGAATCCAGGGGTGCTCTACCACTGAGCTACATCCCCTAACCCTTTTTATTTTGTATTTTGAGATAGGCTTTCACTAAGTTGCTCAGGCTGGGCTTAACTTTGGGATCCTTCAATGTGTGCCATCATGCAAGCCCTCTAGGTTTATGACCCTAGACAAGTTATTCTGGTCTGCTGTGCAGGGAGAGGCCGTGAGACTGGTAATTAGTTGGATTGTCATGCTGAAGCTCCTTGCAGCACTGTGGGCCTCTCAGTATCATCTCATTGCTCACTCTGTTGATTCCTCATAGCTGATGGGGGACCCAGTAAGCACCTCAGAATACTTTCAATGCTAGGGGTGTGTGTTATAGTTTGGATATTAGATATCCCCCAAAACTCCTGCTAATGCAAGGATATTCAGAGGTGAAATGATTGGATTGTAAGAGCTGTAACTTAATCAGTCCATCCTAATTTGAATAGACTGACTGGGTGGTAACTGTAGGTAAATAGGGCATTGCTAGAAGTGGTGGGTCATTGGGAACATGTCCCGGAAGGGTGCATCTTTTCTGTGGCCCCTTCTCCCCCTCTCTCTGCTTCTTGACACCACCATGAGCTAAGCAGCTTTCCTCTGCTATGCCCTTCCCTCATGATATGCTGCCTCACCTTGGACCCAGAGCAGTGGAGTTGGCCATCTATGGACTGAGACCTTTGAAACTGTAAGCCCCAAATAAACTTTTCCTCCTATAAGTGGATGTTCAGTGTTTTGGTCATAACAACACAAAATCTAACTAAAACAGTATGGTTTTCCCTTGAAACATGCATACTTAATGGTTTCTGATAACAGATCTCTTTTTTTCTTGTGATGCAGTGTTTTTTTTTTTTTTTTTAGTTGTAGATGGACATGATACCTTTATTTTATTTGTTGTGTGGTTCTGAGGATTGAACCCAGTGTCTCATACATGCTAGGCAAGCACTGTACCCCTGAGCCACAATCCCAGCTCCCAGAGGTTTTGAAAAGTTCCCTCATCTGTGTGTTCTTCATGGTCTGTGTACTTGTAACCCATAGCCCCTTTGATTAGATGAAGTCTTTAAGGACTCTCCACCCTTGACAGAAGTGTTGGGGTTGCCTCTACCAGGGAAAAACCAATTGCTAGTTTTACTATCATGTAAAATTTTAGTTTGTTAGGCTGGGGTTGTAGCTCAGTAGTAGAGTGCTTGCCTAGCACATGTAGGCACTGGGTTCAATCCTCAGCACCACATAAAACTAAAGGTTTTATGTCCATCTCCAACTAAAAAAATACTTTTAAAAAAGATTTTATTATTATTATTATTTTTAACAAGGACTTCATATCAACTAGAAAAGCAGTTTCTCAGTTAGTTGGGAGAACAAGAAAACTAATATTTTAGGATCATGCTTTCTAAAAATTTATTCCTTTATTATAAGATTTCCAAACACAAAAGTAGACAAAATTATATAGTGGACATCTATATACTTATATTCAAAATTAGCTTCCTGCCATATTGGCATACTCTATTCTTTTACTGATAATAAATCAAAGACCTGTATTAAGAGGTAAAATGGCAGGTCAGGGATGGTGGCACATATCTGTAATACCAGCAGTTTGGGAGGTTGAAGCAGGAGTATTCCAAGTTTGAGGCCACCCTGGAAAATTTAGCAAGAACCTGTCTCAAAATAGGACTGAGGAAGTATCTCATTGATAGAGATACTTGGGTTCAATCCCTGGGAATCACTTCCCCACTACCACCAAAAAAAAAAGAAAAGAAAAAAAAAGAATATATCACCTTGAAAACAGTTTTTCTTCTTAACCACTTACTCCATCCTTATTAAAATTAATTGTTAATTCCCTCATATCATCGAATTCCTACTCTATATTCACATTTCTTCAGTGGTCCCAAACATCTTTTAATGATTTTTTTTTTTTTTAAACTGGGAGCCACTAGAGGTCCATACATTTGCCCCTACCCCATAACACTGCCTTACAGAGATGCTTGTTGTCCTGAAAGATAATCCACCTTTGTGATTTGATCATTGTTTTTTTTAAATTTAATTTGTTTCTCTATTGCCCATATTCTTGGAAAATGTAATTTAGGTCTCAAGACTTGATTAAATTCAGGTAAAATGTTTATAGTAGGAATTTTGTATACTTCATATGATTGTTTTTACAGGATAAATTTCTCTAGAGAACTTCCTTAAAAAAAAAAAGGCTTTTTATTAGTTTGAAGATTTAATGGGATTCTCCTTTTCCCTGAAACTGTTCCAGTTTGATTTTAAAAAGTAAAGGTCAAAGTAGCATTAAATTACTGATTTTTTTCTTTATAGAAACCAAATAAGTAGTTGATAAAATAGAATTTTGTGACTAATGCACACTAACTCTGGGCTCCAGCAGTCTCTGGGTATTAGGTTGCCCTTTCTGATCTGCTCTCCCGAGCTGACAGGTAGCTTTGACCCGTTCTTTGTCTTTAACCTAGTAACTTATTTTATGGTACTGTACATTGACCCCAAGGGTACCTGTGAGCCACATCCCCAGCCCTTTTTATTTTTTTTTTATTTTGAGACAGGGTCTTGCTAAGTTGTGGAAGCTGGCCCCAAACAGGATCCTCTTGCCTCAGCCTCCTGAGTCACTGGGATTACAGGTGTGCACCACCATGCCTGGTTACCTTTCTTTTTAAAAGTTAGATTTGCTCTCTTCATTTTGTTTGCTAGCATTGGCCATAGGCTTTGTAGCCTCATGGCTGAAACTGCAGAAAAACTAGTTTCGATTGCAGAAAAACCCCATTTAGGGGTCCTGCCTTTGGGTTCTCCCTATTCAGTTCATACTTTAGTAGGTCAGAGTAGAATTAGGTGGCTTGAGATCAGGGCTCTGGTCCAGAGTCAGAAAAAGAGGGCAAAAGTCAACTCTTGTTGGTTGACTAGTTGGCCAACAAGTTGGTTCTTCTTTAGTAAGTATTTAATGTTTAATTTTCTTCTTTCCTTTCCTCTCCTCATTTATTCATTCACAGGATCTTGCTATGTTGCTTAGGTTGGCTTCAAACTCCTGGGCTCAAGTGATCCTTCTGCCTTAGCCTCCCAAGTAGCTGGGATTACAGGAGTGCACTCCCATACCCTGCAGCCTCCTGAAATCTTAAATCTTCAATACAACTCAATTTTGTCCTCATCCCACAAGTTTTTCTTTCTGTAAAGTATTACTTTTGTAGGTTAACTTTTAGCCATTCTCCAAATACTATTATACCCAGGCCTCTTATTTCCTCAGATCTAAAGTCTCTTGAGATCATGGTTTGATATATTTGGTTTTTTTTTTTTTTGAATTTTTTTTTAAATATTTATTTATTTATTTTTTTAGTTCTCGGCGAACACAACATCTTTGTTGGTATGTGGTGCTGAGGATCGAACCCGGGCCGCACACATGCCAGGCGAACACGCTACCGCTTGAGCCACATCCCCAGCCCTGAATTTTTTAATATTTATTTTTTTAGTTTTCGGCGGACACAACATCTTTGTTTGTATGTGGTGCTGAGGATCTAACCCGTTCCGCACGCATGCCAGGCGAGCGCACTACCCCTTGAGCCACATCCCCAGCCCAGTTTGATATACTTGTATCTAGCTCAGGAACTATACAGACTTGATCATGTTATGATTTCAATTGAGTGGGCTGTAAAATCTGACTGTCTCAAGTGGCTGATTTTTCTAGAATGGGGACACAGTGTTTTGATGTGAGGTTCTCCTTCCTTCCTCTTTCCTGGGAGTGTGTGGTCCTTTTTGCTTCAGGTAAAGTTGGCTCCAGCTTTCTATATCTCCCCCCTTTGTCCCTGCTCTCCCCAACCCTTTTCAGCTTCCCTAGAGCTTGTTCGACTTTTCCTCAGCTGTGTGCAGAGCTCACAGTGTCCACAGGAATCATCACTCTTTGACTTGGTGGCTGCAGTGAGGGTTCATGGTGAGAAATTGCTCCCGGTTCAGCCTTGCTGAAACAGCAAATGAGGCCCGGCAGTGGGGTGGTTTTTCAGTCCTCAAAGTCCTGCGCTTCTACCCCGAACTGATCATCAGAATTTCTTGGGTTTTTAAAAGACATAATCCTGGGTTCTTATCCACACTCAGTGAATCAGATTTTCTTACTGTGTCTTGGGAAGCTGTATTTTCCGAAGATCTGTGTGATTGGCCATATTGGGAACTGCTGTTGCGAAGGATGGTCCTTATTCCGTAATCATTTGTCACTAATGATGGTGGCTTGCACACTCTGCTGGTCCCTTCTTGGATAGAATTCTCCTTGGTTCCGTAATGCCCACTTTAAGAAATCCCCTGGCAGCAGTGAACGCAGTGTGGTAAGAGACGAGCCTGCTAGAGGCTTTTTAAAGTAAATGGATAGTTTATCAGATTGGTGTGTTCTTTCTTTAGAACTGCTGTGAACCAGACCTTGTTATCACCATCTGTTTTGTAAATTCTGTTTTCGGCTTAACAGCTGGATTGTGAAAGTCTACAAAATTATCCAATTAAAAAACTAAATTTGGCAAGTATGTGCTTTTGTTAAAAAAAAAAAAAAGGCTCCTTGAATACACTTTGTTTTCTTAGCATGTAATGCTCTAATCTTGATCTACCAGAAATATTTACAGTAGTTAACTGAGAGTAGAGTGAGAGTTCTTATTTTAGATAATTTTAAGAGTTCATAATATACGGGATTGGCAACCTTCAATTTTATTCAAGAATAAATAAAAATAGTTTAAAATAAGTGCTTTTTTTCCTACCTTAGTACAGAAAGCCTCTGGCTACTGTGATGCCCATCTCCAGGCTGATCAGTAGAGCAGGAGGGTAACATTAATAGTTTGACATTTATTTCCACACCCCCAGAGTTATTAAACCAGGAACCCCGGAGCCATTCTTTTACCTGTGAAGCTGTTGAAAATCCAGCTAACCCAATCTGCACAAATCTTGCACTAGAACATGGGTCTGTGGATTCTTTTTGTTCCTTCTACTTCACCATTCTGTAACTGGAACCACTGTACAAGTCAGGTTCCTTTAAGACCACTTAAATAATTGAATGTGGGTGGAGAGATTATGCTTTCATGTTCTTATTTTAGTATTTCTTTATCTTGAAATAAAAGTACAATGAACATTATTGCTGTAATCAGGAACAGTGTTACTGAGCAAGATATGTAACTTCATATGTAGAAACTAGATCTCCAGTGATGTGCTCATGATGGGTGGCAGAGAGAATGGGAATAGTTCACCAGTACTGTATTTGTTGAGTGAAAACATGTATGTTGTACTCTTTTTAGGGCACCAAATAGCATCTGTGTCAATTGCCTTGGCTTTCTTTTAATAGCTTAAAAGAAACATGAGTTTATTTCCGTTAAGGACAGTAGGAATGAAAATTTTCAAAATAACCAAACTTTTACTGTCTCTGCAATGTACTGGATCTTTTCTGCTAACAAATTTGCAGTTTATGAAATAGCTTCAAAGATCGAATCAAAGCTGTGCGGCAGCCCTGCCTTCTCTGGCAGATGGTGTAACCAGTTGTCTACAGTCCTGTTAGTTTCCTCCATTATGTCCATGTGTGGAATGTTTGGGTTCATGGTTATTTTGGCCCAGTTTTACAAATGTTAGCTCTGTCTTTTAAGTGCAAGAAGCTGTGAGTATTGGAAGTTCTAACAAGAAGTGCACTGTCATGATGGAAATGAAAGCAGAGATGGTGATTTTTTTTTTCCCTCTTCAAATTTGTTTTGACATTGCTTTTCTTACAGAACAAATTTTTCAAACAGGAGGCAGAAAGCAAAATGTTTTGATGCCAAAGAGTTGAGGTCTTTAAATTGCAGAGCATGGTTTAGGGAGTTGTTCTTCAATTTTTTTATTTTTTATTTTTTGCCATTTTACAACTTTATTTGAAAATCAGAGGTTCTCATCCAAATTGACTGTAGATTTTTTTGAAAGTGGTGAAAGGAACGTAGGTGACTGAAGTATAGAGCTTGTATGGCGGATCTTCATTCTTGTTGCATTTTCTGGACAACTATACAGATATGGTACAGGACTTTCCTTATTCCTTAGGCCCAGACTACTCCTGAACCTGGTGTCATTGTGCATATCTGAGGTCCCCATTCCTTCATGGCAAATTTCTGGATCTCTTGAGTGTCTGAAGGGCATGCTGTGTGTGCGTGTGTTCCTAGGGATTGAATCCAGGGGCACGTACCACTGAGCTACATCCCCAGCTCTTTAGTTTTTATTTTGAGTCAGGGTCTTGCTAGGTTGCAGAACCTGGCCTCAAACTTGGATCCTCCTGCCTCAATGTACATGTCAGGTTCCTTTAAGACCACTTAAATAATTGAGTGTGGATGGAGAGATTGTGCTTTCATGTTCTTATATCATCAATTCAATGTCCTGAGTTTCTGGGATTATAGGTGTGTACCACTGTCCTTGGTTTAAGGAACATATTTTTTAACTTTAATTTTTGACAGTGCTAGGAATTTCACATGGTAGCCAAGTGTTCTCTCACAGACCTATATTCTTAGCCCCAAGGGACACGCTTTTTGATGCTCTCTCCATGGACATATTTATGAATGTTGCTGGTATGGTCCTTCTTACTACTCTTCTTTTGTGGAAGCCATTCTTCAGGGTCCACGTTGGAAAAAGAAGAGTGAAAAGGATTTGGAGGGGGGTTTGAAGCAGTTTGCAACACTGTAAGAAGCAGGCAGGTATTTACCCTCTGTCCCCCCATCTGTCACCCTCAGCTCCAAGGTATCATCAGCTTATTTTTTTTTCTTTTAATATTTTTAGCTGTGAATAGAAATAGTATCTTTATTTTATTTTATTCTTTTAATGTGGTGCTGAGAATTGAACCCAGTACCTCACACATGCTGGCAAGTGCTCTACTACTGAGCTACAACCCCAACCCTTATTTTTTATTTTTAAAGGGGGCAGGGAGAAGGATCAGTATATATGTAAACACCATAATTTTTAAAAAAACCCTATATTTATAAAATGTCCCAAATAGGTAAGACAAACTACGAAAAACTAGTTTAGCCAAAATACCTTCAATTTCTTTCTCTCTCTTTCCTTCCTTCCAGTGCTGGGGATTGAACCCAGGGCCTTGTGCATCCTAGGCAAGCACTCTACCACTGAGCTAAACCCCCAAACAGTGCATCCAAAGTCTGAACAAATCTTAATATTTTACTGTAATTGCTTCTAAAAAAGAAAGATATTACTTTTTATTTCTGGATCCTTTAACTTCTGGCCACAGAGGTAACCACTGTCTTAAATTTAGTCTCTTACTTATTATGTCTATTATGCTTTCATTTTATATGCAATATATCCATTCAAATATGAATTATGCTGTATATATCCTTCTGCGTCATGCCTTTTCTTTTCTTTTTTTTTTTTTTTAAAAGAGAGAGAGAGAGAGAATTTTAATATTTATTTTTAGTTTTCGGCGGACACGGCATCCTTGTTCGTATGTGGTGCTGGGGATCGAACCCGGGCCGCACGCATGCCAGGCGAGCGCGCTGCCGCTTGAGTCACATCCCCAGCCCTGCGTCATGCCTTTTCCATTAAACAATATTTCAGGAATTTATAAATGCAGTTCAAATTCACTCATTTCCACTCCTGGGTTGTATTTTATTGCAGCTCTACCCAAGCTGTGTAATCATTCTTCTGAGTGACAATTTTCTCAATTTTTGCTATTACCAATAAGGCTGCAGTGAAAATTCTTAGGTTCACTTGGTCACATGAGTGTCTTTGGAGTTCCTTTATTTTACAATCTATTTTAAGGAGTTGAATCACTGAATAAAAATGCATATGTTAATTGCATAGACATAGGAGATCTATGTTTAATTCCGGTTTTGTGCATGATGTTACAACTTTGTGGGAACTACTCCAAAGCCTTAAGATACAATAAGTACCTCTGACAGGTTATAACCCAATGGGATTGGGAGACCTGAGCACAATGACCATGGTACCGAGAGGCACAGTGAAATGAGTGCTGTATCCTGGTAGGGGCAGCTCTGATATTATCTTGTACTAGGAGCATCTGGGACCGTGATTCACACCTTGCTCCACTGAATCAGGATAGAGATCTTTGTTAGCTCCTTCAGCTGATTTAATTCTAGCCAAGAACAAAGAGGCCTTATGGCCTAGGTACTACCCCCTCTTCCCCCTTTCTGACTCATTCTCTTTAATTCTAAAACCAGTAAGCAGTCACTGCTCTCTTTCCTGCCCTTTAGGATGGATGCATTCAGTATAGCAAGCCATTTCCCATTGTCTTTGAATGCTGCTCTCCCAGCCAGACGAATCAAGAGTCAAATTCTGGCTTCTTCAGAGATTTCTGATTTTTGGTGCTGATCACCAAATATCCTAGACAATGTTAATTCTTATATCATTCAGTAAAAAGAANCCCCCCAGCAGATTAACTCCCCGAGGGATAGTTGCTCAGCAGTGCTATTTGCTGCCATTGCTTCATTGTTACTGGCATGAGAAAGGTGTACCTTTAGACCGAGGTTGTGTGGTGGCCTTATAGACAAACCTGTAAATTTTGGAGGCTGCTTTGGTCTCCTTTGTGGTTATGACCAACAGTAGGAAATAGAATGCCGTAAATCCTCGTTTCCAGGGTTACCTTCTTGCTGCTGATAACAGTCAGGAAATTAAAACAATCTGTGATAGTGTTTTGTTCTTATTATCCACAGATGGTAGCTTTCAGATATGTTGGAGCAAAACACAAGTAAATATAGCTGGGAAACTTCATTATTGAAGAAAAATGATTTGGCTAGGTCAAGTTTATAGTCTACATTCATTTTTAATGAAATGGGATATAGGCAACATATTAGTATTTCATTACCACACAAAGAATTAAGCCATATGAGCTATGTTATTGGTGTAATGTACTTGAGTATGTAAACATTTAAAGGAGTTCAAAGACAAACAGCAAATTATATTCGGAGATGTCTCATTTCCACCCACATCTCTTCTCTCCTTTCTCGTAGTTCTTAATTTTTAGTAGCTTTTTCATTTATCCTTGCGGTATTTTTTTTTTTTTTTTTGTGTGTGTATGTGTGTGGAGGGGTGCTGGGGTTTGAACCCAGGGGTACTCTATCTACATCCCCAAAACTTTTTATTTTTTGAGACAGGATCTCTATAAGTTGCTGAGGCTGTCCTCAAACTTGGGTTCCTCCTGCTTCAGCCTCCCTAGTGTCTGGGATTACAGGTGTGCACCACTGTGCCTGGCCCATTGTTTCTTTTTGCAGATAAACACTTGTGTATATGTTTATTCTCTTTTTTCCACTTTACTTCACCCAATAGGTTAGGTACTGTATTATAATTGAAAAATTATTCTAAAATTGGCTTTATTAACATTCAGAAATATTCACCAGCTCTGCATGTACAAAGTGAATTTTGACAGTTCTGTCACCCAAAAAACAACTTTCTTCCTACCTTATTGCAGCCAAATCCTCTCTCTCATTTCTCTGGCCCATGGTGAGCCACCTGTTTGCTTTTTATCACTGCACTGTGGCCTTTCTTAGTTTCATGTGTTGTGCTAGGTGATTTTGACATTGTGCAAACATCACAGATTGTACTTACACAAACTAAGATGACTACATTACTAGGAGGTAGAATTTCATGGGACCTCCATTGTATATGTGATCTATCCTTGTTGATTATACTACGTGCATGACGGTCATCTTTTCTGTGTGCATGTGTGTACACATGTATTTATAAACATATGGCTTATTTCACTTAGTTGATACTTTGGAGGTTCAAACATGTTATTATATGTTCATTGGTTCATTCTGTAGTGCTCTGAGTAGTACTCCATTTTTAATACATTTCAGTTGATGGACATTGTCCTTTTCCTTTTTTTATTACTTAGTAATTATGAAGATAGCATAGAGTTTTCATATGCTCATCCCCCAGCTTCCCCAAGAAACATCTGGCATGAGTACAATTATTGACACTTGAGAAATTAATATGAGTACAATACTATTCACTAAACTACAGATTTTACTTGAATTTATTTCCATTGCATATAGTTATTTCTCTACTCTTCTTCAATTGATAGTTTCTCAGTTTTTCCTTTTCTTTCGTGACCTCTGCTTTTTTTTTTTTCCCCCTATAAACTGGGGATTGAATCCAGGGGATGCTCTACCACTGAGTTGTATCCACAGCTCTTTTTATTTTTTGAGACAGGGTCTTACTAAGTTGCCCAGATTGGCCTGGGACCTATGATCCTCTTGCCTCAGCCTCCTGGGTAGCTCTGATGATTGATTGTACTACAGTTTTAAATTTTGAGGAAGGCTACCACAGAGGCCATGTGCCCTTCTCATTATATCAAATCTGGAGCTATACAATACCATTATGTCTTTTTTTTTTTTTTGGTGGGGGGAGGGTACCAGAGATTGAACTCAGGGGCACTTGACCACTGAGCCACATCCCCAGCCCTATTTTGTATTTTATTTAGAGACAGGGTCTCACTGAGTTGCTTAGCACCTCACTATTGCTGAGGCTGGCTTTGAACTCGAGATCCTCCTGTCTCGGCCTCCCTAGCTGCTGGGATTACAGGTGTGTGCCACTGCATCTTATTGCTGGCAAAGTTAACCTTGATCACTTAGTTCAGGTAGCATTGTCCAGACTTTTCCACTGTAAAGTTACTACTGTTCATTTCCTGTATTCTGTTATAAGCAACTTATTGCTTTTTAACTTCTGATATTTATCAGTGTACATCCATGTGTCCCACACATAGCTTAGCAGTTCTGTCTGTCTTTTATTACCGGGGATTGAACTCAGGGCCACTTAATTATTGAGCCACATCCCCAGCCCATTTTGTATTTTATTTAGAGACAGGGTCTTGCTAAATTGCTCAGGGCCTCCTTACTATTGCTGAAGCTGCTTTGAACTTTTGATTCTCCTACCTCAGCTCTCGAGCAGCTGGGATTACATGGTGTGCACCACCATGTCTAGCTGCCAGTCTTCATTAAAAGAGTAGTAACTACCACATCTCTTACTTAGCTGTGAACACATTTAATCCTGACGATACCTCTGAAAGATCTGCTCTTATTCATGCCTGTTTTACTGCCAAGAAGAGTAAGGCATCAAATGCCTTGCCCAAGGTCCAACAGCTAGCAAGTGAAGATCTTCACTTAGCCTAGCTGGAAGGCTGGCTTTAATATACACCATATGGTTGTCATCAGAGCTTACAATGGGGAATTTCTTTGCCAGAGAAAATGAATGTGTCTGACATTAGATGATGACTCTCTTCAAGAAATAATTTTTTATTTGTTTTTACTTTCAGGGATATTTCTTTTGTGACTAAAGATTTTAGGAAGTTATACATGGCAATAACATTATGTTAAACTCTTGGAGAAATCCAAGATGCTTCTCGGAACACTAAGGGGCTATTTTTGGACTCCTTTCAGAAATATGACTAAAGATTAGGACAGAATATTCAGTATAGAAAAACTGCTTTTGGAGAAGGAATATTTACTTAACGAAGGACTTTGAGCTTTTTCCTCCCTGGAGTTTATTAGCCACTTCGAACAGGAGTGTCTGTGGGTGTTTAAAGCCCACACATTCACTTTCATGGACCACGCTAATGACTTTCCCTGCCACACACTCTAGTGCAATTCTGAATAGCCTGACTCAGGGGATGATAACTGGTTTACATGATGACTCAGTATCTGTGAGCCCCTATTCTAGGAGCAGCTGAACCATTGAAGGTCAGGAGTGTGGGTGGACGTTTGCCCATCTTCCCTGTGACTCACTTGGCAGCCTGCCTGAGGGAAAGTGGTGGCTGTAGGTGGCTGTAGGCTGTATTCACCTCCTCCCTTCTGTCTAATTGTACTATGTAGCGTGGGTATCCCCCAAAGCCTTGAAACCGTACAAGTAGGCATCAGTGCCTAGATGTCAGTGCCGTTTTCATAAAGTATATGTTTACTTTATAAAAGTGAGACGATAACGGTCCTTCTTTTAGCTTCTTTTCTCAGTTGATGATAGAGCCGAGGAATTTTCCATATTACAGGCATTCGCCTACGCCATCAATCAGGTACCTATACCATTATCAAAAACAGGGTGGTACTGCAGTGGTGAGGATGGTGGCTTGTATCCCTTTGTCCCTCTTCAGCATCCAGGACAGGATGTTCTTACTGTCACAGAATGGTGGAGAGCTCAAAGGTCCCTTGAGCATCCCCTAGGTAACCTTCTGTTTTGCAGATGAGATAGTGAGGCTCACTTGGTGCAGTATTTAAAAATAAAAAAGGTTTTTAAATGTCTGCAGTATGCTTGGCCACCTGTGCCAGGTTCACAGTTTATCACTCATCCTTAAAGCCTCCCCAGAGAGGCACAGGCACACAAACCGTAAGATCTATTTCCTAAGAAAGGTGACCATTAGAATTAGTCTTATACTCATCTACAGTAACTGGAAGACTTTAGAAATATAGAAAATTATTTCAGGAATTGATAATAGCAGTCAGGTTTACAAGCGTATGGTTCTGGCCTTAGAAGTCAGAAGGCTAAAGATTCGTCTTTACCTCATGATTTTCTACCTATCCATTATAGAGGAAATATTAAGTATAAAAAAGGTAAAAAAAAAAAAAAAAGAGTGAAAGTGACCCATTTCTACACAAGAAAATAGCCACTTTGATTTTATTTGGCATAATTTCTCTCTCCCTCCTTTCCTCATTTCTCCCTCCCTCCTTTTTTTCTCATACTACAGATAAATTTGCAATTCTGCAGTTCGTATGTAACATTGTATTAACGATTTTTAAATATCATTTACAGAGAAAGACTTTGGTAATTTGATACAATTAACTGGTTTTAATTTGTATGTCCTTAATGTTTTAGTGAGGATAACATACTTTTTAGCCCATTTTGATCCACATTGCAGGTGAGGATCACCTATAAAAACTTAAATATAGATTATAACATATATACTATATTTATATAATATATTATGATAACATAATAATTATAATAATAATATTAATTAACATAACATGTTCTGGGTTACATTTCTAACCTATTTTTAATGTACCCATGTCAGTTTCATTGACATATTCACAGAATTGAATACTTGGGGCTTAATTTATATTTACTGTCTTTTTGTATTGATCATGGTGGCTTTTCTATTTTGTGCTTTTCTGTGGAATTGTAAGCATTACTAAGGCAAGTTTCTGATTTCAGATGTCCTGAACGATGCTATATTTGATGAAGATCATGATGAGATGGTGATTGTGAAGGACATAGATATGTTTTCCATGTGTGAACATCATCTAGTTCCATTTGTGGGAAAGGTAAGGTTTTCCTTATTTCCTGACATTTTAAAAAGCCTAATGAAAGTTTTAAAATTATGATATTATATTTAAAATTGTCAGTTGCTAATTCTTCATATCCTAGATATTTATAGTTACACATAAATGTTTACTCTTTATCAAGCTGATTGATATAATAACCTGAAATTAAAAACAAAGTAGCAGCTGGCCCTCAGGCCAAATTTTATATTAAATACCATGTTAATAGGTGAAGAGAATGAGGTTAAAGCAGCAGCATCTTTTTTTCTTGGTAGATGCTGCAGGCTCTGAAAACCTTTGCCCTTTATGTTGACTGAATATTCTTTGATCCAAGATATGCCTGATATATGGCATGATATGAGCAGTAGTGATTACAGAATTTCCAGGGACAGAAGTTATGGTATTAGTGGCTTTAATTTATTCCAACCCTTTCTATAAAAAAAAATAAATCTAAATGTCAGCTAGATGATATATCACCTAGTTTGTTGCAGTTAAAAATAAATTTGATGTGAGGCTAAGGCAGAAGAATTGCAAGTTCGACTCAAAAAACTTAACATCAAACAAAAACAAAACAAATAACCCAGTCAATAAGTGGGCAAGGAACTGAACCTGCATTTCAAAGAAGAAATATGAATGGTCAACAAATATATGAAAAAATGGTTAACATCTCTAGCAATTACAGAAATTCAAATTGAAACTACACTGAGATTCCATCTCACTTCAGTCACAATGGCCATTATCAAGAATACAAGTAACAATAAACATTTGAGAGGATGTGGAGGAAAAGGCCCACTCACACATTGCTGGTGGGACTGCAAATTGGTACAACCACTCTGGGAAAGCAGTATGGCGATTCCTTAGAAAACTTGGAATGGAACTGCCATTTGACCTAGTTATCCCACTCCTCAGTATATACCCAAAGAACTTAAAATCAGCATACTACAGTGATGTAGCCACATCAATGTTTATAGCAGCTCAATTCACAATAGCTAAACTATGGAACCAACCTAGGTGCCCTTCAACAGATGAATGGTTAAAGACAATGTGGTACATATACACAATGGAATAGTAGTCATAAAAAAGAATGGAATTATGGCATTTGCCAGATGGAACTGGAAACTATCATGCTAAGTGAAATAAGCCAATCCCAAAAAACCAATGGCCAAACTTTCTTTCTGATATATGGATGCTAACACACAGTGAGGGGCCGGAGGGGGGGATAGCAGGTCATTGGATTAGACAAAGGGGAATGAAGAAGGGATGTTTTAGTCAGCCTAAAAGTGCCGGGTTTCTGTTCTCGAGACTAAAAGGCTCAGGGGTCACTCCAGTTGAACAGGGCTAACTGGGCTGCAAGAAATAACCACACAAGAGACACAAATACCTTTTCCTTTGGGGTCGCTGTGACGGCTCCTCTGACCTTAAGGGTCCGCAGAAAGAGAGAGAGAGTGAGAGCACACGCTGACCCCTTTTATTGAGGAGAAGCTATTCAAATGAGGCAAGGGGTCAGGTTTCAGGGGGCTGAGTCTATCTTCATGATGTCCACTGTCAGCAGGTTGACTGACATCTGGGTAGGCCACACCCAAGGGCACAGTAAGAGAAGGGGACACACACAAGGCACTTCCATGGAAGATTCTATCCTAAACAGGGCAAGGGGTTAGGTTACGAAGGAACAGGTGAGCATAGCTTCACCCATGGGGCTGTAGCAATACACACCCATGCACGAGACACTGACCCTTGAACCCAAGAAGGGTGCCACATTTCTGCGACTGAACACCTCAGCACCCAGCCAGGGAGTGTAACTCAGTCATGTGTAAGGTTGGCCTCCCACATAAAAGGATCCAACCAGAACAATTGTAGAGGAGGAAAACTTTTATTTAAGGGCTTTCGGTTTCATGGGTCTCAGTCTGCAGACAGCAGGCTCCATTCCTTGGGTCTAGAGGTGTGGCAGAACATCATGAAGAGTGTGGCAGAAGCAGCTCACATGATGATAAAGAGAGGGAGGGAGAGGGAGAGGGAGGGAGGAAGGGAGGGAGAGAGTCTGACTTTATTTATTTATTTTTTAAGTTGCTGATGGACTTTTATTTTATTTATTTTTATATGGTGCTGAGGGTTAGACCCAGTGCCTCACACAAATTCAGCAAGTGCTCTACCACTCAGCCCCAGCCCCAGCCCCTGAGGCTGGCTTTGAACTTGCAACTTTCCTGCCTCAGCCTCCCGAGCTGCGGGGAGTTTAGGTATACACCACCACACCCAGCCCCTATGGGACAGTTCTTTTGCTTTGTAGCACCCAGCGTTCAGGTGCTCTTTGACTTTCTCTTCCTCCATACCAAACAAAACCCACTAACTACTACTACTAGATCAGTTGTAGAAGTGTATAATAAATATTAGGTGAACAAATGAAAACTGTTTTATGTTGGCTTCATGATGCAGATGTGTCTGTAATGTTTATATTTGTCTAATTGATTTATATTTGGCTAGTATGAGCCACAACCCCAGCCATATTCCTAGCCCTTTTTATTTTTTAATTTTGAGACAAGGTCTCACTAAGTTTCTTAAGCTGGCCTCAAACTTGTTCTTCCTGCCTCAGCCTCTCAAATTGCTGAGATTACCTGGCTCTGTGGTGGGATTCTTAAGGCTACAGTGCCCTGGGGAATGGCAACATTTTTATATAGAGGAGTCTTTCTTGGTTACATTGTGTTGTTGCTACAGGGTCATTTACCTTTTCCTGGGGAAAAAAAATTCAGATTTGAATAAAAAATTACCAGGGAATATCACAGCTATACTTTTTAAAAAGTCTTAAATCTTCTAATGTTTTAAAGTTGCACTGTCATTGTGATGACTTTGCAGGCCATTATACTATATTTTGTATGTCTGTATTTTGTCAGAAAGCAGTGCTATATGTTCACTTAGCTCACGATTTGTCTCTCCCCTCAAGGTCCATATCGGTTATCTTCCTAACAAGCAAGTCCTTGGCCTCAGCAAACTTGCCCGGTGAGTGTGTGGAAAACAAGAAAACAGATAAAACCTGCCTCTGTCTGCTGAGAATCAGTCTCACCAAGCATTCTCTCCCCACTAGACTGGATCTCACTTGCAAGTCACATTGCTACTTGAAGTTTATACTTGGAAAGGCAACCAGAGCAGCAGGCCCTGTTCAGAACCAATGCCCATGTCTTCCTCTACCCCATGGCCTGCCCCAGCCACCGATATTGTTTATGCCCCTGAATATTCTTTATTGATATTTCATTTTGTTGATTGGAGCCAGTGAATCCTGGGTGATCTGGGAAATACTGGGAAAGGTGTGTGTGTGTGTGTGTGTGTGTGTGTGTGTGTTTGCTGAGAGAGTTAAGAACAAAACGGAGGGACAGGTAATGAACAGACAGTCATTACCTTTAAAGTACAGTCCAAAAATTCTGATTCAGATTATAGCCACCCTGTCACAATTGGAGCAAGTGAATCTCTATGACTAACTGACCTTTCTGTGGCTTTGGTGGGTTCCTGCTGCTTCTCTGTGAAGACACTGGGATGTGCCACTCTCCTGTAGGGGTGTCCCCCATCTTCAACTGTGTTAGAATCTGTGTAACCCACCCCAGCAGGCTGATGGCTGCCCTTCACAACTGTTCCTTGTTTTCACCTCCATTTTCTCATTAATTTCCATTAGAAATTTAGGAGAAAGTTGTTTGAAGAGAAATTTAACTTTCCTAGTTTATGACCTTGTGCCCGCTTGGCAGCCTTTACACTAGCCAGGGCTGCTTGGTATCTTGGAAGAATGATGGTACATCTTGGCTGAGCTTCACTACAGGAAGGTGCCTATCACAAATCCAGAAACATCCTGGCATCTTGCAGTGATCTGTCCCTGGTTGTAGAGCCAAGGGGTGGCTGAGGAGGTACTGATAGAGGGTGTTTAATCTAACTGTAATTTTTATTAGCGACTCCCCGGTAATTTACTCCCAAATGATAATAAATAAAATAAATTTCATGTCAACTGTGAATAACAGTTTCTATACTAAAATTGTCTATTTTTACAGTTTCATAATGTATGGTCTAAGTAAGGTCAGCATGCTTACTGTGCAAATGTGGCTACAGGCCCAGTGGTCTGGTGTCCTTCCTTCCAGTAAGACTCCCAAGCCATACCTTTCCCATAAAATTTCTGGCACTGCTGAGACCATAACAGACTGTCCATATGTGAAGAGTGTAGTGGATGACTTTCATATAAAAAAGTTTGGCAGACCATATTAAGCTTAGACCTTGTGGGGGTTTTTTTGTTTGTTTGTTTGTTGTAGTGAGAGGGATTAAACCCAGAGCTTCATGCCTTCTAGGCAAATGCTGTACCACTGAGCCACACCTTCAGCCCCATAGGCCTTGGTCTTAATGTGAACAGCTTTCTCTAGAAGACCATCCCAGATTGGCCATGAGTAATACTTTATGGGAAAGGAATTCTAGAGTGATCAGTAATATCAGGGAATGAATGGTGACTTAGGGGTAGGAGGCAACAACAGTCTTGGTTATTTCCTTTTCTAGTGAAAGGAAACAATCTCAACTAAGCTTTCATGAAACAATACAAAGGACTTGATTATTAGCATGGGGATTTGTCCTTACAGTAAGAGGATTAAAGCCTAAGAATAAAATGAAACACCAAAGACCCAAGTGTATATTACTTTCAGATATTTTGTAAAAACTTTGAATAAAGGGTCTGTTAAACAGAAAAGGAGACTAAAATTTTATCCAATTGCTTATTTCTTGTTAGAAGTAAAAATATTTAGTGACTGAAGAGTGATAAAGCCTCATGTCTCAGCAGAACTTCACTGCTCATTTTAATCTCGTATGTGAAGCGTGTTATATGCTTGCCTTTAAATGAATGACCTTTCAGTGCCAGTAAAGTCAAATATCAGAGAGTGAAACCTTAAGTAACAAGAAAATGCCAGAAGTGAGTTGATCTGGTTCAACTCTAGTGGAACTTTAGAGTAAATTTGGTTTGAATAGAAATTCCTTTTGTTGCCAAAAAGCCATTGAGTATGTGTTTTTTTTTTTTTGCCTTAGAATAATTGAGTGAATATAATGAATATAATTAAATCTTGAATTTAGAATTTTAGTACCCTGAGGTAGCCAAGGCTAACCTGCTTATTACACCTGCTGTGCCTGGGCCCTGTACCAGCCATTGTGGCATCTAGAGAGAAGGAGGACTCAGCAGTACCCGCAAGGAGGATGCACAGTGAGGTCGCAGTGGGTGCCACAGCGATGCCTGCTTTTACTCACAGGCCTGGGGTTCAGTCCCCAGTGTGTGTGCATGTGCACACACCCACTCACACCTCCCACCCCCACACACCCAAGTATTTGCTTTGCTTTGGAGCTCCAGGTTCATAGCATCCATGGTGATAGTGGCCTGTAGGGTGGAAGAGACCCAGAGATGGAGAGATGAGCAGAATTCTAATGGGATAAAAGTTATTCTAGGTAGCTTCATGTCAGAGCGAAGGCAAGCCAGAGGGTAGTTACAAGGCATATTCCAGTGGGTAGGGACTGGGATCACTGATGGAAACAAGAGATTTAGCCAAGCGTGATGGGGAATTGATAAAAAGATAGGATGAGCATTAGATTACAGAGGGAACATTTCTTTTTATTTCCTCTGTATTATGAAAATAGCATACGACTACTAGGCATGGTGGCACATGCCTATAATCCTAGCTACTTGGGAGAATCACTTGAGCCCAAGAGTTTAAGACCAGCTTGGGCAACACAGCAAGACTCTATTTCAAACAAAAATCACACACACACACACACACACACACACACACACACACACACACTTTTCACTTAAATACAAATAGGTGAATAAAGGGAAAGCTTTTGTTTCCTGTTGTCATTCTTTAGAATTAAAGTTAAGAGATTTCTTTCACTGTCCTTTAAGAAAATTTCTATGTAAACACAAACATAGCCGTTTAAAACTAGCAAAACAACAATAAAGGAAATTATACCTTATATGCTGTACTATTACCGCCTTTTTAAAAATTTAAAATACTTTGAATTTCTTGTATCTTTTAGTCTAAAATGTCCAGATTATTTTTAAGGGCTACCTAATATTTCTTTGGTTGACTAAATCATTAAGCTAGTCTTTGACATGGACAAGTATAGTATGCTGTTTGAAACTGTCAAAAAGGGAAAAAAATGCTTTGAACATATTTTTATATATTTTCTTTGCATACTTTGAATCTGCATGTAAGAGAAATTACTGTGATGGATTTTCTGGGTTCAGGGTAGTTGAATTTTTGCTATTGCCAAATTTCTCTCCATAAACATCATGCCAACTTGTACTCTGATAATAGGTAAAGGGTGTGTTTCTCCACACTCTTAATGCTGAGTTTCATCTCACTTTTAAATCTTTGCACATTGATAAGTAAAAAATGACATCATTTTTATTTGAACATCCTCTTCCCTTTCCCTTCCTCCAATCCTCCCTTTCTCTCTGTCTTTCCCCCCTTCCCTCCCACAACTTTGTGCATGCTAAGCAAGCTCTCTACCATTGAGCTGCATCCTCTGCTCATTTTGAATGTCTCATAGAGTGAAATTCAGAAAGTTCCTCATTTTTCATTTGGTTGCTTTTTTTATTACTGATTTGCATAAGCTCTTTGAATGTTTACACATTTAGGTCAGGTGCTCCAAGTAATTTTTCTCAACCTTTTCTTTCGTGTTTTGATTTTGCTTTATAGTATTATTTTTTCATAAATAAATTTAAAACTTTTCTATAGTCATAAATAATTCTTCTTCTTCTTTGTATTTGTATGGCCTCATTTTTGTTTTTAAATCATTGCTTGATCTTAGAAGTATTTTGATCAAGGAACAGGGAGGGGCCGTCCACTGTTGTTGGGTGCTCATTGCCTCTTGCAGCACCCCACTTCTGCCAGCCTGTGTCCTTAGTGCCACCACTCTCTATTGGGCTTTTCTTCCTCCTGGATTGTATATCAAGCTCCTGGCTCTTCTGCCTCTAACCTCTGAGGGTCCTTGCATTTGTTCTCAAGTGCTGCTGAAATGATTTTTCTAGACTGTGAATTTAATCATGCTGTTGCTTTTGTGACTCCTTATAGCTTTTAAGATAAAATTCAAACTCTGCAGAATAAATTAGAAAACCCCAAAAGAATATAAATCACAAGGCCAAATCAGAAATCGCTGGGAAGTCTGATTGAGAGAATATATATTAATATCTAGGGATGAGAGGATATGTAACTAAAAATATGCCTTAACATTTAAAAAAATATGAATAGTGGGTTTTTTTTTTTAAGATGGGAGAGAAAGGAATGCACTGAGAGTTAGAAAACCTCAATTTACAACTAACCATTAGAAAAAGTCAAATTAGCCAGTCCTCGCAGTGCACACCTGTAATCCCAGTGGCTCAAGAGGCTCAGGCAGGAGGATCACAAATTCAAACCCAGCCTCAGCAACTTAGTGAGGCCCTAAGCAACTTGATGAGATTTGTCTCAAAATACAAATTACAAAAATGGCTGGTGATGTGGTCCAGTGGTTCAATGCCCCTGGGTTCAGTCCCTGGTACATAGCTGGATGTGGTGGTTCATACCTGTAATTCCAGCTAGTCTGTAGTCTGAGTAGGAAGATTGTAAATTGGAATTCAACATGGGTAATTCAGTGAGACCTGTCTCAGGGGCTGGGGTGGCTTCATGATATACTACTTGACCAACATGCAACCAGGCTTGGGTTCCCTTAGTACTTAAATTACTGTCTTGGGTTTTTTTTTTTATTTATTTAAAATGGCCCCAGGGAGTTAGCTTTCTAGTCACTGGCATGAAAAAGTGCACATTCTCTGATGCATTTTTATCCAGGATGGTAAGACTTCCCACAAGTGAAATTCTTAGGAACATGAGTTCAAAAGTAAAAGAAAAGCCACAGGTGTGCAAAGAGGGAAGATGTTGGAATTATCAGAGAATATGAAGCAAGTATTTTAAAAAGTAACAGTATCAAAATTTTGACAAAGCAATAAGAAATTTTCAGAGTTAGCCAGGCAGATCAGAAAAACAACCAAATATAACTGCTAGAAATAAAGAAAAAATATGATAAATGACACCGAAGCTCAATATGCTTATTGAATAGCAGAGTAGGCATAGATGAAAATATAGTAAACTGAAAGAAAGGTATGAAAAAATTGCACAGAATACAATTCAGAGAGATGAGCAGAAAATATGAGATTGAATTTAACAAATGTAGAAGACAGTTGGAGTTCTGAGATGTAATGGAATAGATGAAATATTAGAAAAGATAATTCCTGGAAAAGTTTCCAGATCACTTGCAAAAAATCAGTCTTTAGATTCAAGAAGGCTAGTAAATTTCAAATGAGAAAAATTTAAATCTGTGCTGAGGCAAAACATGGTAAACTTTAGAGTACTCAAATGTCAGAGTAGCCATGAAGAAAAATATTGATTAGCTATGTAGTAACAGTGGTGAGACTGACACTTGGTTTGCCAACCACAATATTAAAAGACAGATAACTGTCAGTGTCAAACAAGAATTTTATTCCCAACAAATAGCTCTTAACAAATTATCTTCATAGGGGCTGGGACTGTGGCTCAGCAGTAGTGCACTTGCCTGGTATGTGTGAGGCACTGGGTTCAATTCCTAGCACCACATATAAATAATAAATAAATAAAGGTCTGTCAACAACTTAAATGATATATATAAAATTATCTTCATAGAAGAAAAGGTATGTGAAATGCTGAAAAGACATTATAAATCAACACCTACTCCTTACTTAAAGTAGAAATAAGAAATTATAAGCTCTCTGAGCATAAGTTCACTACGTAATCACATAGGCATTCAAAAAAAAAAAAACCCACAAAACACAGATGCCCAATGTTAACACTTTTCTAATATTGCACCTGAAATTCTACTTAGGAGAAAAAAAATGAGAAAGACATTGTTAACTTTTGAAATTAGTGACTTCTAATTATGTAACAAATTAGTCACCTGAAAAACCTATCAGAAGTTATAAATGTAGAAACTTGACCCAGTAAGAAATATGGCATTGCTCCTAGATAGGAGCTTGAAAACCATCCCTTCTCAGATTTGTGTTCCAAACAATATAGGTATATTCCTCCAATATTGTATACCTACTGGGGACATGAAGAAGGATGGTCCCCAAATTCATGGCTATGTAAAAATTGATCTTGACATTTAGTGTCCAGATTCATGACTAAAAGGTCAAAGCTTAAAGAAAACATTCTCAATGTGAATTGTGCCCCCCTCAAATGGGTTATTCACATTGCCATATTTGCATTTCATGACTAGACAGGGAAGAATTTATCACCTGGCAGATTGTGATGTAAGATCAGGAGTCTTTTTATTTGGGGAGGTTAATCATACAAAGTACTTACATCTTATAAAGGAAAGAAATCCAATCCATTCTGATCTGATTACATTAACAGATTTAGTTGGTGTAATAGTTAACCTGATTTTTTTTTTAATACTGGGACTTGAACCACTTAACCATTGAGCCACACTGAGCCACATCCCAGCCTGCCACCCCCTCCCCTTTTTTTTTTCCCACCAGTTTGAGACAGGAACTCACTAAGTTGCTTAGGGCCTTGCTGGGTTGCTAAGGTTGGTCCTGAACTTTCAATCCTCCTGCCTCCTGAGTCACTGGGATTATAGGCGTGCACCCCAGTGACCAGCTAATTGGCCTGATATCAATTAACAAATAGTCTTTTATTTTTAACTTGATCTTTAAGCTCTGATAAAACAATATGATTAATTGGAACATTTGAGACAGCCTAAAATTGGTGACTTGGGAGTTTTAAAATTTTATAGCTCATCTTTAATTGTGTTGTTTTTTTTCTAAGTAAACATTGTACTTGGAGATACATTAGTCCCTCCCGCCCCCCTTTAGAGACATAAGGAAGCCCCACTTTGTGTAGTGTGATTATGGTCTCCGTGAGACTGCATCTCCTTGTAGAACTTGTTTTATGGGAATAAGCATTATCCCCTGCCCACATCCAACTATTGCTTCAACAAAGTCTTTTTAGTCTTGTGAGGTGGACTTAGCAGTTTCACTTCAAGCAAGGTATGATTAACTAAAACACTTTCTTCTTTTCTAGGATTGTAGAAATCTATAGTAGAAGACTGCAAGGTAAACTTTTTTATATGTCTTTTTTTTTTTACAGAAAGCATTTTTTCTTGCAAAAAAGTATCTTTATTGTATTCAAAGTGTAATGAATATAACAAAAATTAAAACCTCATAGGAAGATAAAAGTCAAAGTTTGTTTCAAGACAGAAATCAGCGTTGTGTTTGCACAACTCTTCACATTTCCATGCATATGCTGTTGTTTTCAAATCAGTTTATTTGTATCACATTTAAGCTAAAGTGGATAATTGGCCTTGTTTTCTTTTTTCCCCCCCACTTAAGGAACCTTAAACAGTTTTTCCACATAAATATTCATTTCCACATACATTCCTCATTCATTTTGGTGGCTGCTTAGAATTCTGTTGTGTTCATGGCTTGATTTAGCCAATTCCCGCTCTGATACTATTTGGGGGATTTTTGTCAGTTTTCCAATAAATGCAGTGCTTCAGTGAACACTTTTGTATGTATTCAAAGACAAGTTGTTTCAGACAGCATAGTATTTAGGTTAAATCGCTTGGTTTTCAACAATTCAGTAATTAGCTCCTTTGTTATTAGTGTTGCAAGCTGTTTATTTGCTGCACTCTACCTCTGGAGTTGCTCATTAACCAATATTCTGTTGGTCTTACTGCACATGTTAGGAGCTAGTTTGCCATTCTAATCGCTCCCCTGCAGAGATGCTGGAGAGCTTCTGGGGTTCTCTTCAGCACCTGCAGTGCAGGTGAGGGGAGGGCCTCCTTGTGGCTCACTCAGTAGACAAAGCAAACAGGCAAAAGCTGTTGTCATGGCTCTTAAATGTCACAGAAGTCTGCTTTTTAAGATGTCGAATAATTTTAGAGAAAAAAAATCTAGCTGTTTGTGTTTGACTCTTTTTTTTTATGGTCATTTCCTTTTTTTTTATTAGTTGCTCATGACAATACAATGATCTTGACATATGTGATTCTGCAACCTGTGTTTGACTCTTAAACTGAGCTCTTTGTCACCTTCACAGTCCAAGAACGTCTTACAAAACAAATTGCAGTGGCAATCACGGAAGCCTTGCAGCCTGCAGGAGTTGGGGTAGTGGTTGAAGCAACGTAAGTCTGAAGCTGCCTTTGATAACGTCACAGTCTATGTAAAAATTGATCTTGACATTTAGTGTTGCTTGGTTTTCCTAGCACCAAGTGATGTCACACAGTGGCCACTGCTGGGTTTTTAATCTCTGGGCCTAACCCTTCATCCTCTTTTGTTCACTGTGTTGCTGATATAGAAACCAGGGTATGGGAGAGGTTTTTTTTGGAGGGGTGGGGTGGGGTGGGGTGGGGTGGGATGGGGTAGGGTGGGATGGGGTAGGGTGGGATTGAGGGTTGTGGAAGTGCAGGGAGTTATAAGCATAGTTGCAGATTTATTCTATGCTTCTCTTTTTTCTTAGCTTTTTTGTTGGTCCAAGCAGTTTTTCTAACATTTTGTCACACATTGAAAGACAGAAAAAACTAAGAATCAGTGCAAAGGACAACTGAAGATAATTCTTTTTAAAGAGAAAAAAAAAATGTCTAATTTTTTTTAGTTTAAGTTTTTATTTTTTAAGTGATACATTAAAAACATAAAAATAGTACATATCGGGCTGGGGCTCAGTGGTTAAGTGCCCCTGAGTTCAATCCCCGATACCAAAAAAAAAAGTACATATCTGTGGGGTATCATGACTTTTTTTTTTAGTTGTTGATAACCTTTATTTATTTATATTCGGTACTGAGAATCAAACCTAGTGCCTTACACATGCCAGGCAAGTGTGCTACCACTGAGCCCCAACCCCAGCCCCCATATGATATTTTGATACATGTATACATGGTATAATATTTAAATCAGGTTAAACATATCTATGTATCCTAATATTTATCACTTATGTATGGTAAAAACCATCAAGCTTGTCTTTTTCTCTAGTTTTTTACGATCTGTAATTCATTATTTTTATCTATAGTCACCCTACCGTACCGTGGTGCCCAGACAGGACTGTGGACTTCTTGCTACTGTTTAACTGTAGCTTCATGTCCACTGAGGAACCCCTCTCCACCCTCCCTCCTGCTTTCCTTCCCAGCCTGGAGTAACTGCCATTCTACACCCAACTTCTGTGAGATCAGGTTTTTTTTTTTGCTTTTCACATGAGTGAAAGCGTGCAGCACTTGTCTTTCTGTGCCTGGCTTATTTCACATCACATAATGATCTCCAGATGTAGACACTTCTTTAAGTTACAGTGAATTATGAGAATTGCACATTCAGTATGGGCAGTTTCATTCACTTGATGGCCTGCTCTGACCTCTGCTCAGTGTATGTCACATGGCTCCAGCAGCTTGTTCAGACCCACTGGTCTCTGTTACCTGAGTTCTGCCTGGTGAGATGCACATACTTGGGTATTTCTCTAAACACCTAAGCTAGCTCAGCACTGCTTTGGTCTCTGAAGACCAAATATATTATTTTCACTCATAATGAAAATTCCATTTTCTCTGCTCTTGTTGAATGCATCAAGGATTTAACCACGGATAAGAAAAAGCTAAAAACTTTAAAAACTTAAAAAAAAAAAGTTTGGATATCATTTGTCTCAGAAGGGATATTTTAACATACTTGGTAACTGAGCTGAGATGCATCTTCTTCCTTGCTTTTTATTTTAAAAAGTCAAATAGCACTGTCAGCTCCTGAAAACCACCTTCATTGTCTTGTTTTGTAGACACATGTGTATGGTAATGCGAGGGGTGCAGAAAATGAACAGCAAAACTGTGACCAGTACAATGCTGGGTGTGTTCCGGGAAGATCCCAAGACGCGGGAGGAGTTTCTCACTCTCATTCGGAGCTGAACTGGAGCATGGCGTGGGGCAGGTCCGACTGCTAATGGTGTTGTCTTTCATCATGCCTCCCCTTTTCATTTGTTACAGATGTTAACTTTATGCCTTGTCAATAATTGTATTTAAAATTATTTATAAAGTCAAATTAAAAATGATTCACATAGGGGTAAACCCTGCACTTTCTTCTTGCCACCTTGTAGGGGCAGTGTCTAAGGTGAACTGCCAGCAGCCTAAGTTACATGCACAAACCACTGCCATTCAGATAACCCAAGGGTGCTGGGGAGGAGGAGAATCTGTGTATGTGAATGAAATCCTACGGTGATCTGTCTCATCAGCATAGGAGAATCGGGCATGGGAAAAGCAGTTCCTTTTCCTCTGCCACAGAAATGGTATAATGCTGAAAATGCTCTAATAATTCACGAACAGTGTGCAGCCTTGCTCTGTGAATTCGAAGTCCAGCAGCTCTGCTTTGGTAATGTTTATGAATTCACAAATGACATTTCGTTTTTATTTATTTATCAGCTATCCATTTTTAACATTAGTCACCAAGGGAAGGTGGTGGAATATCTATTTTTTTCAATTTTACTGTGAGTTAAAAAGGCACATTTCTACCTTCTTTCTTAATTCAAGTACAGGGAATTAGTTCCTGGAGTTGTTTACGAGTTATTCTCACGTCGACATACAGGGATTTAGACATTTAACTCTCTGTGCCTTGATGAGAATATCACACCAGTTAGCCTGTAGATACTTTTGCCTTTTTTTTAAAAGCCATTATTTTATAAGTCTTAGTACTCACACGGCAGATAACTAGTCCCACAGCTGTCTCTTTAGAAGTTTCTTGGACATTTTTATTTTGATCTTATGAAATATTTTTCTAAGGATTTCTAGAAACTTTTGGGAGTGCTCATCATTGTCAGATCTGAAGAACTCTTGCTTCCAAGAGCCCAAAAGAGTGCAGATGAATTGACTGTGGCCTGCCTTGGGAGCTGTGCCCCTGTCCTCACAGAGCTGTGCTGTCGTGTTTTGTGAAAATGCACTGAGAACTCTAGTCTTGTTTTCCCTGTGGTCAGTGTGGGTCTTGGGTCTTGTCCTCAGTGTGACTCTGTTCAGGTGGTGTAGGCCTTTCAGTCCAGAAGCTGTTGCCTTATTACCATTTATCTTAAATTTTGTTCCACTGGGGCAGTGTGGGCCAAATTAAAACAAAAACACCTAACTCTCCCACAAAAACAGACACAGTTAATTCTACAAAGAAGTTTTATTCCATCAGCATAGTGCTCTTCAAATTTATTCATTCATTTTTAAAAAATGAATTACGTTGCTTGCTTAAACTGTGGTCATTCTATCTCTGCCACTTACTTGCCATTTAGCTTACAATGAAGCAAGATGGTCGAGGTTTCTCTCCTTTTTAAAAAATCTCTACTACTTTCCCCTGTATTTGGAGTTTCTAAAGTCCAATGGTGGTTGATTTTTGAGTTCCATGTTAAATCTAATTTGGAATAAACTTTAACCTGCTTAATATTTAGACATTTCTAGGTAGAATTCCAACTCATGTTTGGTATTTTAAAGTAAAAACAAGTGTGACTTGGAGGACCAAAGAATTTGTTAGCTATAAATTCCTCTTTGCAGGGCTCAGCGGTAGAGCACTTGTCTACCATGTGCAAGGCCCTGGGTTCAATCCCCAGCCCTGCAAATAAATAAATAAACAATCATTTTTTGGAGATCATTTGTATTCCTTTGGAATGACTTTGTCCTGACATTCCCTAGAAGTGTTCTTAGAAAGTGTGCTGTATCCACAGGTTTTTGTCTCATTGGTAAATGCAAAATAATGATCTTGTCTGTTTTACTCTGGTCTGTAGTACTTCAAAATTACTTTTTCATATTCGTGATACTGACTCTATTGGGGGTGGATTTTTAAGAATTTGATGCGTTTAAATATACTGTTCAATTACATTGTTTGAATTTTATGTATGTGCATCCCTGAAGTTGGTTCTATTTAAATTATTAAAGTGTTATAACTTTGTCTTGTGAAAGTTTCTTTTTCAACCACCAGTATAAACGTCACATATACTAATTTGATTATTTTAATTGTCTTAGCTATAGTGCCCATCATCAGGGCTTCTCTTTTCCATTAAGCTATTAGAACGTACATCTCAAGGGTAGCACCAAATGACCCTAGGTTCTGACAGTGTCTCTTTGGTGTTTGCATGGGGTGTTACTAACTTCAATCTTTTGGGGAGGAGAAGGGGAGGTCTGGGGCTGAGTCAGGAATCTGAATGGCCCTCATGTCCCTGTGTTGTCCTAGTCCTATGTTCAGGACTCTAGCCTTGTGGGAACTGGCATTGCTTCCTGTGTGGGAAGAATCAAGCTGAGTCAAGAGACAGACCGGGAGTGGAGGAGAGTTTGCCTAGGGAAAAACCTGCTGTTAGGTAGAAAGGGCTTTGCTGCCTTCTTTCTGCAGTGACCTCATTCCTTTCTTGCTGGTGGTGTTATCTACATCCCTCTCCCCCTGAGCAGCCGCCCCTCCCCTCACTGGTTATCAGTGTGTCTGGGTGCTGGACATTAGAGTGGCCTGCTGCTCCTTATAGGACCTTGTAAACTGTTGGGTAATGCAGCTCATAACTGACTTCTAACACAGAGGGTAAACTGAATAGAAAAAAGAAAAGCTAGTAAACCCAGAGTGCCTAAATGGTAAAACATTCCTACAACTGCAGCTCCAAGTGTCAGAAAGGTGAGCTGCTCATCGGAGCCCGAGTTGCTGTTTCTGTTTTCTCATATATTGATTGGTCAAGTTCCTTGCTTGACACCAAATGTTTTAAAGGCTTTCCATCAACACAGAACACATGGACTCACCTTGATGGACAAAGTTCCTTTGGTGAGGATGAGGAGGAGAGGGAATCTCAGTAGACAAGTTCAAGGTAAGGTACAAGTACCTGACTATCCCACCCCTCCCAAGACACTTGCTTTATTTTAATTGTTATCATGTAAACTAAAATATGTATAGCAGTAGAGATACCAACATATGAACTCCATGCGCTTATCACCCAGCTTCAAGAAGTCTCTATTCATGGCCATATTTTTCCCTCAATAGCTTCATCCCCACTGGATTATTGCAAAGCAATTCCCAGGCATCATTTCATTCATCAATATTTCATACTATTAAATGAAGTAGAATCAGGGAAAGAATTCTATAACCAATGCCATCCATTACTACACATAAAAATATTAGTTCTTTGATATCAAATATCCAGTGTTTAATTTTCCCCCACTGTGACCCTAGGATTTTTTAGTAATTTATTTGAATCAAGGTACAATGAGGTTCATACATTGTCATTGGTTGGCCTGTTTCTTAAGTCTCTTAAGAATCTTAGACACTCTCTTCCTGACCCCTCCCTCCCATTTTTCTCCTTAGTTTTTCTGATCATTAGCTTTTGGAGGAGCCCCCAAACATGTCCACTGCCAGAATGTCTGTGGCTGTCCAAATAAAGTGACACTCTAGCCTCTGAGCTAGCTTAGGTGGGGTCTGGGTCTGTTTTCAGCTTGAACTTAGCTTTCCTTTGGAACTCAGATGCATCCCCAGGTATGAAATAGAGTTCATTCTGTTTTTCTCTGGCAGGCTTCAGTTTTAAAACATCTACCAAATGGCTTGTTTAGCTTCAGCATGGAGGGTACTTGGGCTCCTGAGATTTTGGTTAAACCTGTGGAAGGGTCATTATAGAACTGGAAATGATGAACCCTACAAGACTTGACATCACTCTGAGTGCCTGTCCCTGGGGAATTCCAAGATGCGGGTTGGACGGTAGGAATGCTTGGTTTTTCACACCTCTGACTTGTTCTGTTACATTTCCATGACCCTCTGAGTAAGAAAATGGGATTCTGGTTGATGTGGTGTAGGGAGGAAGTGACATCCCAGGTCTTGTACTTAAGCAGTTATTTTTTTCTTCTTCCCAGCTGGGCAGCTGTGACTCGGCAAATCCTGGTAGGATAGTCCTGATACATCTATCTGCTTTTTCTCTCATTTCTACATTCTACTGTTTGGTTTGAGCAATGTGTCCACAACTGTGACCTTCTGAGAAATCCTTTAGCTTCTGGAACTGACTGTGCTGCTCAGGGGAACAAGGCATGACGACTGTTGAGGCTGGGTTGAGGGAGTCCTGTGATGAAATCCTAGGCCATGTTGGAAACTTCCTCAGGCTGTTGATTTTTGCCCTGACTTTAAGATGGGAGTTTCTTTTCTCTCTTCCTGAATCCTCTCACATTTGAAAATGTGCTGAACAAATAGATAAACAAAATCTTCGCCTCCTGATTTGTCTTATTGTGGGTTTTCCTAGTATATGTGTGATGATACTGATTTTTTTTTTGATGCTCGAGTTGAACTCAGGGCACTCAACCACTGAGCCACATTTTTTATTTTATTTAGAGACAGGGTCTCACTGAGTTGCCTAGTGGCCTCGCTAAGTTTCTGAGACTGACTTTGAATTCATGATTCTCCTGACTCAGCCTCTTGAGCTGCTGGGATTACAAGTGTGCACCACCGCGCCTGGCTATACTGATTTTTATAGTCATGTTCTATCTTGACTGGTAAACTTTTTTATGGAGATTTTTCTTCTTGCAGGGCCGTTTGACTTCTAACACAGAGGGTAAACTGAATAGAGAAAAGAAAAGCTAATAAATAAAAATCAACTTAAAATCATTTTGAATAGCAGGGACAGAATTTTTTTATACTGGTCATTTAGGAAGTGCCTCTAACCAAGAGCAACTAATCTCAGACCAAAATTTCTCTTGAGTTTTGTTTCTAGGTATTTCTGAAAGCCAATTTGCCCAGGAGCAAGGAGCATGTGAACTTGAAGCCCTTATTGAAATCTTATCTGATTACTTTTTGCTTAACATTTATCAGAATCACCTTTCTGGAGGGGTATGTATGTGGGGGTAACTTCTATATCAAGGCTTGAATATTTTTAAATTTATTTATTAGAGCTTATAGTTATACATAGTAGTTGTTCATCCCAACAAATTCATACATGCATGGAAATAAATTTCAGTTCATGCTCACCCCTTTTTCCTTCCCATCCTCCCTCTCCTCTCCCATTCTCCTTCCGATACTCTACCAGACTTCCTTTTGTACATCTATTAATTTATATTATTGGTTCTTTATGTTATCCCATCCTTCCCCTCCCCCTTTCCTTTATTTTACTCTAGCTTTCACATATGAAAGAAAACATTTGAGATTTGAGTTTCTGAGTTTGGCTTATTTCACTTAGCATATACTCTCCACTTCCATCCATTTGTCATCCAATATGACAAATGCCATAATTTTATTCTTTTTTTATGACTGCATAGTAGAACTCCATTGTGCATGTGTATTTCTTAATCTCTTCATCTATTGATGAGCATCTGGATTGATTCTGCAATTTAGCTATTGTGAATTGTGCTGCTAAAAACGTTGGGGTGGCTATATCGCTGTAGTATGCCAAGTTTAGATCTTCTGGGAAACTATCAAGGAGTAGGTTAGCTGGGTCATATGGCAGTTCTAGCCTTAGTTATTTGAGGAATCTCCATACTGCTTTCCAGAGTGGTTGTACTAGTCTGCAGTCCCACCAACAATGTACAACTGTACATTTCCCCCCACAACCTCACCAGCATTCATTATTGTTTGTATTTTTGATCATTGCCATTCTAATTGGAACTTGATGAAATCTTAGTGTAGTTTTGATTTGCATTGCCCTGATTGCTAGTGATGTTGAACATTTTTTTTTTCATATATTTGGTTGGCCATTTGTGTTTTTTCTTTTGAGAAGTTTCTTTCATTCTTTTACCCATTTATTGAATGAGTTGTTATTGTTATTATTTATTATTATTATTATTACTATTATTTTCTGGATATTACTCCCCTATCAGAGGAGTAACTGGCCTAGATTTCCTCCAATTCTGTAGCTCTCTCTTCACCCTCTTAATTATTTCCTTTGCTGTGTAGAAGCTTTTTAGTTTGATGGCATCCACTTATTGATTCTTGGTTTTATTTCTCGTGCTTTGAGGGTCTTGTTAAGGAAGTCAGTGCCATCACTTGTATGATAAAGAGTTGATCCTGTGTTTCCTTCTAGCACTTGTAAAGTTTGTGGTCTAATTCCTAAGTCTTTGATCCATTTTGATTTGAGTTTTGTGCAGGGTGAGAGATAGGGGTCCATTTTCCTTTTTCCTACATGTAGCTACCCAGTTTTCTCAGCACCATCTTTTCTGCAAGATATATTTTTTGGCACCTTTATCAAATATCAGACAGCTATAGGTATGTGGATTTGTCTGTGTGTCGTCTGTTCCAGTGGTCTTCATATCTACTTTGATTCCAATACTATGCTGTTTTTGTTTTTATAGCTCTGTAGTATAATTTCAGATGAGGTATTGTGATGCCTCCTGCTTCACTCTTCTTGCTTAATATTTGCTTAGGCTATTCTGGGCCTTTTATTCTTCCAAATGAAGTTAAGAATAGTTTTTTTTTTTCTAATTCTGTGAAGAATGTCATTGGTATTTTGATGGGATTGCATTGAATCTGTATATTGCTTTTGGTAGCATGGCCATTTTGACAATATTAATTCTACCTGTCCAAGAACATGGGATGTCTTTCTATCTTCTAAGGTCTTCTTCAATTCCTTTCTTCAGTGTTCTATAATTTTACCTCCTTGGTTAGATTAATTCCCAAGTATTTTATTTATTTATTTTGAGGTTATTGTGAATGGGATGGTTTTCTTGATTTCTCTCTTGGCTATATCACTGTTGGATTATAGGAATGCTACTGGTTTATGGTTGATCTTGTATCCTGCTATCTGATAAACTCATGTATAAGCTCTAGAAATCTTCTGATAGAGTTTTTGAATTATAGATATAGGATCATATCATCAGCAAAAAGAGATACTTTGACTTTTTCTTTGTATCCATTTGATTTTCTTTTCTTGCCTGATTGCTCTGGCTAGTGTTCTGAGGACTATATTGAATAAAAGTGGTGAGAGCGGACCACTTTGTCTTGTTCCTTATTTTAGAGGAAATACTTTTAGTTTTTTCCCATTTAGTATAAGGTTGGTTTTGAGTTTGTTATAAATGGAATTTATGATGTTGAGGTAAATTCTTCCATCCCTAACTTTTTCAGTGTTTTTGACATGAGTGGGAAAGCTGATTTCTGCATCTGTTGAGATGATGATGATACTTGTCATAAATTCTGTTTAAGTGGTGAGTAACATTTATTGATTTGTGTATATTCAACAAAACTTGCATCCCTGGAATGAAACTCACTTGACCATGGTGTATTACCTTTTTCATGTGTTTTGGAATGCAGTTTGCTAATATTTTATTAAGGATTTTTTGCATCCATGTCTATCAAGGATATTGGTCTGTAGTTTTCTTTCCTTGATGTGTCTTTGTCTGGTTTGGGTATCAGGATTATACTGGCTTCATAAAATGTTTTAGGGAGTGTTCCCTTCCTTTCAATTTCATGGAATAATTTGAGAAAGACTGGTTTTAGTTTATCTGTAAAGGTCTGGTAGAACTGTGCTGAGAATACATAGGTCCTAGGATTTTCTTTTTTTGGAAGGTTTGTAATTGCTGTTTCAATTTCATTACTTGATATTGGTCTGTATAGGTTTTCTATATTTTCCTGATTCAATTTGAGTAGGTCATATGTGTCTAGAAATTTTTCAGCGTTTTCCAGATTTTCCAGTTTATTGGGGTATAAATTTTCAAAATAGGTTTTGATAATCTTCTAAATTTCAGAAGAGTCTGTGGTGATATCTCCTCTTTCATCTCTCATTTTGTTGATTTGTGTCTTCTCATTCTTTTAGTTAGTTTGGCTAAGGGGTTGTCAATCTTATTTATCTTTTCAAAGAACCAACTTTTTGTTGCAATGATCCTGTGTATTATTTTCTTATTCTCAATTTCATTGATTTTGGCTTCAATCTTAATTATTTTGGCTTCTACTGGCTTTGGGGCTAGTTTGTTCTTTTTCTAAGGACTTAAGGTAGAACATAAGCTTATTTATTTGTTATATCTCTTAATTTTTTAATGTAGGCACTTAGTGTTATAAATTTTCCTCCTAGAACTGATTTCGTACTGTCTCAGAGATTTTGATATGTTGTATCTCTGTTCTTGTTCAGTTCTAAGAATTTCTTGATTTCTATTCTCATTTACTCTTTGATCCATTCTTCATTTAAGAGAATGCTGTTCAATCTTCATGTGTTTACGTGGCTTCTATTATTTTTCTTGCTGTTGATTTCTAACTTAATTTTATTATGATCTGATAGGTTACATGGAATTATCAGTTTATTTTTTGCATTTGCTAAGATTTGCTTTGTAGCCTAGAATGTGATCTATTATGGAAAAAGTTCCATGTGCAGCTGAGAAGAAGGTAAATTAAGCTTTTTTTGGGGGGTGGAATATTCTATAGATATCTGTTAGGTCCATTTGATTTGTTGTTTAGGTTGAAGATGACATTATTGATTTTGTGTTTTGATGACCTGTCTATTGGTGATAAGGGTGTATTGAAATCATCAATTATTATTGCGTTGGGGGTCTATGTGGGATTTAATATCATGGAGTATTTTTTTCCATGTAATTGGGTACTTTTGCATTTGGGGCATAAATTTGGGGCATACTATCATTGTATATTCTTGGGTTGTTTTCGTTACTAAGATGTAGTGGCTTTCTTTGTCTCTTCTGGTTGATTTTTTGCTTAAAATCTACTTTGTCAGATATGAGACTAGCAAATTCTGCTTGTTTTCTTGGTCCATATGTATGAAATATTTTTTGCCTTTCTTTTACCTTCGGCCTGTGGATGTTTTTGACTATGAGTCTCTTGTAAACAGCACATATTTGGGTCTTGTTTGTTGATCCGTTCTGCTAATCTGTCTTTTAATTGAAGAGTTAAGACCAGTAACATTCAGCATTAGTATAGATATGTGTTTGTGATTTCCTGTCTTTTTAAACTTTTTGTTTTTTGCTATATTTTATCTTGTCTTGATTCTCACTTTGTGGATTATTCTTCTATTGAAATTACTCTGTTTGGGAGCTTTGGGAATTGTGTTTTAGTCCCTCTGTGTGTAGTTTGTCTTTAAATTTTCTTTGTAGTGCTGGCTTGGTACTCATGATTCTTTTAATTTATTCTTATTGTGGAAAGTATTTCTTTCCCCCTCAAATTTGAAACTGAGCTTTGCTGGGTATAGTAATCTTGGCTGGCAGTTTTTTCCTTTAGGCCTAGAATATCTCATTCCAGATGCTTCTTGATTTTAGGGTCTAGACTAAGAAATCAGAAGTGAGCCTTTTTCATTTGCCTTGAAATGTGACCTGATGTTTCTTTCTTGTGGCTTTTAATATTCTTTCCTTAATTTCTGTGTTAGGCATTTAGATCATGATATGTTTTGGCAAGCTTCTTATTTGACTAAGTCTATTTGGGGTTCTGTATGCCTCTTGTATATGGATGTTTATCTTGTTTCTGATACAGGAAAACCTTTCTGTGACTATCTCATTGAAAATGTTCTTCATGCCTTTGGTTTGTATCTCCATGTTCTCTTCTATTCCAGCAATTCTTTTAATTTTGTCCCAGAGTTCTTGTATATTCTCGTCACGTTCTATAATTTTTTCCCCTTTATTGCATTCTGAGTGTTCAAGATCATAGACCGTCTTCAGGGCATGAGGTTCTGTCTTCAGGGGTAAGGATCTATTTTCTAAATATTCTAACCAGTTAGTAGTGCCTTCAAGTAAGTTTTTGATTGATTGTGTCTCTCATTTCTAGGAGTTCTGCTTGGTTTCTTTTCACTATTTCTATTTCTTTATTAAAATGGTCTTACATCTTCTGTAATTACTCTCTTAACTTCCTCAGATCTTTTAGTTCACTGAACATTTTGATAATCAGTTTTTTATAACCTTTCTCTGGACTTTTGTCAACCTCACTATTGGTAGGATCCTTTCTTGGGGATTGTGGATTTGGGGGGAAATTTTTTTTGCCTGTTTTCTCAAGTGGATTCCCCTACCTCTTTTTTTTCTTTTGTTGCAGATGTCTTTTTCTGTATAATTGTCTTATTTGTTCTGGGACTTCTCTGTCTAAGTTGATGTCAAGGGGTGGGACCTGAGTTCATGCTCTGAAAGTTATTCTTGTGTCCCTTTTGTTGGTTTGGGGCTTTGGCCTCCTTACTTCTTTAAGTTGAAATAATGTCAGGGAATATTTAATTCATCAGCAGAGTCTCTAATCTGGGACGTCCCTGTAGGTTCCCAGCGCCACATTGAATGGGGCAAAATAAACAATAGTGATAACCGGTGCAAACAATACACCATGTTGAAGTAAATACCCATTTCCTCCTATGATATCTTCAACATTAATTACCACCAATAAACAGGAATTATGAGTCCAGTAATTGTCAACAGTGAAAACAATAGTCATGAACTAGATATGGCTTTAAAGCAAACAGCAGGTGTCAATTATATCATCCACAGTAGTAATGACTGTATTAGCATTAATGATGGGGGCAGGAGTTATATAAATCAATCAGGTCTGAAAGATGGTAAAAATACAGTTAATGTGTTAGGAAATTAAAGAGTTTATGGTTTCAAAAAGTGAACAGAGAATGCAGAAGAGATGTAGCCGGTGATGTTTATATGGAAAGGAGGAAAATAGAAGAAGCAAAATATTTGAGAGAGGGAGAGAGAACAATAGAATTTGGCCACTAGCAGGAGAAGATAAGAAAAATAAACATGAAAATAATACAAAACCAGATCAATATATACAACCCCCAAGCCCTAAATTCTCAAAGAAGATGCTAGGAAAAAATACTTATATTTGAAAAAATGCTAAAAATAAGAGGAAAATAATAAGTGTGTGTCTACATGTCCCTGAACCAACCAGCACAGCTAGAATTCACACACACACACACTCCCACACACAGAAAGAATAAAAAGTTGGGCACTGTGGCCCAGGCCTGTAATCCCAGCAGCTTGGCAGGCTGGGGCAGGAGGATTATGAATTCAAAGGCAGCCTCAGCAACATAGTGAGGCCTTAAGCAATTCAGCAAGACCCTGACTTTAAATAAAATATGAAAAAGGGCTGGAAATGTGGCTCAGTGGTTGAGTGCCTCTGGGTTCAATCTCCAGTACCAAAAATAAATAAATGAAAGAATAAAAAGTTAAAATTTAAAAATGTTAATGAAGAATGAAGGTACCATCTCCACTGACTGGTCAAAATGGTTGACCAGATTGGGTTGTCACCATCTAGGTCCAGCAGTCTTTATTTACAATTCTTCTTAAATTATGTACTGATAAGCAAGGGGTGGGGTTGTTAAGCCCTTCTTGTTTTTGTGTCACTTTCAGTGCTGCCAGTTGAAGCGGCCTAAGAGTCAAGCTGGTTGTATGTAAGATTCAGCTTCCCTTCTCATCAGTAAGAGGTGGGATGGGTTAGGAAGTTCTGTCAGTTAACATTTTGTCCATTTGGACCAGTTTGGTGCACTCCCAGGACACTGCTCCTGCAGCCTTCTGTGAGGGGTGTTCCAGCAGGTGGGGCTTAGTTCTAATCAGATCTCTGGGGCTTTGTTAGGTGGAGCCTTCTTTGGAGAGACTAGAAAGACCACCCCTAGGGCAGGACAGTATCTGTCTCTGATGTGGGTGAAATTCTCAGGAAATCCAATGGTGATCCTCCACTCATTGCTGCTGCCCAGGAGCACCACCCTCCTGGGCTTAGTCCCTGAGTGTATAAGTCTCCCCCTGCTTAGATTCTGGGGCCATTTCAGCTCTTAATGTTAGCTCCCAGAAACAAAAGAGAATCAAGTGGGGCTCCCTTTTGCCCTTCTGACTCGAATCCCTCTGGGTACAGTCTACACTGCACCTGACTCACTGTCATTCACCAGGCCCAACCTAGGTTACAGGCACCTACTGGGATAGTGTGGCAGTGTTTACTCTTAATTCCTGTCTCCTGCAGCTGGAGTTGCAGTGAGATGGCTCCAGGTTGGCTCCTGCCTCTGCTCTCTGTGGCCAGTGGAGAAACAGAGTACGCTTTTCAAGCCCTAGTGCACAATGCAGCCTCTGGATTAGCTAAGATTACCCAGTATTTTTTTTATTATTAATTAATTTTACAGTAGAATGCATTTTGACATAGTGCACAAATGGAGCACAACTTCTCATTCTTCTGGTTGTACATGGTTCAGGATCACTCCACTAGTATAATCATACATGCATCTAGGGAAATAATGTTTGTCTCTTTCTACTGTCCTTCCCATCCCCACAACCTCACCCCTCCCCTGAGTCCCTGCTACACAAACCAAAGTTCCTTCATTCTTCCCTACCTCCACCCCGGCCCCCAACCCACTAGGGATCAGCATCCACTTATCAGAGAAAACATTCGCCTTTGGTTTTTTTGGGATTGGCTTATTTCACTTAGCATGAGATAGTCTTTAGTTCCATCAATTTACCTGCAAATGCCATGATTTCATTCTTCTTTAAGGCTGAAGAATATTCCATTGTGCATATGTACCATATTTTCTTTATCCATTCATCTATTGAAGGGCATCTAGGTTGGTTCTATAGTTTAGCTATTGTGAATTGAACTGCTATAAACATTGATGTGCCTGTGTCACTGTAGTATGCTGATTTTAATTCCTTTCAGTATAAACCAAGGACAGGGATAGCTGGGTCAAATGGTGCATTCATTCCCAGTTTTCTGAGGTATCTCTATACCATGCAGTATTTTTGATCTCAGGTTTTGCTGTACCAAAGCTGTGTCCCCCTCCCGCCCCTGAGGTGAATTCCTACTGGCTACATCCCCTGGGTTGGCTCTGATGTTTTCTTTCTTCTTTGTTTATTGTGCCCAAGTTTTTGAGTCCTCAGGCTGCTTTGAGTGTCCATTATTAAATTTTAGTGAAATCCCTCTTTCAGTCACCTCTCTGAGAAGCTATACATGGACTGCTTGGTTTCCACTCCGTGGGGAAGCTTCGAATGCAGCTCTCCCCCACTGTGCCGTCTTCCATCTCCCAATGCTTGAATATTTTAACAGAATATCCATAAAAATTTAATATTTAAAAATAATGATAAATGAAACATGTCTTGTGCTCATGAAATCTAGATAGGTCAACAATGAGTTCCCATTGCCTTTTAACTAGAATACTATTAGAAAAAAATTAAAATAAAAAATAAACCCTGAGTCCTGAGGATAATTTAAAAAAATACATATTTTTCAGTTGTCAATGAGCCTTTATTTTATTTATTTATACGTGGTTCTGAGAATCGAACCCAGTGCCTTGCACATTCTAGGCAGGTGCTCTACCCCTGAGCCACCACCTCAGCCTTGAGAACTGATAATTTTAGTTTTTGTGGAGGACGGGGTCTGAATCTTCCGTTTAATGATGTACCATCATCAGCTGCAGCACCACCACCTTCATCACAGCTGTCAACCACTGTGTCCCAGGCACTCCCTTGCATGCATGTGTTATTGAGTCCTTTACCACCTAAAGGGATCCTACAACAACGTAGTGATGATATACACCCAACACTCAACCTGTTGTTTTGAGGAGAAATATTTCCATTTTATAAGCAAGTTGGAGGATTAAATGATTTGCATCACCCACCACTGGGTTAAAGGGCCAAGGTTCCTTGACTCTGTTGGTCTTTTGATTGACCAACAGGCCCAGCCCACTGGATCACCTCTAGGTCACCGTGGAGCTGGTTAATCTTTTCCAGTTGACCTGTTAGTCTGTGCCTCACACTTTTGAAGATGTACACAGTCAGCTTTGACCTTTGAACTCAGAGGCACTGCTGGGAGTAATTTTACAATAGAATTATCTTGGTCGCTTGTTAGTTCCCTTTGATCACACTGAATTAATGTTTGTATTTTTAATTTTTTTTAAACTGGTAGGACATGTGCTTAGCACAAAATTCAAACAGAACAAAAAGATATTAAGGAAAACTTTATTGCCATTTCTGTTCCCAAGCAAGCCAGACAACTACTATCATCAGAGATTCTTAATAAAATGCTTCACTTTTCCTGTTGTTTTTATTTTTTTAAAATTTTTTTAGTTGTAGATGAACACAACACCTTTATTTTATTTATTTATTTTTATGTGGTGCTGATTGAATATAGTGCCTCACATGTGCTAGGCAAGCGCTTTACCACTGAGCCACAACCCCAACCCCTGTTTTTTTATTTTTTTTATTTGTTCTTATTAGTTACACATGATAGTAGAGTGTATTTTGACATTATACATTCATGGAGTATAACTTCTCATTCTCCTGGTTGTACATGATATAGAATTACAATGATTGTGCACATAGGATATATGCACATAGGATAGTAATGTCCAATTGATTCCATTTCCATTCCCCCTCCCTTCCTTCATTCCCCTTTGTCTCATCCAAAGTACTTCTATTCTTCCCCAAACAACCCCCTTATTGTGAATAAGCATCCACATATCATAGAAAACATTCAGCCTTTGGTTGGGGGGGATTGGTTTATTTCAATTATAGCATGATAGTCTCCAGTTCCATCCATTTGCTGGCAAATGCCATAATTTCATTCTTCTTTATTGCTGAGTAATATTTCATTCTGTATACATACCACATTTTCTTTATCCATTCATCTGTTGAAGGGCATTAGGTTGGTTACGTAATTTAGCTATTGTGAACTGAGCTGCTATAAACATTGATGTGACCGTGTCACTGTAGTATGCTGATTTTAAATCCTTTGGGTATATGCCGAGGAGAGGGATAACCTGGTCAAATGGTGGTTCCATTCCAAGTTTTCTGAGAATCTCCATACTGCTCTCCAGAGTGGTTGCACCAATCTGCAGTCTTGCCAGCAAACATATGACTGTACCTTTCCCCACACGTCCTCGCCAACAATTATTATTGCTTGTGTTCTTGATAATTGCCATTCTGACTGGGGTGAAATGAAATCTCATTGTAGTTTGAATTTGTGAAATGCTTTACCTTTATTGCAAAATGAAAACCCTTGTGTTCTCTGCGTAGGTTGCTTTTATGTACTTCGTAATGGTAGAATATATGACTCTACAATGGGGAGAAGTTTCTATAATTATGGGAATGTAAGATGCATTATTAGATGCTATCTGTGAACTTTTTTTTTTTTTTTTTTTTTTTTTAGCAAAGAATGTCTGGAAAAAAAATAGTGTCCACTTTGCAGAACTTTGACCCTTTTGGCAAAAGAAAAGTGAATCTGGTGAGCTGAGTGCCTAAAGCAAAGCCTGTTTTAAAATTTGGTTTTCTTTCACTTCATGTAATTATGTAATATATGCACCTGCATAATTTTTTTGTTGTTGTTTGTACTGGGGATTGAACTTAGGGGCACTTGACCACTGAGCCACATCCCAGCTCTATTTTGTATTTTATTTAGAGACAGCATCTCACTGAGTTGCTTAGTGCATTGCTTTTGCTGAAGCTGGATTTGAACTCTAGATCCTCCTGCCTCAGCCTCCCAAGCTGCTGGGATTATAAACATGCACCACCAAGCCCGGCCTGCATAAAATTTTTAAAAATAAAAAGGATGTACAGTGAATGGTCTCTCTCTCTGTTTCTGCCAGTCAGTTCCCCTTCCCAAAGCCACCACTTTACCACCTCCCATATTCTTCCAAAAATATTTAAGGCATATACAGTCGTACTCACACATGTTTATTTAAGTGAAAGACTTTTGTCCACATATGTCTTTCTGAATCACCTAGGGAACTTTAAAAAATACACATGTCCTTACCCTGTGGAGACTTATTCAGTAATTGTATTTTGAAAAAAAAAATCATCCTGGATATTCTGTGAGCTCCTTCAGTTGGAAACTACTAGTGTAAGATACAACTATTCAGATCAGTAAAACCTGCCCATCAGGAAACCAAGACTAGCCTTATTCCTAAGCAACTGGGCAGGAGAACAGCTGTGTGGACCGTGTAAGCAATCAGTTCCTGCATCCATGTTCAGGGCATCCGCAACCACTCAGTTGATAAGTCTAAAGGTAAATTGCCCCTTAAAAGGGACTGTCTCCAAATTAATATAATCAGTGCTGCAATTACCTGTGTATAAATAATTTATTTCTCTGATCTGATTTTTCTAAACATATTCCACTCTACCCTACTTCTATTTTTATAGTTGTTCATCATAGAAAAGTTAAAATATATAGTAAAGTAAAAAGAAAGAGTCTAGTTACACAATTGTATAGTCCATAAATAATGACTATCGATACTTGTTTTATTTAACTTACTTTTTAAATTGTGCAAATAATGTATACACACTTTTGGAGTATTTAAATAAAGCAAATCCATTCAGACATAATTTCATCTGTATTTACTCCAGTATGTATCACCTACAGATAAAGAGCAAAGATTTAAAAATAAAAACCCCCATGCATTATCACAACCCCTAAAATTCACAATGATTACTTAATATCATACCCTCATTCTACATTGACCTTTTCCCAGGATGTCTCAGATTTCTTTTTAGAGTTCATTAGTTGATATGTTTGTTTGTTTTTGTGATGCTTGAGTATTGGACTCAGGACCTCACACATGCTAGGCAAGTTCTTTACCACTAAGCTATATTCCCAGCCCTGGAGTTCACTAGTAATACCATGATGTCTGCTCTTCCTGTGTTTGGCCCCTTCTTTTTGGTGTAACTATAATATTTTAGAGATCCTAAAGCCCACAAAACTTCCCCTTCCCCATCTTGGTATCTTTTTCTTTCTTTTTTTTTTTTTTGGCAGTACTGGGACTTGAACCCAGGGCCTCACACATGCAAGGTGGACGACACTCTACCCCTGAGTTACACCCCAGCCCTTTTTATTTTATTTTTTGAGACAAAGTCTCACTAAGTTGCCCAGATTGGACTTGAACTTGCAATCCTCCTGAGTAGCTGAGATCATCAATATGTGCCTCTGTGCCCAGCTTCTATCTTGGCATCTTATATCTTATAGCTTTATTTAAACGGTTTTCATGGCATACACTGAATATTTTCATAATTAAGGAATTTTAAATGGTTTCCAGTTTGCTATTATAAATAATGCTGCAGTAGACATCTCTATTTACAAAGGACAGGATTCTAAGTAGGAAGTTCTTGGAACAAAAAAGCCCCTCCTCTTCTCCTCTCCTAATGAGCAACAGATAAGCTATTTACCTCTCCTTTACCCCCTCAAGGAATAGCTGTCCTCTGATATCTTAACTGTCTTATAGCTAAAATTTTTACTGCATATAAATTAATTTCTTCTTTTAGCTGAGGGTGGGTACTTTTGCACCTCATTTATCTCAGAAGGTTCACATTTTCACAGGGACAATTTTGAGAACTGTAGTTTCATGTAAGTGGTAAGAAAGACCACATAGAAATCACTTGTGTACCTTTGCAGGTTTTCCCCAATGCTAACTATTAGCAAAACGAGGATGCAGTATCACAACCAGGATATTGACATTGAAACAATATAGCAATATTCAGATTTGCCCAGCTAAACTTGTGCTCACTGTGTATACATCAAGTTCTATACGATCATATCACCTATGTAGATTCACTGTCCACCTAGGTCTTGATTACTCTTCTGAACACAGCACCCACCAAGAGTTCCTTTCTACCCATACCACTCATCCTCAACTTCATCACACTTTACAGATTCTTTTCTTAAATTATTTTTTACTTGTAGATGGACACAATACCTTTATTTTATTTATTTATTTATATGTGGTGCTGAGGATTGAACCCAGTACCTCACATGGGCTAGCCAAGTGCTCTACCACTGAGCCACAAACCCAGCCCACCAGACTTCTATTTTTGACAAAGCTGGCAGAACTTCTAGGAACACCACTTGTGGAGTTGAGGCAATATATACACATTTCTTTTTCACTTTTTTGATGTTGGGCATCTAACCCAGGGTCTTTCACAGGCTAAGCATGCATTCTACTATAGAGCGAATCCCTAGCACAAAAGATTTTTTGTTTGTTTTGTTTTGTTTTTTAGTATGAGGATTGAACCCAGGGTGTTCTACCAGTGAACTACATCCCCAGCCTTTTTTATTTTTGAGACAGGGTCTCGCTAAGTTGAAGATGCTGGTCTTGAAATTGTGTCTCCTGCCTCAGCCTCCCAAGTAGTGGGACCAGAAACATGTGTCACCACACCTGGCTCTGATAGTATTTTCCTAAGAGGATTTTCTGGCTACAGGCAGACTGGAAGACTTTTGCTAAAGTCGTTTCTTAAAGGGATTGTTATCTAAATCAGGAAATTTACCTTTTCTCAGTACAGTTAAATGAAAAATAATTTCATTTTCTTTAAGTAGAAGTAATCTCTGCAAGAAGGGACCCTCTCCACCTCTCCCTCTGAGAAACAAGCATATTTCTTCTGCTTATCACTGGCCAGGGTCATATGAGGAATGCTGGTGTGTGGCCTGGCTCCTCCTGTGGGGCCACAAGTCTTATTGTTCTACATTGAGGCCAGGGTGGATCTGTCTTTGTTATAAGCCATCATTTCTGCTGGAGGTAGAGCTGCAGGGGTTGGAGTTGAGGAGGTTGGAAACACCAGTTTGGAGGATGCCCCTGGAGCAGAGGGGATGTAAACAATAATGTGAGGGCTGACACAATGGTGGTGGATAGCAGGTGCAATTAGAAGGGATGGTCTCCAGGCAAACGTAGCATGGAAAAGTGCTTCAGTAAGACATATAATTTAGGCAAAATCAATCCCCATTTAACCTAGAAGAATTAGTGCACAAGATGCATAGAAGATACAATTTAATTTTAGTTATGAAGTCATGAGCATTTTGGATCTAGAAATCATAGATGGAGTATAAACAAAGATCCATTCTAAAAGTGCATACGTGTGTGTGTGTGCATGTGTATGTACCATTTAAAACAACAAATCCATATATCCTTTGCCTTAATAATTCTACTTTGGGAAATTTATCCCCCCATACATATGTGCAAAAGTGACATTTGTATACACAGTTATTCATTGTGCATTGTCTGTCACAAGAAGGCTGTTGTTTATAAGACAACTCTAAACCTAAAGCATGTACGATGGTCACCTAGGGCTTGCTTGTAATTTTTTGCATCTTTCCACATGGTGGTAGGTCAGATTCGGATCCACTGTCCCCTTTTATCTCTTTGGTGTGCACTGAGCAAAGTTTTGAGGTTGTGTGGGAGCATTTGGTTGGTTCATAGCATCTCGTCTGCAGATACAGATGACCAAGAGCCGAGGCATTCTTGCCTCTCTTTTACTTTTAGAGACTGGAGCAGAGAATTTGTTATTTGATCAATTCTGCAAGCAGACCCAGCGAGGGATGCACAGGGTCTGCTTCACCCTTTGCTTCTTCACCCTTTGCTTCACCTCTGCTCTTTGCCTCAGGATTGGAAGCAAGGCTCAAGCTTTGCCCTCTGTAAAAGCTACTCTGAAGATTAACGACTTGGAAGGGATGTTCAAACCTGGGTTTCTGTGATATGGAAAAGCAACATCTTTTAGAAGAAACGTCTGTGCATAATGTGCCTTATAGATATGTAATTGCTCTGATAATTGGCAGTGTACTGAGTTCGGGGAAGACCATTATTGGAGACCTAGAACTGAGATGGTTTTGGCACACAGAGTTCCACTCCTGAAACTTTCAAATGCTTGGGAAGGAACACAAAGAAGGAGAAGATGGAAAGAGAACCATGGACCACCTCCTGTGCTTGTGGTGAATAATACTTAACATAACCCTGATTAAACACTGACTATTGAGTTAATTAAAAACTGTGCGATTACCTCCACTTTGGGAGGAAGGCATTTGCAAGATCCATCCTCATCTGTCATAATATGTTTTAGATACATTCAAACTGATCAGTCAAGAAAGAGCAATTTTTAGATAAGTAAGTACCAGCAGAAATAGATACATAACTCTAAAAAACTTAATAAGTGCTTACCTTTCTCAATGAAGAGATGGGGAGAAGTGGGATAAAGACTATTTTTTTTTTCTTTTGGTGCTGGGGATTGAATCCAGGGGTGCTTTACCATTGAGCCACATCTCTAGCCCTTTTCATTTTTTATTTTGAGACAGGGTCTTGCTAAATTGCCAAGGCTGAATGGCACCTTGTGATCCTCCTGCCTAGTCTCTGAAGTCGCTGATGCTTTAGGCATGCATATGACGACAAAGGACTCTTGCTAAATTATAAGCCCTCTGTCTGCCACTATTTGAATTTTTAAAAAGTTAGGTCACTGTATTTGCGTTGTTAAAAGTAAAAAATAAGCTGGTTGCAGTGGCTCATGCTTGTAATCCCAGTGGCTTGGGAGGCTCAGGCAGGAGGATTGCAAGTTCAAAATCAGCCTCAGCAACTTAGTGAGGCCCTAAGCAACTTAGTGAGAACTTGTCTCAAAAAAAAAAAAAAATTTTAAAAGGGTTGGGAGGTTACTGAGTGGAAAAGCACCCCTGGGTTCAATCCCTGGTATAAAAAAAAAAGTGAAAAATAGATCTATGTCTTTATACGTATGGAAACAAGGAAATAAATACTAATGTCCGTAATGATTTTTTTGAAGTATTGTTAAGTGTTACAACTAATGTGATATTTTAGGAAAAAAGATAAAAGTGAAGAATGTGAATTATTGGATGCAATAAAGGAAGCATTGCTCTCATCTAATCTTAACTGGCCTTCACTTTTGCATTTTTCTCTCTCTGTAACTCACAAGCCTTGGGTGCTCTAGGTCAGAGAAAAACAAACTTTTCCAGCAAGTTCCTGCTTGTAAATATTTTAGACTTTGAAGCTCAGATGGTTTCTGCGATAACCATTCAACTCTGCCATTGTAGTGTGAAATCTACCAGAGGAAAATATGTAAGTGAATGAGTTATGGCTTTGTTCCAATCTAACTTTATTTATGGGCATTGATATTTGAAGTATTCCTTTGTTTTCTCACTTATTAAAAAATGTGAAAAGCATTTCTTAGTTCATGGGCCATACAAAACAGATGGTGGATAGATTTGGACAGCAGGCCCTCATTGGCGGACCTTGCTCTGGATCTAACACATTTGTGTGGTTCCCTCCTATGCATGCAGAGCAAAGAGTTCTAGCCATCTGGGCTGCAAAGAGGAATTTCATGGAGTAGGTAAGCTTCTATCCCTCTGGCATTCGCTTGCAATTATGAAAATGATGTCCACGAGGACTTTAAAGTCCTTATGTCCCTGATGGGCCCTAAAGAATTCAACTTCTTGTTCCTCCTCCCCTGTCCCCTATTCTCACATCACGGTGAGTGAAGCCATATTTCATTGAGTGATTTATTATTGAATTTCACTACCAGAGAGATGAATAATGCAGGAGTTCACAGATGCCGAGACTTGGGCTCATCTTGTTCTGGGATAACTGGATTGGGCACCTTGAGGGGTGGACATACAGGAGATTCCTTGGGTGTCCAACCATCCCTTCACTCACAGGTGACCAGACCAGGTGGATCCTATGAATGAGGTCCTATCTCCCTGAGAAGACTCTTCAGGAGACAGCCCTCAGTGTATCTCCTTCCTGTCACCATAGCTCTCATAGTTGGGGAAGACACACATCTTCCCTGTAGTGGCTTTTTTCCCCTCAGGTTTCACTGTGTTCTGTGTTGGAGGACAGAGATCAATGAGACCACCCTGTCCTTGAGTGGGGTGAGGGATGCAAACAATGTAAACAAATATTTGAAGCACATTGGATAAAGGGTTCTGATATATGTGGATCCCACAGTGGAAAGGAGAGTAGTGGAGACAGAGGGTTGAAGAAATAGGCACAGAGGATAGAGAAGACCCTGCATCTGCCCTGTCCAGAAACTAACCATGAAGCTGTGGAAAGCTGGTGGAAGGATTTCAAGCAGGGAATGTAGGTTGTAATCAGAGTTAGAGAATGAACAGCTTAATTAATTAAAGGGGGGTTAATTAATTTAGAGGGGATAATAAGGTCCCAACTATCTCAGCGGCAGTGGAGGCTGAGAAGAGGAGACAGCAGAGAGATTTAAAAGAAGGAAACTGAAAAGCTTGTCCACAACTGGGTGAGGATTAGTCCAGGACGATTCCCAGACTGGGGGCTTGGGTGACCAGGAGTTACAGCAGCACTGGTCACCAAGGAATGACAATAATACAAGGGGGTGTTTGAGGTGTGTTGGGGGCTGAGGATGGACAGTGCAGCCTTCAGTTTCCAACATGTTCATTGAGGTCCCTGTGAAACCTCCTAATGGAGACAACTCTCTCCCAAGTCAACACTTAGGAGAAAGGTCTGGGCTGGAGGCCAGGATTTGAAAGTCAGCTGCAGACCAGATGCTGCTTGAGTTGTGCCTAGAGCCAAGGTCAGCCAGGAAGGGGTGAAAAGCAAGGAGAATGGAGAAAAGATAACTCCCCAAAGATCATGTGCAATCATGACCCGGGGAACAGGAGAGATCAACATGCCCAGTTTCAAAGTTGATTTCTAGAAAGAATGTAAGACAGTCAATGTGGATGTGTGATGCATGTGTGGATCTATGAGCATGTTTATTCCGGAGTTGTTCATAATGTTAAAAAGTTGAAATAAATATCCAACAACAGGGAATTTATCATGATATGCTCACATGATGGAATACTACACAGCCATCAAAATGTTAAGAAATTAATGATTTAGTAGGTGAAAAACACTCATGATTTAGAAAATACTTTTATCAGGCTCTATGTTAATTGATGCCTGTTACAAAATGCTTGAGTAATAGAAAATCCTATATTTGTATTCATTTATCACTTGAGATTTATTTAGTGGTCAATTTAAATTTTATTTGCTTTCCTTCTTTCCCAAATTCTATACAATGAATTTGTGTTATCAGGATAAGCAAATCCATTTAAATAGGCAGGATGATATCAGAGAAATGCCAATTTGGATTTAGTAAATTGGAAATCATTAAACCTGGTAGTATCAAGCTACTTGAGGAGTGGGTGGGAAGAGAGGAGGCATAAACCCCACGCTTAGATTACTCCTTGAAGAGGTCTGGCTGAAAGGGAAAGTGAGACAAAGGGGTCTTATCTAGTATGGATGAACAGTTGGGGAATTGCTTTTCTCCAATGGGACAGTCTTGGCCAGCTTCTTATGTTGAAGAAAAGAACAAGGCTTCAGGGAGATGTTGAGGGTTCAGTATGAGGAAGGATTCTCAATGGGGCAGGGGCCTTAAGAGGAGGAAGGGAGAGGTAGCCAGAGCTTTTTGTAGGGGTGATCTGTGGGCAAGGTATGGAAAAGAGGATGGAAAGAATGCAGAAAAATCTGATGATGTGGGGTCTGGGGAGACAGTTGAGAATTGAACATGGTGCTTCTTTTCAACCCCTTATAGGAGCCAGCTAAACACGAAAGGCTTTTCAAGTGAGATGACTTTCTTTGTGCCTGGGATTTGCTGTTAATACTCGGTAGGGGGATGGGGTAAAGGTGAGGGAGGAAAGGGCTGGTGTAAATGAAACAAGATTGGCAAATAGTCAGTTGTTAAAGCTGTGTGATGGAGGCTCACCGTAGAATTCTGAATGTCTTACTTTTGAGAACTTCAAAACAATTTCAAGATCAGGTTTTAAAAGGAGCCTATTCTTACTTGAGGATACGAGTGGATTCATATCTGGGCCCTCCCAGTACACTGTTGACCCAGCTGCTTTGATTCATCTACTCCTACCCTCTCTGTGGCTTCCCAGTTGCCTTATTCTTGTCCTTGTCTCAGGTCCTCTGGGGAAGGGTCCTAGGGCAAGTCCCTGCTGCAAATGCATGGCGGTTTGGGCAGAAAGGGCTCAGTGGCCAGACTGATCACCGTGAAAAGGAATAGAATCTTGAATGTTGAACACCAAGTTAATCCTAGGCCAATTATCCAAGAATGCAATTAAAAAGCTGACGGGCTTGTGGTGTGTCTCTAAGCTGCCACAGTGTTCTGTGAGCTGGGGATTCTCTGGGCTGGGATTCACAGAGAAACTCTAATTTGGGAAAGAACAATTACATTTGTGATTTGTCCTGGTGTTTGATTCCTGCCCCCAGAAGCCAGGCATCACCCTTAGAGACTTTGAACTCCCTACATGATTATGTTCCCAAGAATAAAAGCATGGATTTTTACCCATTGAGATGATGCTTTTAAAGGTTTTGATACATAACAAACATTTATTAAATATTAGACCACCATCATCATCGTCCCTGGACTGCCTAGAATAAAGTTTACAAACAGCATCAGATTTTAGACATAACATGACAACAGAGCTCTTTCTTCCAACTCACTCTATGATGGATGGAATGTTTGTGTCCTTCCTAAATTCTTATGTTAAAATCCTAACCCCCAAAGTGATGGAATTAGGAAGTGAGGCCTTTAGGGGGTGCTTAGATCATGATGCTGGAGCCCTTATTAAAGGGATTAGTGCCCTTATAAAAAGGACCCCAGAGAGCTCTCTGATCCTCTTCCCACCACATAGGAAATCACTAGAAGTTGGCAATCTGCAAGCTGGCTGTCGCCCTCATCACAATCTGATGGTGTTGGCATTCTGATCTTGAACCTCCAAACTCCACAACTGTGAGCAATGCATTGACATTACTTGTTATAGCAGCCTGAATGGACTAAGACACATTCGTTCTGTAGATGAGGAGACTGGGGTAGCTCAAGCAAGTTATTCAAGATCATGGAGTGATTAGTGACAGGGTAGATAATAAATCCTCCTCCCTGAACATCCCAGAGTGTGGATCTAGATCTGCTCATAACCTGTATAAAGGCTTGGCCCAAGTGAAGAGTGACATAGTAAAAGAAAACTTTTCAGGGTGGGCACAGTAGCACACACCTGTAATCCCAGAGGCTAAGGAGGTTGAGGCAAGAGGATCGTGAGTTCAAAGCCAGTCTCAGCAACTTAGCCAGGCCCTATGTAATTTGTCTTGAGTTTGTCTCAAAATAAAAAATAAAAAGGACTGGGGATGTGGCTTAAGTGCCCTAGTTTCAATCCCTGATACCAAATAAAAAAAATATAAGAAAACTTTTCAGGATCCAAAGGCAATTAAAAGCAGCTCAAGTCCATCACTTAAACTTAAAAAAAATTAGCCTTTTCATCTTGCTTGATTGAAACTTGGTCAGTAACTTCCCATTTTACCCTTCCCCAGACCCTAGCAACCACCATTCCATTCTTTCATTCTATGAATTTCACTAATTTAGTACCTTATATAAGCAGAATCACATAGTATGTGTCTTTCTGTGATTGATTTATTTCACTCAGCATAATTTCTCAAAGGTCATCCATATGGTTTCATATTGCAGAATTTCCATAGTTTTTGAAGCTGAATAGTATTCTATTCTATGTATGTAGCACATTTCTTTACTCATCTGTCAATGGACATTAATGTTGTTTCTATATCTTGATTATTGTGAGTAGTGTTGCAGTGAACGAGGGAGTGGAGATATCTTTTAGAGTCTGATTTCAGTTTTTTTTTTTTTATAAATACCAAGCTGGGATTGTTGGATCATATGATAGTTATAGTTTTACTTTTTGAGGAACCTTCATACTGCTTTCTATAATGGGGGCACATTTTGCATTCTAGCTTAAGGATGGCAGATCATGGAACTTCTCAGCCTCCATAATTGCATGAGCAATTCCTCATAATCAGTCTCAAACCAGTCTCTTTCTCTTCATGTGACCCAACCCCTTCCTCTTTGTTGGAGAAGTTGGGAGCTACGGATCCCTTCCTAATTGTATGGCTCTGTGCTATGGGGAGGAGTTCTGCCAAGAAGGTGTCCTGAATCTCCCTAGTGCGTTCAGTGAGTTTGAGTTTTCATTTGCCAGGTATACAAAAAACTCTCAATTAGTTTCTGGATTTCTCATGAAGGACATGCATCTGTGAATTGTTGCTGAATTGGTAAAGGAGTAGGAGGGCCCAGGTCTTCTTATTCTGCTGTCTTGCTGATGTCTCTCTGGCTTCCAAATTATGAAGAGTATCCTGTTATATAAATCACAGAAGTCATGGCAAAACCTCCTGCCCTTTTCTTCCCACTTGCACTGTACCTCCCACTGCCCTAGAACATTCTCTCCATAATTAAAGCTTTTCCCATATCTACTTTCTGCTTAACAAAAACTTTTCCCTCTTTTGCCTTAGTTTGTCTACTTGGCTTCTTGGCTATGCTCCCTTCCTGAGGAAGCTTCAGCTTTGGGAAGGGCCAATGTAGCATTCTAACTTGCCCTTATTGTTGAGAGAAGGAGCATTTGGTGTCCAAGGGAGGACAAGTAGCAAGGGCATCACTGTGGCTGATGGGTGTGGGCCCTGCCCCAAAGGCAAGTATACCCGGATCCTGCTGAGAACTAGCACCGCTGGGTAGGTGCAGGAAACCCACAAGCCCCATGGAGGGGACCTGTGCCGAGCCTTTGCATTTCTGTCCAGTCTTTTTAGAGGATCTGGGTGGAGTTGAGATATTTTTTATTCGGTCAATATTTTTTTGTTCCTGATTATGTGAAAAAATATTAAGGACTGAATTGTATCTACCTCTCTGTGATATGTGAACTTTTGAATAAATATAGAAAGAAAAATAAAGCCAATGAGTAAGCACAAATTCTATAGATAGATAAGTAAAGCTGTTTTATCTAGTTTTACAAAGAAGGATTAAAAGTTCAACCTTCGCACAGAATCCACCACATCTCATCAAGATTAATTATGAATTTGTTCAGCTTCATGACGGAGCTGTGGCTCTGCCATCCAGAGCAAGACACAGAACACACAGGCAGGTGAGAGCACTGACTGTCTCCTTGTCCTTTTTTCAGCTAGTAATCAATGCTGTATCATTCTGAGCTTATTAGGTTAAGCGGTGGCCAGGGTGCAGGTGGTATAGGGTTGAGAGCTCACGGGTAGGCCTCCTGTCTCTCAGGTGCATACAGAGTGAAGAGGAAAAGACAAGGCCAAGGCTATAATCAGAGAATGAAACTGTGTCTTGTAAGGGACCATTGTGTGGACCATTCATTCTTTTATTTAATTAAATTATTTTAATTTAATATTTTAACAAATATTAATGAATTTTGGCTATGTCCCAGGCTTGATTATAGACACCAGGTATAGAGTGAAGAAGAAAACCAACTCCCTACTTTTGTGGAGCATGTGTTCTGATGGGCGGTTAGAGACCATGTACACTGATAAACATATGGCATGTGGTAGCCATAAGAGGCAAGGAGCAGGAGTGCAGTGGGGAGATCGGTATTTTGCTTAAGTTGTCCAGGATGATGTTTCTAATTAGAAGACTGAACACCCCAAGGAGAGGGCAAGAGCCAAGAAGATGCCTACGGGAAGAGCTTCCAGGGGAGTAGTGAGTGCCCAGGACCTGAGGCTGGAGCACATTGGGTATCTGCGGAGAGCAGGGAGTATAGGACAGAGGTGGGTGGTGGGCTGGGTCACGAAGAACCTTGTGGGCATTTAGGACACTGACATTCACTGAGTGAGATGGGAGTCACTGGAGGGGGTCAAGCTAAGTGGCAGGGGAGCCTGGATTGTTCTGGTGAGAATGGGATAAGTGAGGGATCGCTGATGGCTCATGACATCCAGGTCAGAGTTGATGGTGGCTTGGACTAGGGTAGTCATGTTGAGGGCGTGAGAAGTAGATGGATTATGGATTCATTTTAAAGGCAGAGCAGGCAGGATCTGGTGCAGTTAGATGTGAGGTGTAAAAGAAGGAAGGACCCTGGGATGACACACAGATTTGCAGCTGGGGCAACTGGAAGGATGGAGCTACACTGAGGCTCTCAGAGAGATATGACTGAAGGAAGGGACACTCAGAGGTCTGGGACACCAGTGACTCAAAGAAGCAAAGACCTAAAATTGGAGCAGATTGATGGAAGACAATGTCTGCTTTCTCTAATGAGGAAGAAGATGCAAACTGGTGGCTCCCCAGGCCGAATGTGGCTGGCAGATAGGATGGGGTTCGTTCTCATGGTATTTATTAAACAACTTCATTACTTGCTGATGTTTTAAAACTCAAGGGATTTTATGTAAAAATCTGGATTTCCTGCTTCTTTTAGCAAAGCAAAACAGAAGGTGGTGCTGGTTGGTGCTGAGTGACAGGTCCTCTAGCAGGGCGTGCCCTGTTCATGGGCAGCCACGTCCTCCCCTCTATTGTCTTGTGCCCTGGTTTCCTCATTAGAAAATCAGAGGAATAGCACCTGCCTTCCGAGGATGTGAGGAAAATTAACAAAGATCATTTATGTAAAACACTAGAACAATATTTTCTAAGCACTCAAAAAAAATTAGTTCTTCTTTTTGCTGTTGTTATTTTTGTTGTTATTATTACCTGTCTGATCTCACCAGGCTCCGAGCTTGCATGAGGATTCCAGAAAGCTGGAGGATGATCCTAACCGGGGTTGAGAGGTGAGTGAAGCTTCCCTTAATGAACGATGGCACCAAACCAGAAAGCAAGAGGGAAGGAAGCCCAGCTCCCAGACACTTAGAAAATTGTGTCCGCCTGAGCCATATCAGCCCCACAAATCAGAGTTCATTTCTCTCCTTCCGCAGAACCCAGCACAGTGGTCTGGATCACCCAGTGACTCATCTAATAGTCCTGTGAGCCTGCCCAGCTTGCAGCCTCACAAATTACATCTGCAGCCTCCTTATCAGGCAAGCTAGGAAATTAAACCTAAACGGCTATGGTGTTGCTAAGTAATATGGCTTCGTACACAGACACCCGAGGCTCAGCCCGTCACAGCCCCATTAAAGCATCATTTCCCACTGTGGCTAATAAGGTTTGAAATCTTCTAAGGAAACCTGCTGTTCTTTTTTAAGGTCAGAAAACGGGGCAATTTGGTTATAAGCAAGGGATAGAATTTCCTTTCTTAGATGTTAGGTGTGTGCACGTGCGGGTGTGCGTGCGTGCATGTGTATGCGTGTGTGTGTGTGTGTGTGTGTGTGCGTGTATGGGTGTATATTGGATATCTATAGTTTTGTGTTTAACAGAAGCAAGGGGAGATTAGAGACAGTCGTCTTGCCCTCCCTGGACTCCTTGGCCCTGGGCAAGGGGGCCTTTTCTGGGCCACCTCTGTGTCCCTCACCTGGTACTCAGGAGGTATTTGCTGGATAAGTGCTGGCTTCCCTCTGCTTGGGATGCTTCTGAGGAAATATGCCGCAGCAGGCAATGGAGGCATTTCTGGAAGTTTCTCCCTCAGGCCTACTTTATCTTCTATAGTAGGACCCTAGAGCCTTGAGTTGGGCTACTGGCCCACTGAGTGCTTGAGCAGCTGATCTGGACCTGGGAGTGGATTTTCTTTTCCCATTTCTCATCAGTAAGACCATTCGTGTCCATTTTAGAGTTTGGTTCCTCATGCCCCCTCCCCACCCCGCAATCACTGATTGGCCCCTGAGTCTGCTCAGACAGAGATCTAGACTATGTGTCGTTGTCCCAGGGGAGCCCTTCTGTGGTCCCATAGCTATGCTGGGCAGCTGAGTGTGTCAACATATTGGGACTGTTGCCCGTGGGTCTTCTCTAGCTCCCCTTTCAGAAAGGATGCCCCTTATGTTCTCTGATCTGGGTTGGGTCCAGAGAGTGAAATTCCCTCCTCTTTAAGTAGTATCTTTAATCACATCTTTCCTACAATGCTGGGGATGATTTTCAAGATCCATTCATGTATGTTGAACCTCATGCCATTTCTGCATGATGACAAGACTATATGGCTTATAGGCGACCTGGAGGGACATGCCTACAGCACAGTAGGTGTTTTTGTCCAATCTAGGTCTAAGGTCAGACCTAAGCTCCATCATCTGGCACCTATTGACAATCTGGCCTAGATAGTCCCAGTCTTCAGTATTTAGAAGGTGAAGGAGAATTCTTAGAACTGCCTTCTGACACTCATGTGATAGAGATGTGGCTGTATCCACAGAGGATAATGACTTTCATATTGGAGATGTCTCCCAATCAAACCTTCTAGAATTGGGTACAGGATTTACATTTTGTGGGCCTGCTGCAGGTTCTGCTCTGCCAGAACCAGACTGACTTGTGGGAACCACATTGGCTGGCCATCCATCTGACTGATTCCCTAGGTCCCCATGTACCTTCCTCACAGGGAAGAGGACACACACATCATGCCGTGAAACAATGGACCAAGCAGGGATCAGATTTCAACATGCTCTTTTATTTTAACATACCCTTGAGTTTCAATATTGACCTTTCATTCTTAAGCCACCAACACACTCTGTTTTGTACAGCAAATCTCCCATGGCTATGATTTCTGATTTGTTTTGTGCAAGGGTGCCATGGTGCCTGGGTCCTTAATGGTCAATCTCATTTGACTCTTTTTTTGCCTAGCGTTTTCACTTCTGAATTAAATCAAGAGCTGCATGGTTTCCATCCTCTCTGCCACTATTTCCATGTAAGGAAATGTTGACCGTATTTAAACAGCACCCTTTTCATTTCTCTGGAAAGCTGTCACTTGCTTGGTTGAGTATGTGCTTTCCTTGGATGATTCTTACAACTCATGTTGAATCTTGCTGCTGAAAAGGCTTCCGGAGGTTGAGTTAATCACAAGCCAAGTGCCTCTGTGACTCTGCTGATCTCCTGGGTGATGGATGTGTTGCTACACACATATGTCTGCAGGCCCATCCAATTGCCCATTTCTGGGATTACCGATTCCAGCTGAATTGCCTTGGCTGGGGCAGAGACCAACATTTCCCAATGGGAAGGGAGATCACTGTCCCCCATTGGCAGGGTCCCAGGGCAGGACCCAGAAGGCACCACTGCCATCTCAGAAGGCGGGTGGTGGGAAGCAACCCCACACTCCTACCTTATTCAGGATTGTTTTCATCTCTACCCTGGTTGAAATATCCTGGCCAATTCCAGAGCTCCCACCCTTCCTTCCTTTCCTATGAAATTAAAACTAGCAAGAACCCTAAAAATGCATATTTAACCATGATAAGGTTTTAGAAAGCCTGAGTTTAAAATTCTGATAATAAACTATTGCACATTCATGGTGGAAAATGTTTAATATATAAAAAAGCACTATAAGAAAATAAAATCACCCCTAACCTGTCATGAACCCATTGATAATCATGACTGACCTTTTGAAATATCTATTTTAGGACCCTCTCTCCACCACACAGAGTCTCTTATACACATTTACATAGTTTAAAAAATGGGAATATCTTATTTTGTAATCTGATTTTTGCATTTAATATTGTACTATAAAGAGTATTTTCCTGTTGGGGGTAGTGGTGCATGCTTGTAATCCCAGCTGGTTGGGAGGCTGAGGCAGGAGGATCACAAGTTTAAAGCCAGCTTCAGCAACATAGCAAAGCCCTAAGCAATTTAGTGAGACTCTGTCTCAAAATAAAAATTAAAGTTTTAAAAATTATTAAATTATTTATTATAATTCATTATACATGATGGCAGAATGCAATTCATTTCATATTACACATATAGTGCACAATTTTTCAAGTCACTGATTATACACAAAGTATTTTCACATCATTCGTGTCTTCATACATGTACTTAGGGTAATGATGTATAACTCAGTCCACCATCATTTCTACCTCTTTGCCCCCTCCTTTTCCCTCCCTCCCCTTTGCAGCTCAGTAGTTAAGTGCCCCTAGGTTCAGTTATTGGTACCCCTCCCCCAAAAGAAGATTTTCCTATGTTGTTAAATTATCATCATTTCTGATGGCCTATCATTCAGGACATGGAGACTTTATAGTTTATTTAGCCAATCCCCTGTTATGTGACATTTGAGGTTCAGTCCAATATCTTTTTGCCACTATAATCATACCCACAGTAAATATCCTTGAGGATACTCATTACATCAAAGTTCTTTACATGAAAATTTAGCACATTTTTTAGAGGCTTTGATTAATATTGCTAGATATCCTCCTGTAAGGTCACATGCATTTCTTTCTTGTTTTTTCTCTCTCTCTTTTTGTCACAGGGTTTTGCCCTGTTGCCCAGGTTGACTTCAAACGTGCTGGGACTGCAGGAGCATGCCACCACATCTGGAGATTTAAAATACATTGGTCAGTTTGATAGGTGAAAAATGGGCATTCTATTGTTGGTTTTAACATCTTGGAGTACGTGACATTCAACATTCTCCTTGGGATAATTGGGCAGCAGGGCTGTTTTGAACTCGCCGGCTTCCAGATGGTAGAGTTTAAGTGTTGTTAGTTATCACTTAGGAAGATGAAATCGGGGTTTGCTGCCAGGGAGCTCAGGGCGGTTAGAGTCGTCATTAGGCTTCCGAGCCTCAAACCAATCTTCCTGAGTGTCTGTTTTCAATCACCCTTGAGTGGGCCTTCTAATCGGAGCCTATCTTGCTCCTGCAGGCCCACAGCAGGGCATCACTGGGTGGAATGTGACCGAAGAGGACCCAGAAGGCCTGTTGATTTTCTGTACCTACAATCATTCTGCTCTTCCTTCCCCTCCTTCATGCAGATAAGCAGCTATCCATACCTCTCATTGTGTTCTCTGTGTCTCTTCCCTTCAGTGATGGGGTCTCAAGTGTTTGGTTCCATTGACATTCCAAGTCTGAGCTTGGTGGCTATTCTGCTCAGCAGGTGGCTTAGGAACTTCAATATTGCCAGGCTTCTATTTTTTCTAGGGATGCAGGACTGGTGAGGGGAGAGGTCAGAATGGGAAAGCCAGATTTAGGGAGCAGCCATTGTGGGTGGGAATACACCCTGAGTCAGACCTGCAGATACTCTCTGTGATGGAAGAACTAGGTGCCATAGCTGGACATTGAGAACAAGTTGATCTATGTTCCTTGCACTTTAGTGTCATTCATTACAGTTAGAAAATCTGGGGAAGGATGTGATTCAGGAAGACAAAATCAAAAGGTGTTTTGCCAGCCTCGATAACTGAGTTTCTGGGAAGAAAATCAATAGTGATGGGAGCCCTGGGAGGCAGTAAAGTCCGAAGGGATGCTGGTTTCTCTCCAGTAGGAGCAGGCAGGGGGGCTGATCCTGAGAAGGCCAGGCCAAAATAGCCCTTGCATCATCCCCAACTGGTGGGTGTTCCCCAGAGAACTCCCAGGTGTGAGAGAAAGTACATCATTACCTGGCTGTGTGGGAAGGAGACTGGAGGTTTTAATGTAGAGTTTCCAGTCCTCAGAAGCAGACACAGGCATAAATAACTCCGAGAGGCAACCGGCAGGAAAATTCAATGTGAATATGCCTATTGTTACCACAGAGCTGAGAGGAATTCAAATCGCACTTTACATTCTGGGTTTGAACTCCAAAGTCACTTGGCTGAAGCTAACTGTCGTCAGTTAATGAAAAGTCCCAAAGGGAACATAATGCCTCCGGGTGAAGATTTTTCACCAGGTTTGGCTTACGTGACCCCTGACCTCTTCTGAGCTGATGATCTAGACTCTCCACAGATCTTTGGGAATTAGAGGCTAAAAAGGAAGCATCGTGACAGGACTTTATGTCAACTCTCTGGGCTGCAAGAGGACCTGTCTTTTGGTGCTGAGCTTGCAATGGAGTCAGGTTTGTGGGTGAGGGAGGAAGTGGCACAGGCCATTGACCGTCTTGGAGAGAGCTGCCTTTTACAGGAACCTGGCCTTTGGTTGAACTTAGTGGTAATGTCAGTTCTTATTATACGAATTGCCATGCAAACCTTTGTGTTTTTTCATAGTGCTTTCCTGTAGATTGGGCTTGATCTTCATCATATAAAATAGTTTCTACAGGTTTATTGAATTTTAATTTTCATCAGCGCTGGAACGACCCTTTTACCTAGGAACTGCTGTCTCTGCTGCGTGATCCTCCGCAGGACATTTAAGCTCAGCAGGCCTTAGGGCTCCTATGGAAAATGAGATGATAACAGTTATATCCATCGCAGGGAATTGTGTCAAGATTGAGTTACTACATTAAAGAAAGAGCACTCAATGAATATTAATTATGATGATGACGGCGATCGTGACAACAGGTGTAATAACCACGGATATTGGATTTCACAGATGGAAGCAGCCTCAGGTGCTTCCATGTCCTCAGGTGCTCCCTGTGCCACGTGGTTTCAACAAATACCCGCTCTTCACCTTCTTGGCCTTGTCAGGGGCATGGTGACAAGCATAAGGGGGGAGGTGCTTTTGGAAGAATAACCAGGTCTGTGATTTTTAGAAATAACAGGCCCAAAGGAGAAACATGACCTTGAGAATTTCATTAAACTCTTCAATCACATCAAAGGCAGCAGTGAAGTGACTTCTCACGTGGGATCCCAAGAATTGAAAGAGTGAGTGTTGTCCTTTAACTTGGACTTACTACTTACCAGCTGTGTGACCAGGGCCAGTCACTCAATATCTCTGGGCCTCAGTTTCCTCATTTGTAAATAGGAACAATATTTTTTTAAAAAATGTTTTTCTTTAGTTGCAGTTGGACACAATGAATATTTAAGTAAATATTTTTATGTGGTGCTAAGGATCAAACCCAGTCCCTCACACATGCTAGGCGAGCGCTCTACCACTGAGCCACAGCCCCAGCCCAAATAGAGTTGTTGGGATTGCTAAATCAGATGACGTCTGTAGAGTGTTTAGAGAGTTAAGTTTTTGGATCCTAGTGAGAAATCAACAAAAGCATAGTATCATGTTTATTATAAATATGCTTACTGTTAGAAGCCCCCTTATAGTTTGCAATTTAGAACTCAGGGAACAGATGGCTTTCGCATCAGGGCTTGTCTCATGATGCTCCTTTTTTTCTTTTCCCCTTACTTGAGTGCTAACACTCCTAGAAATTCCCCTACGCTGTTGGATGTGACCCTCTGACCTTGCCTACATGAAGGGGTGGGGTGAGGGGGTGGAAAGTGATGTGCCCTGGTTACAGAGGGGCTGGGTCCCAGACGTCCCGTCTCTGTGTGTGTCTCTGTGCGGGTGTCTCTGTCGTCCAGGAATGGGGAATGGCTCATGGCTCCTATTGCACCATCAGAGGTTCCGAGGATTTTTGAGATGTCCAGACCCAGACTCTCCTTGTCATTGACTCCTTCCCAGCTCTTTCCCTCTACCCAGCAGAGCTTCTTTCTCAACTTCCCTGGATGTGCCCACCTTTTCCATGGCTCGGCTGCCCTCGGTGGCTCCCTGCCTCCTGCCTCCAGCTCATCTGTTTTTTTCTGTCTGCACTCAGCTGTTGGTTGCTCTTTCCTGTCTGATCCTGGTTCCCATTCCTCCAATGATGGCACCAGACCTTCCTTTGGGGTTGGATAAGTTAGGAATGCGTTTAGCTATCAAGAACAAGAAAGCCAAGGAGGGTGGCTGCAAAGAGGGACTTCACTTGCACTGCAAAAGCCTGAGGGTAGGTGGTCGCTTGCCTGGATTCCGAGGTTCTCTGTAGTGCTCACAGCTCCAGCCATCACATCTGCACTCCCAGGAGATCAAGGGAGGAAGGAAGTGCAATCATTTATCTTTTTTTTTTTCTTTCCTGGTTATTTCCAGCTTCCTTTCATTTATATATATTTTTAGTTAAAACCATGTTAAGTTTCTCCCTAGCTGCAAAGCAGGTGGGGAAGGCTGGCATTTCATTTTTCTAGCTTCTGAAAAGGGAGATAGGAAAGGGAAATGGGGCTGGGGGTTGGGTTTTCCTGGATAGCTAACACCGCACACTACAGAGACCAGATCAGGGGCTCAACCCATGGGGCAGAGTTGACTCCTACCCCAGACATGTGATTGGTGACCAGCCAGAACCTGGCAGTGCTCTGGCCACAGTGATTGGTTCAGGGAATGGTGCATGACCAAGGCAGTTAGGAAAACTAGAGACGATGAGACTCAGTTCCAGACTCTGGTTGAAACTATCAGGAAAGAGAAGGTCTTTCATTCGGTCTTCAGGATGAGGTAAGCCCGGTGCTTCTGGGGTCATAAGGCTACTCCCTAAAGAGGCTGTTCTAGTCCCTTCTCCTGACCTCACCTTATTAAAACTCCTTTACACCCGCCCCCCGCCAAATTTGTCAAGATACAATTGACGTAAATGATATATTTGAGATGTACAGCTGAATAAATTTGAACTCACACATATATACCTGTGAAGTCAGACATTTCTTCTTCCTGTTGTATCTCCAAAACAAACTAACAAGCAGATCCATTTTCTGTCATTATAGTTTAGTGGGCACTTTATAAAATCACCTATATCCTATAGTATTTTTTTTTTTGTCTTTTTTTTTTTTTTTGTACTGGGGATTGAATCCAGTACAATCTAGTACAATCCAGTGCTGGGAAAGTGATCCATTACTGAGCTGAAACCCCCAGGCCTTTTTAATTTTTCATTTTGTGTGCCTAGTTGCTCAGACTGGCCTCAAACTTGCCATCTTCTTGTCTTTGCCTCCTGTGTAGCCGGGATGCCAGGCATGCACCACTGTGCCCTGTTTGTCTGATTTCTTTCACTTACCTTAATTATTTTGAGATTTACCTATGCTGTTTTTATCAATAACTTGCTTCTTTTTTGATTGCTGAATGTATTCTATTGTACAACTATACCACTATTTACTAGTTCAGCTGTGGATGGACATTTGGGTTGTTTTCAGTTTGGGGATTTTACAAATAAAGCTACTGTGAATAATCATGTAAAAATCTTTATAGGGACATGTGATTCTGTTTCTCCTGGACAAATACCTGGGAGTAGAATGTAGATCATAGGGTAGGTATAGATTTACAATTTTTAGAAACTACTGTTTTCTAATGTGGTTGAATCATTTCACATTCCCATCAGTTCCCATAGTACATCCTCTGTGGACACATTTTCTATTCTTCCCTATGTATCAAAATTAGTACAATTTATTTATTTTGGTACTAGGGATTGAACTCAGGGATGCTTTGTCACTGAGCTACATCCACAATCCTTTTTATTTTGAGATAGGATCTTGCTAAATTGCAGAGGGTGGATTTGAATTTGTAATTCTCCTGCCTCAGCCTCCTGAGTTGCTGGGCTTACAAAGGTATGTAACACTGCACCCAAACAAGTCAGTACTTTTTAATCTTAAAAATTTGTTTAACTAATCACAAACTTCAAAAAATTAAAATTAAACACAAAAAAGGTCTTACCTAGATCCTCAACAAGTACAGCAGATAAGGAGACAGATGCTTTGGTTGAAGGTTTGGGGACTTGTGTAGAATCTGGGCCCCAGGAATAAATGTGAATGCCCTGCTAAAGGTGACAGGGACCAGTCAGGTTTAACTTTCAGTTAAAGTTCTGGGCCTGCTAGAGTACTAGTGATATTGTTGAGGTTCAAGGTCCCCAGATTTCTGCAGCAAACATAGTGTCTTCCAGCCATGCTGAAAACTTCCTACCAAGGTCATTCAAATGGGGGAGCCACCAGAGGCTCAAACGCATCAGGCTGGGTGAGGGGTAATACTTCTTGCTGGATACATCTTCCTTCACTATAGACTGTCAATCAAATTTGCTTGATCTCTGTGACAAATATCAGAAATTGCATGACTCCAGATACCAGGAACAAAGAAACAAATTGGGAACATTGTGCACAAAAAAGATTTTAATAAAGATTGACCCAGCTTCATGTGTAGATTCTGCCACTCTTCTTATTGTGATCTTGACAGTGACGCAGGGCAAGACTGAATAGACTGAGTCTGAAGCCATTCATATTCCTGGCACTGATGGACCTAGTGCAGCATAAAAGGCGCTGACAATGAACAGAAGTTCCTTCACAGGGGCTACTCCAGGGCGACCTTCTGCTCTCAGTCCTGTCTCCCACCTCTGCTTTCAGCCTCTCAGCCCCAGCGGGCTCTGGGTTCCCAGCACTGAGGTTCTGTCTGCCTGTGGGAGCTTGATGAGGGCAGATCCTGGGTCCTTGACTTCATACTTGGGCCCTTAGCCAGGTGCCCAAGGAGATGTGTTTTTATCCAGCTCTCTGAGTGCTTCTTCTTCTCTTCCTGCTTTTTATTATAGAAAAGAAGAAGTACTGGCACATGCTCTGGCCAAAATGTCTGGCACTTATCTGGTGAAATCACAGTGATGACTTTGGGGGTTTGGCAAGGAGTGGTGGGCTCTGATGGAGATGGTCTTGGTGTTGGGGTCAAGAGCAAGTAGATTCCACTCCTTGCCAATGAGGTGGCTGGGTGGTGGTGATGGCACAACCTCAAAAGAGGGAAGTTTGATGACATCTGTTGAAATCACAAATCACATACCCTTTAATCCAGCAGTTCTGTGTGAAAGGACATATGTACAACATATCTCCAAATATACACATACACAGTGGATTTGTAAAAGCAGAAGTTTATCTACATTTTGAAGGCCTATCAGTAGTGGGCAAATTTAAAGACACATGGTCATTCCACATGATGGAATCTTAAAAAGGATGAGGCATCTTTCTTTATCTTCACTGCTACAGAATGGACTTTAGTGATGTTACCAACTGAGAAAGGCTAGGTTGAGAACAGTGTATGGTATCCTACCCTTTGCGCCTTTTAAAACCAAACAGAAACCTTTTAGGTACACAGAATATGTATAGAAAAATCCACAAGAAACTAACACATGAGGTTACCCCTGGAGCTGCCACCTGGGGAGATGCAGGTGGGAAGAAGTATTTTTACTATAGATTCCATTGTAATATTTGAACCTGTGCTATGTGTATGTATTGGAAATGAATTTAAACAAAATCTCTAGCATTTATAGACTATATGACTTTAGACAAGTCACATAACCTCTCTGAGCCTTGGCTGTAGAATAAGATGAAACCTAAGTCACAGTGTTGCTACAAAGGTGAGGACTAATGGGTAAGAAGTGCCTTGTGCAGGTTGTGACATATTAAGGGATTCAGAGTGGAATGTCATAAGGTTTTATTGATTATGTTTAAGTTACCATCTGGACACCAGGGCAGGAGAACGCTCTAGGGTTAGAAGAGAGAGGGATTTGAGAAACTGTAGCACCTCAAGGGTGACAGCAGCATCTTTCCCACCTTGGTCCCTTCCAATAGCACCTGGCACGGAACACAGCAAACATGCACTGATTTGGATTGTGCCCTTTGGAGCTGCCTTACAGAGCAAGCGAGTGAGAAGACACTGTCCACCAGAGGGCGTCAGCTGCTGCATCACTTCCCTTCTCATTTCTGGAACCTCTTGGGCTGCCAGAGTGTGACAGATTTGGCAGGAAAAATGTTAAAGGCAACCTTTTCCCTTTTGGTAAGGTCACTAGATACATTGCTCAATTGGTTGCTGTTAGACCTGGAGGGATTCATCAGCACTTTTAGTGCTGACGAACTGGCATAGCATCCCAAGGTGGGCGTTGCAGTGTGCATGGGCATGTGCGGTGTATGTGTGTATGTGTGTACCAGGGTGTGTGGTGTGTTTGCACACACATGGGCTTGCATGGTGTACACTTGTATGCGTGCATGTATGTTCAGGAGCCTGGGTTGTAAATTCCCAGTCAGTTTGCCTCTACCTGGAGGTTGACTGCCCAGAAATGGACTGAACTGTCCCAGGCTTCTGTGCCCTGAGGAATCAGACAATAAGACCTAAATCTTACATTTGCAAAATGCTTTATATTTCACATCCTGTCCTGGACCACTGCCTCTCACTGATTCTGTTTCTCATCATTTCTCATCTCCCTATGGTTGTGTTAACAATGTCTCCCAGGCAGGAGAAGGAAGGACTCCCTGAGAGAATTCCACATCCACATTTAGCACTCTCCAAATGCTCGTGCCTGCGGGACAACCTAATAGGATCATAATAGGCTGCACCTAATAGGCTGTGTAGTCGTCATCTCCCTCCGTCTCCCCCCATCTCCCCACACAAAGCAGATGTGGAGGAGCTCAAGGACTTTCTCTCGGTAGCATCAAGGGAACTCATGGTTCCTGAGTCTTGGATCTGACTTTCAAACTGGGTACTTGGTTGCAATGGTTGCAGATTCCTAGGGGAATGGAGAAACAGTTTGTCCACAGAACTCTGGGCATTTGTGGTTGCTTCTAGGCTGGGGAGAGTGCTGGGAATGGCCCTGAGCTCTGACTTTGCAGTTAATGACTCTTGCCATTGGCTGACAAGATGTGGACTGAACAGCAGTTGGGGCTTGCCATGGGTGGCAATAGTGTTAGTCCCTATAGATGGAGATCATGTCCTAGGTGTCAGGCCATTCTAGTTGCTCTGCATATGTCAACTTATCTCATCCTGGACACTACACTACCCTACAGTGCCTCTACTTCACAGACGAGGAAAATGAGGCACAGAGCAGCAAAGTCATTTACCTGAGGACACACAGATGGTAACTGGCAGAGCCCAAAACAGGAAATCAGGCTCCCTGTTCCCAGGGATTTGAATCCAGTCCATTCAGGCTCCAGTACGTCTTCAAAGTACTCAGATGGAAGAAATCCTCATTTTACAGGTAGATTCCAAAACAGGTATGTTTCCATTCCAGTTTCCAAGGTTCTCCTCTGGGAGAGGAACGCCACACATATTAAAAGCAAAGCCCTTTGAAAATATGCTTTAGTTGGGGTGGGGGCACGTCTGGGAAGGGAAGGTCCCCTCCTGCGGAGGAGTCTGAGCCCAGCACTGCAGGAAGCGGGCAGCGTAGGGGGAAACTGGAGTCTTTCCTCGTGCCGCAGCTGTGGAAGTGGGTGGGGAGCCTCGGCAGGCGCTTCTGCACTCATCACCTGTTTCTTTTTATTCTATTTTTTGAGTCAGTTCCTCAAACGCTCGGGTTTGCTGGCTTCCTGCAGGCTCTCGACTGAACCTAGTCTTTGAAGAGAAGACAGTGAGTCCGAACAACCTCAAAGGGCCCCTGAAGGCGAGAGCCCCGCTCAGGAAGTGCCTTCGCAGCCCTGTAAGTCCTGGCTTCTGAAGCTTTGAACGTGGAGTGAGCCACAGGTTGCAGCCCAGCTGGAGAGGCCTGATAAAGGAAATTGGTCCAGTGGGAGCTAATAGAGGAGAATTGGGTAGACACAAGGCTGGGCTTGGCTCTGAGGTCCTGGCGATTCCAGGATTCCATAGCATGTCCGTGGTGGAATAGGAGGTCACCCGGCTATCCAGATACCACTTTAACTGATGTCAACACTTCAAGCTCCTCCAGATTCCGAGGGTCTGCAGAGAAGCAGTGAACCCAGGTACAATGATCAGAATTTGTCTTTGTGATGGGCCCACGCCTTCCAACAGGGACGTTGGACCTTAGTGATCTTGAGCCTTTCATGTGCCGTGTGCTGGCGGGGCGGTGGGGAAGCGGGTGGTGACTGGTGGGAGTCATTAGTGCTATGATTCCACTCCCTCTGTGTCTCCTTCTCAGGGTTGGATTGTGCTTCCCAGCTCCCTTGAAGATGGATGTGGCTGTGTGACTTGCTTTGATGGATGAAATGTGAGCAGAAGGGACACATTCCATTTCTGGTGGAAGCCATGCCATTCTTTTTCTGTGCTGTGGAAAATATCAGTTCTCCAGTTGGTGGCAGCTGTGCTAGCCTGGGTCCTACCTGACCTATGGTGGATGAGCAGCCAGTGAGAGATAAATCTTAGTGGTTTTAAGCCACTGAGGTTTTGAGAGTATCTGTTAATGCAGCATAATCTAACTTATACCGACAGAAACATGGATAATCAGGTTGATGAATTCTGATTAATGTATCACTCAGCTAATGTGCTGTGCATCCCAGGGAACCAAATTCATTAACCTAATTAAAGTACACATAATTTACAAAATTGAGTCCTTGTGGTCGGCACTGCAAGTATTACAAGCTCATTATGGGTGGGAGGAGTTTGAGAAGTGGCTTGAGATTGGTGAAACCCTATTGTTTGTTCTGTCAGGTTTAGAGACTCCCTCAAGACACCTGGGGAATGGCGTGGGCCAGGTGTTTATTCTTAGTTCTCTAATGAGTCTATGCAAACAGCCCCCCCCCCCCCTTACCCTCATCTATCCAAGCTGCAGAAACACTTAACATCATAGACTACTTCAGTAAAGAGGAGAAGTGAGCCTGGTGTGGTAGCCCATACCAGTAATCCCAGCTACTGGGGAGGCTGAGGCCTTGGCAACTTAATGAAGCTCTGTCTCAAAACAAGAATTTAAGGAAAAAAAAAAAAAAAGCTAGTGATACAGCTTGGTGGAAGAGCGCCTGCCCAGCAAGTACAACACCCTGCATTCAATCCCCAGTACTGCAAAATAAATAAATAAATGTATTTTTTTTTCTTAATGTGTGCGTTTTTCACACTTGGCTGCACATTCAAATCAACTATGGGCTTAATACCCTCCTGCCAAGGCCATGTCCTGAAACTACTAAATCCAAGTCTCAGGGAACAGAATTCAGGCAGCAGCATTTGGTATGTTTCCTAGTGACTCCAATGTGCAGTAGGGTTGAGACCCATGTGGGCTCCTGTCCCTCAACCGGGTGCCATGTTTGAACAAATGTTCCAAGATGGTCCTTTTTGAAGAATTCTGTCACCTATAATAACCTTGTATTTCAGGCTGTAACAGATCTTAGTAAGGAAAGTGCTGGAGATTCACTGTAGTCCCTCACACTGAATGCCCATATGGGGTTTCTAGAGCCTAAGGTAGCACACCATGGTCCCCTTCTGTTAGAATTTGGGATACACAGACCTGGATTTGAGCCCCAGCTTGCCGTGTGACTGTGCATGACCTTGGATAATTTCCTTAACATCCTGAGCTTCAGTTTCCTCATCTGTAAAGTAGAGATATTTAAATACCAAATTTAACTGGCTCCACCTAACTGCTAGCTCTTTATTATTTCTCCTGGGTGAACTGTCTGAATCATGAGGTGGGTCATATGACATAACAAATTCCACCTGCTGCCCCTACCTGTAGTCCATTCCTTCCCTGGTGAATGGCATCTCAGTTTCCTAGCTGTCCAAGCTAGAAACATTGGGAGGCATTCTGGATTCCTCAGTTTTTCTTTATGACCACATCAGGTCCATCCTCAATCATGATGATGCTCTCTCCTAAGCCTCTTATGGATCTGTCCAGTTCTCCCTCTCTACTGGCACACCTTGGGGCTTGTGGATTGCCTGAACCATTATCCAGCCCCTAGCAGATCCGTACCCCTTTCCTAGGTTCTCCTCTAATCCACGTCCTGCAATGTTGTCAGAGTGATTTTTCTAAAATATAGATCTCCCTATTTGATATTAAACCAAATTTTAAAGTTGTAATAATTAAAACAGAATCAGGGGTTGGGGCTGTAGCTCAGTGGCAGAGCACTTTCCTAGCCTGTGTGAGACCCTGGCTTCGATCCTTAGCACCACATAAAAATAAGCAAATGAAGGCATTCTGTCCATTTACAACTACAAAAACAAAACAAAACCCCCGAAACCAGAAGGGGTGCTTGTGCATGAATAGACACACATATTGATGGTGAAAAACCCAGGAAGCCTAGAAAGAGATTAAATATATAAAGGAGGTTGGTATATTACACAGGTGACATAGCAAATCAGTGGATGAACAATATGTTATTCAATAGGTAGAACAGGCATAATTGGAGAGCCATCTTTGCATAGAAATACAATCAGAGTCAGACCTCATAGTTAATACTGAGAATGGTTCAAAGACACACAAGTAAAAAGTGAATTAATGAGCTGGGCATCAGCTTCAGCAACTTAGCAAAGACCTAAGTAACTCAGTCTTGAAATAAAATATAAAAAAGGGCTGGGAATGTTGTTTAGTGGTTAAGGCCAGGACCTAGGATTTAATTCCCTGGTGCCAAAAAAAAAAAAAAAAAAGTGAATCAATGAAAGTTCTAGGGGAAAATTTAGTATATCTTTAAGTAGGGAAGGCTTCTCCAAACTAATTCAGATCTAGAAGTCATAAAAGATTTAAAAAGTCAGTGACATAAAATTGCCAGAGCCCAAATTAAAAAACAAAAACTGGGAAAAATATTTGTAACTTATATGAGACTAAATATGGATTTCTACCACATACAAGGAACTTCTACAAATTAATAAGAGAAAGATCAACAAACCAATGGCAAAATGGCAAATGTATGAACAGACAGTTCAAAGGAAAGTACAAATGGCTAGGAAGCATTTAGACAGATGTTCAACCCAAGAGAAATGCAAATACAAAGTCTGCTGATGGTATTCTGTATGTGTTAAGTGGGAGGATATGAAACAGTTCAGTGACATGTGAATTGTGTACAGGAGAAAAGTGTACTGTTGTCACTGCGGCTGGAGGTGTCAATCTGTATAAAGTACCTCGGCAGTAACTAGCAAAATGACCAGTGGTGCCTGTGATGGCTAGTTTCATGTGTCAGCCTGGAAGGCTGGGACACCCAGATATGCAATCAAATGCCAACCTAGGTGTTGCTCTGAAGGTATTCTGTAGATGTGGTCAACTCGACATCACTTGACACTAAGGAGATTACCTTGATGACGTCAATGGGCCTCATTCAGTCAGGTGAAGGTCTTAAGAACAAAAACAAAGGTTTCTGGAAAAAGGAGAAATTCTGACTCAGACTGAAACATCTACTTCTGCTCGCCTTTCCGACAGCTGGTGTGCCCTACCAATTTCAGACTCGCCCGCCCTCACCATTGAGTAACTCCTGAGAGCAATGCTCCCTCTCCTTTGCCCTCTTATTCTATTTCTCTGGAGAACCTTGACTTATGTAATACCTGCTAATCCTGCAGCGCTCCTTTCCCAGTGTGGGAAACCTTGCACCTGTGTGAAATAAATGAGATGTATAATTTATTCATTGAGCAGTGTGTATAATAAAGGCAACTTGAGTATCCATCAATAATGGGCTGGTTGAAGAAGTTCTGCTAATCCTCAGAATGGAGCACCGTGCAGCCATCAAAATCATCAAGTACTGACAGAGAATGAATGGTCTCAAAACTGATTTCAGTGAATGAAGAAAAATACCATGTAATGATTAAGAGTGTGCACAGCCTGCTCTTTTGTGTATATAAAGGGGGAATAAAAATATATCAGTGTTTATATATGTACAAACTCTGTCTTGGTGGGCACACAGGAAGCTCACTCTGATGCCTCCACAGAGGGGAACTAAGTAATGGGGCATGGGACAGGAGGGGGCCTTTTCACTTATGCCCTTCTGATATGCAAAACAAAAACCCCTTATAACTGAGCATACTGCTTGCTCTCAAGGACAGCTATTGTCCTTATGGGGGGGTCCATTTTTTTTTTTAAACTATGGTTTATGACTCATCCCTATCTCTATCCCTGGTACCCAACCCTACCACTCTCCATTCTCTGTATTCTAAGTTCCAGTCCTGTATCTATTTATTTAGTTTCTCAAACTCACATGCGCTCTCTTGCCCCCATATCTAGAATGCCCCCAAGATATTCTCCAAGAATTCCTAGTTTTATCTTTTTAATAATAAATTTTTAATTTTGGGGGGAATATGGGAGATTGAACTCCGGGGCACTCAACCACTGAGCCACATTCCCAGTCCTATTTTGTATTTTATTTAGAGACAGGGTCTCACTGAGTTGCTTAGTGCCTTGCTGTTGCTAAGGCTGGCTTTGAATTCAAGATCCTCCTGTCTCAGCCTCTGGAGCCACTGGGATTATAGGCATGTGCCACCATACATGGTTTACATTTAAAAATTTTTTTACTTGTATTTTTTACATTGTATAATGTTTAAACTAGGGCAAACATATCTATCACCTCATTTATCATTTCTTTATAGTAAAAATGCTCAAAATCATTTATTTTAGTTTTTAAAAATTATTATTTATTTATTTTTAATATCTTTATTTTATTTTTATGTGGTGCTGAGGATCGAACCCAGGGCCTTGCACATGTAGGCAAGCTCTCTACCGCTGAGCCACAACCCCAGCCCCTATTCTAGTTTTTTGAACCATAGTTCTCTACTGTGCAACAGGACACCAGAACATGTTTCTCTTCTCTAATTAGAACTTAGTGTTCATTGACCAGCCTTTCCCTGTCCCCCTGCCCCACTGTTCTCTCAATTTCTATGAGATCAACTTTGTTAGATTCCATATATGAGTGTGATGATGCAGTATTTATCTTTCTATGCCTGTTTTCTTTTTTCACTTAACATAATGACCTCTAGTTCCATCCATATTGTCACAAATGGCAGGATTTCTTTCTTATGGCTGAATAGTATTTCATTGTATTAATGTACCATGTTTTCTTTATCCATTCAGCCACTGATGAACACTTCAGTGGTTTCCATGTCTTAACATTGTGAATAGTGCCTCAATAAACACAGGAGTGAAGATGTCTCTTTGACATACTGATTTCATTTCCTTTGGACATATACCCAATAATTGGATGGGTCATATGGCAGTTCTATTTTTAATTTTTTGAGGGATCTCCATACAGTTTTCCACCAACAGTGTGTGGGGCTTCCTTTTCTTTACATTCTCGCCAGCGCTACAACCTTCTGTCTTTTAATTATAGTCATTCTTACGGGGGTGAGGTGATGTCATGGTGGTTTTGATTTGCCGTTCCCTGATGATTAGTGATGTTGAACATTTTTTCTTATACCTGTTTTCCATTTGTATGTCTTCTTTTGAGAAATACCTATTCAGATCTATGACCTATTTTTAGATCAGGTTTATTTTTCTATTGAGTTGTTTGAATTCCTTATATATTCTGGATATTAACTCCTTGTTGTATACATAGTTTGCACATAGTTTTTCTTTCATTCTGTGGGTTGTCTCTGTTGATGGATTCCTTTGCCCTGCTGAAGTTGTTTTGGTTGATGTAATCCCATTAGTTTATTTTTGCTTTTGTTTCATGTGCTTTTGGGGTCTTATACAAAATACTTGCCCATTCCAATATCTTGAAGCACTTCAACTATGTTTTCTTCTAGAAGTTTCATAGCTTCAGATTTATGCTTAAGTCTTTAATCCGTTTTGAATTGAGATTTTTTTATTTTTTATTTTTAGTTGTAAATGGACACATTTACACTTTATTTATTTTTATTTTGTGCTGAGGCTTGAAAGCAGTGCACACATATGAGGCAAGCGCTCCACCACTGAGCCCCAGCCCCAGCCCTTGAACTGAGTTTTACCCGAGGGTCTAATTGCATTCCTCTGTGTGTGGCTATTCAATTTCCCAGCACCATTCATTGAAGAGACTGTTCTTTCTCTAATGCATGCTTATAAAAAATCAGTTGGCTGTAAATGCATGGGTTTACTTCTAGGCTCTCCATTCTATTCTATCAGTCTGTCTGTTTTTAATGCAAATATCATGCTGCTTAAATTATTATAGCTTTGTAATATATTTTGAAGTCAGGGCATATAATGCCCCTTGCTTTGTTCTTTTTGCTCAAGATGGCTTTGGCTATTTGGAGATTTTGTGGTTCCATATGAATTTTAGTTCTTTTTTTTTTCCTTCTAGTTTTTGAAGAATGTTATTGGTGTTTTGATAGGGATGGCCTTGAATCTGTAGATGGCTTTAGGTAGTAGAACATTTTAATAATATTGATTCTTCCAATCCACGAACACAAGATGTCTTTACATTTTTGTGTCCTCTTCGGTTTCTTTCATAAGTGTTTTATATATTTATAACCTCTGGTTAAACTTATTAATAGATATTTATTCATTTTGGAGCTATTAAAATGGGAATATCTTCTTGATTTAGATTTATTATTTATATATAGCAATTCTACTGATTTTTGTGTATTGATTTTGTATCCTATAACTTTGATGAATTCTTTTGTTAGCACTATTATTTATTAGGTTTTTTTTGTTTTTTGGAGTTTTTAGGAGTTTTGATCTGTCCTTGTATTCCTGGGATGAATCCCTTATGATCATGATGAATAATCTTTTTTTTTTTTTTATCCATTACATCTTTTTATTTTTATTTTTTTATTATTATTTTTTAAATTTTTTATTGTTGGCTGTTCAAAACATTACATAATTCTTGATATATCATGAATAATCTTTTTAATGTGCTGTTGGATCTGGTCTGCCAGTATTTTGTTAAGAATTTTTGCACCCATGTTCATCAAGGACATTGGCCTGTGACTTTCTTTTTTATTATTTTCTTTTTCTTTTTTTTTTTTTGGTACTGGGGCTTGAACTCCAGGGCACTCAACCACTGAGCCACATCCCCAGCCCTATTTTGTATTTTATTTAGCCACAGTGTCTCATTGAGTTGCTTAGCGCCTTGGTTTTGCTGAGGCTGGCTTTGAACTCTTTGATCTTCTTGCCTCAGCCTCCCAAGCTGCTGAGATTACAGGTGTGTGCTGTTGTGCCTGGCTATTGTCTGGTTTTGATATCAAGGTAATGCTGGGCAGATTTGAAAGAGCTCCTTTCTCTTTAATTTTTTGGAATAATTTAAGAAAATTTGGTATTATTTTTCTTTAAATGTTTGGTAGAATTCAGCAGTGAAGTCCTCTGGTCCTGGGCTTTTCTTTGATGAGAGATATTTGATTACTGATTCAATCTCATTACCCACTGTGTGTTGAGGCCTTCCATCCCTAAGTCAGTCTTGGTAAGGTGTACAAAGAAATCTGTCCATATCATCTAGGTCACATGTCTTTTGATGTGTTGCTGTATATAATAATTTCTAATAATCCTTTGTTTTTCTGTGGTATTAATTATAATATTTCCTTTTTCATCTATGATTTAATTTATTTGACTCCCTTTGCCTTAGTTAGTCTAATTCAGGATTTGTAGATTTATTTAATCTTTTAAGAAAGCCAGCTCTTCGTTTCTTTGACCTTCTATATATTTTTTGAAGTCTCTATCTTGTTAATTTCTGTCCTGATTTTTATTAAATAATTTCCTTTTACTAACTTTACGTTTGGTTCTTATTTTTCTAATTCTGGGGAAGCAGTGATGTATTGTTCATTTGAAATTTGTCTTCTTTGTGATGTAGACATCGATTGTTATAAACTTCCCTCTCAGTGCTGCTTTTACTGACTTCTGTAGGATTTGGTGTGTTGTGTTTCCATTTTCTTTTGTTTGAAGAAATTTAAAAATTTCTTTCTTATTTTTTTTTTTCTGGAAACATTGGTTGTTCAAGAGTTTTTAAATGTCCATGTATTTGTATAGTTTCCAAAAAAGTTTTTTTTTTTTTTTTTGGCTGTTGATTTCTAGTCTTATTGTATTGGGATGAGAAAAGATAATTATGTGATTTCAATTTTTAAGAATTTCTTAAAACTTGTCTTTGGTCTATCACATGACCTATCTTGGAGAATGTTTTGCGTACTGTTGATTTTATTTGTTTATTGTTGTGCGGTGCTGAGGCTCGAACCCAGTGCCCCACGCATGCTCTGCCACTGATCTACAGCCCCAGCCATTGCATACTGTTGAGAAGAATGAATATTTTGTAACTGTTGGTAGAATGTTTTCTAGGTGTTTGTTAGGTCCACTTGGTCTATGACCCAGTTTAATTCTGCTATTTCTTTGTTGATTTTCTCTCTGGGTGATGGCTACGTTGCTGAATGTGGGTTGTTAAAGTCCCTTATTAGTGTTCTCTCTCCTTTTAGGTCTATTAACATTGCTTTATAAACTTAGGTACTCAAATATTTGGGGGTATATATATTTTGGGGGGGGATATATATACACACACACATATATATATAGAAATATATATATTTCAATAGCTGTTTTCTTTCCCTAAATTGACCCCTTTATTTTTATATAATGACCTATAATATTATAGTATTCTGAATTCATCTGTACAGTTAATTTTTACCAATGAGTGTTATGCTTTCCAATGTTCCAATGTTTTCTTATTACTTGTTGGAATCTCTTATATTTTGAAGGACTCCCTTCAACATTTCTTGTAGGACAGGTCTGGTGGAGATATATTCTCTCAGCTTATGTTTGGGAATGTTTTTACCTTTCATTCATTTCTAAAGGATGGTTTTGTTATAGTATTCTTCAAAGACAGTTTGTTTTTTTCCCTTAGCACTATGAAAATATTACCCCACTCCTTCCTGGGATATGAAGTTTCTTCTGAAGAGTTTTCTGTCCAGTGAATCTGAGCATGCTATGTGTCTCTTTTCTCTTGCTGTTTTGAGAATTCTCTTTGTATTTAGCTTTTGAGAGCTTGGTTGGGTTGAATCTGACTGGTAACCTCTGACATTCCTGTATCTGGATATTTGTATCCTTCTCCACATTTGGGAATTTTCCTGTTTTTGATCTCTTTGAATAATCTCCTACCCTTTTGGCTTTCTCAAGTCCCTCTTGAACTTGAACAATAACCTAAAATTTTGCTCTTTTAATGCTGTCCCAAAGTTCCCATAAGATTTCTTTATTTTGCTTCATTCTGTTTTCTTTTTTCTCCTCTAACTGTATATTTTCAAATAGCCTGTCTTCCAGTTCACTGATGTTTCTGTTTGGTCTATTCTGTTATTAATCCTTCTATTGTGTTTTATTTTTTTCTCTTTTTTTTATTAGTTGTTCGAAACATTACAAAGCTCTTGACATATCATATTTTATACATTTGATTCAAGTGGGTTATGAACTCCCATTTTTACCCCGTATACAGATTGCAGAATCACATTGGTTACACATCCACATTTTTACATACTGCCATACTAGTGTCTGTTGTATTCTGCTGCCTTTCCTATCCTCTACTATCCCCCCTCTTCTATTGTGTTTTAAATTTTGCTTAGTGAATATTTCAGTGTAAGTGTTTCTGTTGTTTTTTTTTTTAATGACTTCCATTTTTCTGTTAAGAGTACTGAATCATTTATGTTTTTTTCTTGAGGCTCATAGAGTTTTCTTAAAACAACTATTTAGGATTCTCTGAGAGTCTGTATGTATCGATAGCTTGATGATTGGATTCTGGCACATTATCTTGTCTGTTAAATGAGGTAAGCTTCCCTGAAAGTTCTTGATGCTTGTTGGCATATGGTGTTGTCTTCATATTGAAGGATTAGGTATTTATGTCGTCTTCATAATCTGGCCTTGTTTGTGCCTGTCCTTCCAGAAGTTTTAGTTGGCTGCTTATTTTCTCTGAGGTCTCTTCTATTGCAGCACTAGATGGTGCACTAAGTCCAAGTTTTCTGCAAGTTCATGGTTGGTGTGTTGTCACTGTTTCGGCACTAGAGGGCACTCTAGGCTCAAGTTTGTCCTAAATCCATAGCTAATGTATTGTTCGGAATAAACTAGAGAAATGCCTAAAAAGGGAAGTCTGAGCCACTGGGATTACAGGCATGTGCCACTGCACCTGGCAAGTGAGTTCTCTCTCTCTCTCTCTCTCTCTCTCTCTCTCTTTCTCTCTCTCTCTCTCTCTCTCTCTTCTTTCTTTTTTCTTTTTCTTTCTTTCTTTTTTTTTTTTTTTTTTTTTTTTTAAAATACACTTAAAATGTTTTCCNTTTTTTTTTTTTTTTTTTTTTTTTTTTTTTTTTTTTTTTTTTTTTTTTTGTGGGGCTGGGGATTGAACCCAGGACCTTGTACATGTGAGGCAGGCACTCTAAAAACAAGACAAGAATGCCCTTTTTCACTACTTCTATTTAAGATAGTTCTTGAAATTCTAGCCAGAGCAATTAGACAGATGAAAGAAGTTAAGGGGATATAGATAGGAAAAGAAGAACTCAAACTGTCACTATTTGCTGACGACATGATTCTATACCTAGAGGATTAAAAAAATTCCACCAGAAAACTTTCAGAACTAATAAATTAATTCAGCAAAGTAGCAGGATATAAACTCAACACCCATAAATCAAAGGCATTTGTGTACATCAGTGACAATTCCTCTGAAAGAGAAACTAGGAAAACTACCCCATTTACAATAGCCTTAAAAAAAATACTTGGGAATCAATTTAACAAAAAAGGTGAAAGATCTCTACAATGAAGACTACAGAACACTAAAGAAAGAAATTAAAGAAAACCTTAGAAGATGGAAAGAATCTCCCATGTTCTTGGATAGGCAAAATTAATATTGTCAAAATGACCATACTACTCAAAGAACTATACAGATTTAATGCAATTCCAATCAAAATCCCAATAACATTCCTCATGGAAATGGGAAAAGCAATCATAAAATTCAACTTCAAAAATTAGAGACCCAGAATAACCAAAGCAATCCTTAGCAAGAAGAATGAAGCAGGGTGAATCACTATACCAGAACTTAAACTATACTACAGAACAATAGTTAAAAAAAAATGGCATGGTATTGGCACCAAAGTAGACTTCTAGACCAATGGTACAGAATAGAGGACACAGAGACACACCCACATAAATACAGTTATCTCAGACAAAGGTGCCAAAAAACATATATTGGAGAAAAGATAGCCTCTTTAACAAATGATGCTGGGAGAACTAGAAATCTGTATGTAGCAAAATGAAACTAAGCCCCTTTCTTCACGCACAAAACTCAATTCAAAGTGGATCAAGGACCTAGGAATTAGACCCTGTGCCTAACAGAAGAAAAAGTAGGCTCAAATCTTCATCATGTCGGGTTAGGCCCCGCTTTCTTAACAAGATTCCTACAGTACAAGAAATGAAATCAAGAATCAATAAATAGGATGGATTCAAGCTGAAAAGCTTATTCTCAGCAAAAGAAATAATCAGTGAGATGAATAGAGAGCCTACAGATGGGAGCAAATTTTTACCACAAGCACATCAGATAGAGCATTAATCTCTAAGTTATATAAAGAACTCAAAAAACTTAACACAGGAAAACCAAATAACTCAATCAGTAAGTGGGCCAAGGAACTGAACAGACACTTCTCAGAAGATGGTATACAATCAATCAATCAAATATATGAAAAAATGTTCAACATCTCTAGCAATTAGAGAAATGCAAACCAAAACTACTCCAAGATTTCATTTCACTCCAGTCAGAATGGCAGCTATTAAGAATACAAACAACAATAAGTGTTGGCGAGGATGTGGTGAAAAAGGCACACTCACACATTGCTGGTGGGATTGCAAATTGGTATAACCAGTCTGGAAAGCAGTATGGAGATTCCTTGGAAAACTTGGAATGGAACCACCATTTGACCCAGCTATCCCTCTCCTTGGTTTACCCAAAGCTCTTAAAAACAGCATACTACAGGGACAGAGCCACATCAATGTTTATAGCAGCACAATTCACAATAGCTAAATTGTGGAACCAACCTAGATGCTCTTCAATAGATGAATGGATAAAGAAACTGTGGTATATACAATATTACTCAGCATTAAAAGAGAATAAAATCATGGCATTTGCAGGTAAATGGATAGAGTTGGAGAACATAATGCTAAGTGAAGTAAGCCAGTCCCAAAAAACCAAAGACCAAATGTTTTTCTCTGATATGTCGATGCTGATCCATAATGGGGGTGGGTGGGGGGAGCATGGGAGGAATGGAGGAACTTTAGAGAGAGTAAAGGGGAGGGATGGGAAGAGAGGGGACATGGGGGTAGGAAAGATGGTGGAATGGGATGGACATCCTTACCCTAAGTACATGTATGAAGACACAATGTGACTCTATTTTGTGTACAACCAGAGACATGAAAAATTGTGCTCCACATGTGAACTATGAATTGAAATGCATTCTGCTATCATGTATAACAAATTAGAATACATAAATAATTTTTTAAAAAAGAATTTAAATTTTTTAAAGGGAATTCTGTTCCAGAAAGCTTAGGGACCTAGGTGGGCCCAGATGCTTTGTCACAGTCCTTGGCCTGTGGCCAGGTACCAAGGGATTCTGCCCACCTTTAGGCCTCTCTGTGGAGGGACCAGCCTTGGGCTCCTATGCAAGGACTTGGGGACTTCCTTCCTTTTCCCAGCATAACAGATAATCACTCAATTCATGTTGTGCTGCTTAGGATTGGGGGAGGGATGATGCAGGCCATCCTGTGGCCCCCAAAGCTGCAAGACTGGGTCACACCCAGATGATTTGCTTGTCCTATGTGCATTTTATTCTCTCATACACAGTGTGCTGCTGTCTTTGTACATATTCCATCTGAGATGAATAACAGAGTCCCAGGCCAATGATAAAAGAGGCTCAGGTACAGGAAATGAATGTCGATCAGATCGGGGATAAACGAACCCAAAAGCAAAGTGGTGAGATCCAACTGGAGAGATTTGATTTGGGGGTTTGTAGATTCATCTGACCTTACTTAATTGAAACTGTAAAGAGTTTCATGGCACCAAAATACTGGAAATATCTCCCCAGGACATTGGAGTCAACACAGGGACACTCGGTGTGGCTGTGGTTCCCACAGGAGGGTTAACTAGCTGTCTCAAGTTCCAACAGCCCTGGTGGGAGCAATTCACTCACCAAGGCTTGGATTTTGTTTCTTCTGGATTGGACCTTAAACAGAACCTCAGAAAACTCGGCAACAGGCTATTTAAAAGCATGTACTCTGAGTCAAACGTAAACACAAAGGTCTGTTTTTTTTATATGAAGTACAAGCTTTGTAAGGTTGTCAAATGTTTCTCCACTGGTTTTAAAAATTGAAGTAGAAACCACTGAAGAGTGGAAAACATTCCACAGAGGAAATTCTCAGGTTGACATCACAGAGAAGTCAATGTCTGGGGACAAGAGCCCCATGAAGGAGGCTGGCAGGAGGCTGGCAGGACGCTGTGAACCTGCATCTGCTCCAGTGGGGCTCCTCCACCACAGCCGAGGTGTCATGTTTAAGTTTTGCCAAAGCTTCTCAGTTCCCCGACAGCCACATTTCCCACTTCACATAACTGTGTCCCAAAGGGTTGGACTGACAGAAACAGACACATCCACAGAGAAGCTGCCTTCCTTTTTTTTTTTTTTTTGCATTTAATTTTTAAAATTTGTTCTTTTTAGTTATACATGACAGTAGAATGTATCTTGACATATTATACATATATGGAGAATTACTCCCCATTTATTTGGTTGTACATGATGTGGAGTTACACTGGTTGTGTACTCATATATGAACTAAGAAAGTTATGTCTGATTCATTCCACTGTCTCTCCCATTCCCATCCCCACTCTTTTCCCTTCATTCCCTCTATCTAGTCTGGTGAATCCCCACCCCCACCCCCTAACCCCAGCCTATTGTGAGTCAGCATCCATATAGCAGAGAGAATATCTGGCTTTTGGGTTTGGGATTGGCTTATTTCACTTAGCATGATATTTTTCAGTTCCATCCATTTACCTGCAAATGCCATAATTTCATTCTTTTTTTATGGCTGAGTAATATTCCATTGGTATATATACCATATTTTCTTTATCCATTCATCTATTGAAGGGCACCTAAGTTGGTTCCATAGCTTAGTTATTGTGAATTGAGCTACTATAAACATTGATGTGGCTGCATCACTATGGAATGCTGATTTTAAATCCTTTGGGTATATGCTGAGGAGTGGGATAACCGGGTCAAATGTTGGTTCCATTCCAAATTTTCCAAGGAATCTCCATACTGCTTTTCAGAGTGTTTGCACCAATTTGCAGTCCCATCAGCAATGTATGAGTGTGCCCTTTTCCCCACATCCTCGCCAATATTTTTTGTTACTTTTATTTAAACAATATTCATTGTTTACTTTTAAATATTGTTGTATTTTTGATAATTACCATTCTGACTGAAGAGAGATGAAATCTCAGTGTAGTTTTAATTTGCATTTCTCTGATTGCTAGGGATGATGAATATTTTTTCCCTGTATTTGTTGACGGGTCATATTTCTTCTGTGAAACGTCTGTTCAGTTCCTTTGTGCATTTATTGATTGGGTTTTCTTTTTGGTATTAAGTTTTTTGAGTGGCAAAGATTTTCCCATTCTGTAGGCTCTCTCTTCATGTTCTTGATTGTTTTCTTTGCTATGAAGAAACTTTTTAGTTTGATTCCATCCCATGTATTGATTCTTGATTTTACTTCTTGTACTTTAGGAGTTTTGCACTTTAGGAATTTGGTTCCTAAGCTGACATGATGGAGAATTGGGCCTACTTTTTCTTCTTGGAGGTGCAGGGTCTCTGGCCTAATGCCTAGGTCCTTGATCCACTTTGAGTTTTGTGCAGCGTGAGAGATAGGGGCCTAATTTCATTTTGTTACATATAGATTTCCAGTTTTTCCAGAATCATTTGTGGAAGAGTCTATGTTTTCTCCAACGTATGTTTATCCACCCTCCAGTCTTCATCCAGAAATGGAGAGTGGGCGAGGGAAGACCACAGTCTAAGGGTTGCTTTGGAAATGGTGCTCTAACCAGAGACCCATTTCTAAAGACTTCTGGTTCAGGTTCTGCCCCCTGGAACCAGTGCCTTTACCTGCTGGACCGTCTTACTCCTCTTAGAAATGAAGAGTGACCAAGTCACTCACCAATCTTGGACCACCTTCTAGGCATCCTTTAACCTGAGGGTCACTTCTCTACCGCACGGAGGCTGGGGTTGGCCTGAGTGGGGTGATCTCACACCCAGGTTCTACAGGCTGACCCTTGAGCTTGGGGAGGCAGGACAGGGCTACTTTGTAGGTGTCTGACAGAGGGGTTTTGTGTATTGGACCTAATAAAACATTGAAGAGGAGTTATGCGTTTTCTTATTCCATATTGCAGAGGAGTTGTGCTATGGGGACAGAAGCAAGCTGCACCACAAGGGGACCTCACAGATAGTTGGGGAAGCACAGAGCTTGGAGATCCCAGAGCTAATGCTGGGGATCCAGAGGCTAAGGCCCCCAGGGAAGTGCTGGTTTTCAAGTGCTGAGTTGTGTAGATGCAAAATAGAAAATGGAAACGCCTGTAGGCGGCTGTGGGACCACTGCTGTGACATCGTTGCCCGGGTGTGACATGCCAGCATGAGCCACTAGGAAGGGGGAGATGGCCAAGTGTGGGCTGCCAAGCTGTGCTTCTGGATGAGTGGGATCCACCCTGAAGCCCCCACATTCTCCTCGAGGATCTGCCTCTGGTTATGAAGGAGGCTTTGGTTGGTAAATGTGCCAATTGCCAGCCCTCCCCTCCAGGGACGAGTCTTGGGCTGATCAGGAGCCAGGGCCAGTGGTAGGGTGATTGTTCAGTGGAACAAACCAAGCCTCACCCGTGGCCCTTCTAGACTCCTGGCTCAACCCTGCAGCCCCTTCCAAGCCACGGTGCCATAGGTGCTCACCATCCCCTTTAGTAAGTGGGATCAGATCTCTTTTGGGGACTGCATGTGTGGGGGTAGGGGTGGGGGTCCTGCAAGCTTTACTGTAAGGGTCACGTTTTCTTCAGGATTAGCCTTTCCTTTACAGAGCTCACTGGCTGAGCTACAGCTTTGCTGATTAAAAAAACCCTCGTCAGTCAGCGCTGATTCCCTCCGTGAAGCCCTTCCTCTTCCCTCTCCCCCCCAGCTCTTACCACTGTGACTTCACACATTCCAAAGTGGTCTCCAACCTCCACTTGCACCTTCTCCCCTCCCCCCACGAGTAGCTCATTTGGGTTACAAGAATTCACCTTCAGGAGGAATTTCATTTTACATCTTAGTTGACGAGGCATTCCACTTTGTTTCCCAGGGACCCATTTAGATTCTGCCTGTCTTGTAAGGTGGACAAAAAAGGGAGTCGCTTATGTGGTGGTTATCACTACCATGTCAAGTTGTGGCTGCCTTAGAGAAACTCTCAGGTTGCTGGGTGATGGTGGCATTGACCTTTATCTCCTATGTTTTGTTTTTACTTCTTTTTGGATTAGGGGTCTAATTATACTTGTAAACTTTGAATGCCATAGGCTAAAACAAAACAAAGACTTTTGAGGTTCAGAGAGAGGTTAAGTGACTGGTCTAAGATGACACAGCTAGAGAACGCTGAAGCAAGAATTCAAATCCAAGTCTCTCTCTCTCCCGCCGTATGCTTAACTGACACGATATTTAGAACTTATATTAATATATTATATATCATACTGGAATCAGAAGTTTCTTGTTTTACCGTGTGTAGGCAAAATCTCAAGACTCCAAGGAGGCTGGTTTCCTTATGCCATGATTAAGGTGTGAAATATTTCAAAAGCAGTGAGGACCAGAGGAAGGTATCAGTAGTACTATCTTCAAGGTTAGAGTCGTATTTAGAAACACGTCCCTAATTTGGGCAACACTTTCACTGGCTATCTGGGCAAAGATCAAACTGCATACATTTCTGTACCCCCATCCCCACCTGTTTGTTAAGAAAGTAGCTTGTGGTTGAAGATGTAGTTTTGCAGCCTGGGCAGGTGAGAATAGTTAATGGGGATGTCATATTTGCTCTTCCTTGCTGGATTATTTCTAAGACTCAGTTCTTGTTTTCTAATTGATCATGTTGACAAAAAGAAAATACACACACACCAGTGTTACAAAACCTTGTATTAATCATTTCCCTTCACTTTCAATATAACGTTGATATGAAATATAGCCATGATTCTTAGTTACATGGGAGGAAATGAGTAATAAATATATTGTAGCAAGTTTAAACCACAAGGGTGTTTCACTGGTAACAACATTTGAAAACTGTACACTTGCAAAGAAAGCATGTTCAAACATTAGTATATCTGTATATCAGTAAAGCTTTTACATGTAACAAACATGCTCTTTCCATATATGACAAAATTTAAAAAATATGCATTGATTGGCAACATGAGCTAGGCAAAAATATTTCTTTGTTCACTAACTTTATACAGGAAAACAGGACGCAAGGCATGCATGTACAATACAGATGCCTTCATGGGCATGCAACAGAAGAGAGCTTTTTAAAAGTCAGTTTACATTAGGCATAAATACATGAGGGTTATATATTAATAAGGGAGGAAGTTTCTGTTTGACATTATGAACATTCCTGTTTTCTTCCTATTCCTCCCAGAGGAATACACATTCACCTTTAAGTAAAGATAAAGGAATTACAAAAAAATAAAACTCACTTTGCAAACATCTCTGATGACTTGTAAAAAAGAAAGAAAAAGAAACAACATTAGTGTTATCACAGCTCCATGTGCAAATGATCCTTCTGTAGGTTCTGCTTGTAACAGGCACACCCGAGTGCCTTGGTTAGGCTGCTTCCCCGCACCCAGGCTGCAGAGGACTGTCGAGGTCATCTCCAGAGGGGCACCGCATGGGGCCTGCTTTGCCTCCCCACGCTGCCCTCCTGGGTTGCAGGCCCATGCATGGGGCCCCAGCTCAGCTCTCAGCCCGGGCTCTGGGGATACACATCTACAAACCTTGCACTGGCAGTTGCTACAAGAGGTGCAGAAGGACAAAAGACCCGGAGGAGGCTCCCATTCTGTAAAAGGCAGCCAGTGACACCTCAAAAGAAAATCTCAGTTTCCCTCAGTGTCTCTTCAGAATGAATGGGAGTGGCGGGGGTGGGGGGTAGGGGGGTGGCAGCTGCAGCTCCAATCCTGAGTATCAGAAAGGAACCCTCCATACCCAGGATTTGAGAGCTTGGTACAAAACAGCTGTCCCCGGCAGGCAGACCCAGCGGCATCTATTTTGCTGGCTGGCTCTCGTTTAAAAAGTGAAAATTCAACAAAAGCATGTGAAAAAACATATCAGCAGCAATGTTTCATGTCGTGGACACAGTTCATGTGTTTCTTCCTACTGTTTCTGGTAAGAAACCTCTATGAATAAAAAGCACCAATAAAACATCATACATGATAACAATATTGTAGAACACCACTGTCCCTGGGACAGTGTCGAGATGCCAAGTTGACACACTGCTTAACTCAGAACAAGGGGGAGGGGGGAACCCACGTAGTGAAATAGATTTTACTCTTGAGATTTTTTTTTTAAATCGTTTTCTATTTACTTAATATAAAACAGTTGCATTTGGGGATCAATGGGTAAATACAAAAAAAAAAAAGGCACTCCCGCTTTATTACTAAATATCCGACTTCACAGCCTTATGCATGCAACTGTTTCTTTTATAAATAAAATTCTTTTGCTTTAGGATTTTTAAATTGAGCTGTATACCTGCAGTCAACACAGGACTCAAAACAAGATGGGGACAGGCTCCTAAAATTCATCAGAACACTCAACTTAAAAAAACAAAACAAAACACTAATATAGCAAAACACAACTAAGTAAATCTATACACAGTCAATGAAAAATAAGCTTTTCTTTTCTTAAAAAAAGAATTATGTTGTTATTAATAACAGACTTTATCATGGTTACCAGCCATAGCAAGTTAATAAGTAACATATCCAAAATAATCTCTCTAATAATCAGATAACCATTGTTTCTATATTCAGTGAAGGAATAAATAGAAATTCAGATTTGCAAATACTTTTAAGGTCTTCTTCCTTTTAAAGGATTCATGCTAATGTGATTGTGTTCACAATCTGTTTTCTGATAACACGAGTCTTTATGGATACGTGTGTTTTGCAGCAGATCGGAAAGCCTTCTCCTTTCTCTACCCTTGTTTTCTCTCCTCTGTATTAACTTTCTCATCAGCATCCCCCAAACACATCCTCAAACCCTCTTGGCCTTACCTTTGGCCTTCATCATTTTGACATATTCTTCCTGCCTTATATGTGATCGTCCATCCCAGCACATTCCCCAACATTATGCTTATTTAGAAACGGGATGTGAGGGATGAAAGTTAATGGCACTTGGTTAAAAAAACAAAAAAAGAAAAAAAATGCTGCTTCTTTCTGCACATGGATTTGCATCTTTAGAATTTAGTCACCCCAAGGAGAGGTCTAAATGTTTTTCTTCTCTCTCTTTTCCTCTCTCTCTCTCTTTTAAATGCACAGCATGAAATTATGGATTCAAGCTTTCTGGGCTCACTAAAGGCTCTGGTTAAGGTACTCAAAGCCTTTTGCATTGCAAAGAGGTCTCAAAAACCTGACCACAGCATCCTGGCTGGGCTGGGTGTACATTTTAACCTAGATGGTAAAAGAAAGTTGTTTGGATTTTATTAAGCCCTTTTAAATCTGTGTAATTCATTTACTTAAAAAAATAACCATAAGTGAGTGCAATAATTTTCATGGTCTGATCTAATTAATTGTGACTCTGACTTCACTTAAAAAAAAAAAAAAAGAGGCATCATTCTCACTCATTTAATAAACAGGCCTTATACCCTTTCTCCCTGATCTCGCCTCTGGCTGAGCATTTATACCGTCATCTACACAACCCAATTTTCCAGTGCAGAGCACAATTCCCTTTTGATTTCCACTAATACCTTCCACGGCATCAAATTCCAAAACACAGTCTTTCTTGCCCTTAAGAAATAGAGCTATTACTTAGTGGTACCATAGTTTGTTAATCTCTCACCATGCAATGAGCGTTTCTCCCCCCCTCCCTTCTGTGTGGATGGATAAATCAGCTAACTATACAGCACATCTGACTCACTGTGTGGATAGAACCTTCCTTCCCACTTCTGCTTTTACTGCCACCTGGGAGGGTGGGGCTGGACTGCGTGAGCCCGGTGCCTCCTACTTGTTCTCTCTGACACTTGCCAACTGACCCTTCATGCACTGTTGCTGGGTCTTTCTCTCTTCTTCCTCAGCAGGGACTTGACTGAGCCCCTGCGGCTCGGGTTCCTCTAGGAAACCCCGCTGCACATGTTTTGATCTCACTTTCTGGATATTAGACCTCTTGTAAGGGAAAAGCATCACCCTCCACCATGGAACTGGGACCCACCTGGGTGTCTGTGGAGCCAGGTCAGCAGTGCTAAGATGAAGCCCATGGGGAGGGAGGGAAGGAAGCTAGGTCTTTAGATGAGAAGCAAATCCAGCCCAGAAAGAGGCCGCAAGGTGTGTTTAGAATCTCTGGGTGACCTGTGAGCAAATCTGTAACTGATCACATGCTGCCATCGTCCTTGTGTCCTTTCCTAGTGCTGTGTACATTCCGGCCACATCCTCATCCTTCAAATCCACCCACAGGCTCCTCCCACCTAATGGTGAAAGACAGCAACTCAGGCCGACGTGACTATATCCCATCTTCCCAAGAAGCAGAGCTCGGCAGCCATTTCAAAAGACAACCCTGCTGCTATTATAAAAATAGAAGGAAAAAAAATGAATCCATAACAACAATAAATCCTTTTACAAAAACCATAGTATGAAGAGAAGTTCTACCCAAACTCTTTACACATTATGTACCCTTTAAAATTCTTATGTAAACAATACACAAATCAAAGTTTATCTGAAATTTTGCTGGAGGGAATTTCTTCCTTCTTGTCCCTGTTGCCATTTGACCTTCTCCTGTGGCTGTTTCAAGCAGGGCGTCAGGGAACCCAATCAGGGGAAACAGAAACAGGCGAGCCGCCATCTTGCTTTGGTCGCATGGGTCCACCATCTCCTTCTGTGGCCTGACTGGGAAGCCAGGCTCTCTAAGAGGGCTCCCCAGGCGAGGGCTTCTGCCTCCCTCTTGTGTCTCTCATCTCTCTTTCACAGCAGCCATCCCCACCCCTTCCATCCAGGAAGCCATTCACATCCCTCCCCCACCCCACCCTCAGTCCCACCATTTCCCTAGAGACTCCTCTCACCAGGCACACCAAACCATCCCATGACAGAAACAAATGACCACATAACCAATCCCAGGTCTACTGATATGTTTACAAGGATGACCTACGCTCTCACAAAATCAAAATGGGCGAGGGACCAGGGGAAATGGGCTGCAAAGTATCTTGGAGGATTCTATGCAACCATGAAGATGGCTGACACTGGACCCGCAGCAGTCGATTTCACGGCCAGCGCGGTCACTCTCATCTTCAGCTTCTAGATTGTGGAGGTCCGGTCAACCCCGTCTGGGAAAGAAGCAAAGGGTATAGGTGAGCGAAACAGTTATGTGTTGGCCCAGTAGCACCAGTGCCATGTGCGTTGGGTCTCCCAGTCTCTGAGAACAGATAAGGGCTTCATCATTCATTGGCAAATTCCACTCAACATCTGGGGGACAGTTTTTGTTTTTTTGCCAGGAGCCACATTGAGCCTGGGAACCAAGATGAAAAGACCCAATCCCTGCCTCTCTCAGGTACTCACATTCTAGGCAAGACACAGACATGAAGAAAGACAATGGTGTTAGGAGTGATAATTGGTATAAAGGACTATGTACCCAGACAGCAGGAACGTGGAGGAACAATGTTTAAGTTGGCCTTGGAAGTCAAGGACCTTTTCATAGAGATACAAAATGACTTTTGTAGATGGTGCTGGTAGAAGTGTGTGCCTGATAAGGAGGATGCAGGAGAGGATGATGTGGAAAGGCCCTTGGCACATACATAGGTATGAATGATGGGTCATGGGGCCATGGGGCTAGGGAATGGGTTAGAGGTTTAGGATGAAGGATGAGGGGCTGAGTGGCAGGAAATAGGTCAGAAACACCAGGCAGGGGCTGTAGTAGACGCATCAATGGACCTGCATAGCTCCTGTCCCTTTCTTTGGAAGCATCTCCCTCTCTCACCAAGTCCTTGATGGAAGACTGAGAACAAAGCAGTTGTGGTTCTGTCCTCCACCACAGCTGAGCTGGATGGATCTGACTTAAACTGATCCAAACTCTCTGTTTCAAGAATCTGGTCAAAGGCAGAAACACCAGAGGAGGATGCTGTGAGCATTTGGAGCTGAAAAAGCCTGTAAAATTGTGAAAGACAAGGCCATCCAGGACCTGCCTGTCTGCATTTTAGAGAACTGCAGAACCCAGGTGCAAAGCAGGGGACATGCACATCAGAGATGAGAAGCCATGAGACCGACAGACAGCAGGGGCTGCGATGGCTGCCCAGTCTCTTTTCAGTCGTCTGCTTACATTGGGTTCTAGAAATCCCCAGAAGCAGACCCTCAGGGTCTGTGTACCATGAGCAGGAGCTTGGTCACAGCAGTTGAGGAATTTTAAGCAACAGTATAAGAAGCTCTGATTTTAGAATAGCTTTTCTGGCAGCTGTGACTGATGGTCTGAACCAAAGGCCAAGACCAGTGGTTGGAAAGCCGGTTTAGAGGGCCCAACATTGGTCCATGTTGGATGGAGCTGATTAGGAGCTTATCCACGGAGGAGAGAGAGACGTGGATTTGTCATCACAGGAAGTAGAAAAGACCGTTCAGTGACCACTGGTGAGGATGGGGGAGCTGCCAAGTGCCCCCCTGACTGCTGGTGTCTAAAGGTCAGGCGATGGAGCCCCATCTAAGTCCCAGGGTAGCAAAGCTGACCTTCCAAGATGGAGCATCTCTAGTCACAGGCAGGATGAGGGTGGGAGACAGGAGCAGCAGAGTGCTCCAGGGAGAGTGAGAGCCCACCTCCGGGGTTTCCTGGTCTCTTGTTGGTGGTGCCAGGTTGGCAACTCTGCCAGTTAGAATGTGGAGGAGAAATGCCTCTTTGAAATTTTTGTTGGGGTCATTATAGGTTCACATGCAGTTGTAAGAAATGGTCTAGAAGGACTCCATGGTACCTTGCCATGATTTCTCCATGGAGACAATTTGCAAAACCATAGTACCATAGCGTAAATGCCATATGGACAATTCATTGATCTTACTTAGATTTCCCCAGTTTTGCCTGTAATGTGTATGATGTGTGTCTGTTACGTTCTGTACAGTTTTGGGAGAGATTTTAAAGGAAGGAACAAACCCTTGGCGGTATTCAAAGCATTGAATCACCAATCCTAGTGGCTACAGATATTAACCTCTAAATAATAACTTTTTACCTTCTGTGGTGTCAACCTGAGCCTGCCTTTTGAGGGTTGGCCCTGCAGTGGTCCTGGGAGAAGAAGGGTGTGCACATGCCTGTGGGTGTGTGCAGAGATCTCTATGGTTGGTGGAGTCACCCCTCTCATCTCTAAAGGTGCAGTGTACACTCTTGCTGGGGCTCATGGGCTACTCATCAATGCCAAACCTTCAGAGCTATAAAAGTGTGGAGTTGGAGACATGGAAATCTGCATGCACCCACCACCAAGCTGCGTTTTCATTGAATTCCAACCCCATGACTCATCATCCAAGGACTATGATTCTCATCTGCAGGGAAAGCACCAATCAGTAAATCCAGAATATTTGTAGTTGTTCAAGCAGTACACTCAGAACTCCAGGGGGTGCCATTCAACATCATAGGTTTTACGGTTAGTATGACATTTTCCAACAAATGACGGCTTGGTGGCTTGAGAAAGTAACTTGCACAATCTCCATATTGACTGTGTGTGGGGCTGATAAGTCTCAAGAGTGGGGTAAGTGGAGAAGATAAGAAGGAAGAGCAAGGTAAACCCCAGAAAATCAAAGAGTGGACCATGTCTTCTCCATGCGTGATTCACTGCAGACTCAGCTGGGAGGAGCCTTGCTTTTGTAGTGGTGGGCATGCCTGCCCACAGCGTCCTCTGCAGGAGGACAGTGGCCAGGCTTGGCATTTCATCTTACTGATTTTCTCAGACCACTGACCAGGAGTGTACCCAACAGAGCTTGAAGAAAGCCTCAAAGACTCACAGACCAAGGTGGCAGAGGCAACCTCTCCATTCTGTTGGAGGGGCCTCAGGGTGAGAAAAGATGGAAAAGGAAGGCCAAAGAGAAGAGTGGCTTAGACTGACGGCAGGAGGGCAGCAACTCCTGGAGGAGACCATGGAGACCAGAGATGTCAGCATGAAAGGATAGGCCCCTGAGGCCCATGGACCCGTCATGCTAGAGTGGCCTTTCTGGGATATGGGGTCCCAGGAACTTGACACCCTCCTTCTCTATTCCTGAGTCACAAGTAGGGGGCACCTCTTTTATTCTTCTTTCCTCTCCCTTGTCACTTGTCTTCCAGTGAAATGACTTCATTTGTTGGCATTCTGTCCCCATCAAGGTCATCTCCCCTGGCACCTGGCAGGGGCCAGCCAGCGGAGGGATGCTTGTCATAGTGGGAGGACACATTGCCAGTGCCCGGCTAGGCCACCCTGAACTTAATTTGCATCCTCTGCTCAGGAAACTGCTTACAAGGCTTCCCACCGGAGGAGATTTATTGGGAAAAAACACAGCAATAAAAAAGTTTAGGAGATTAACAAGATGAAAACATTAGCAAAAACTCATCAGTTCAGAGAGGTATTCTGTAAAAATGGAATTATGGAAAGGAAAGGATTTCCTAAAAAAGGAAATCTTTTCAATGAAAACCTCCCTTTAAGAAAAGACCATTTGGGGCTGGGTGCAGTGGCACATGCCTGTAATCTTAGCGACTCAGGAGGCTGAGGTAGGAGGATCATGAGTTTGAGGCCAGATTCAGCATCTTAGAGAGGTCCTAAGCAACTCAGCAAGGTCTTATCTCAAAATAACAAGTAAAAGTGCTGGGGTTGTAGCTCAGAGGTAAGTGCCCTTGGCTCCAATCCCCAGTACCAAAAACAAAAAAACAAAAAAACAAAAAAACCAAACAAACAAAAAAAAGAATTTGGCATTCTTGCTACCAATGATGTTAGTATTTAGTAGTTTGATAAGAACTTCCAAAAATGCAGGTATTTGAGATACATCCAATTCTAGGGAAAAGGTCAGCTCTCTTTGCTAACTCAAAGGCATTAAAAGATGGAGCTGGGCTCCTCACCTGTCAGCTATGTGGGGCAGGAGACCAATGGGCTGATCCTGCCTGACCACCCAGGGTCTGGAGGCTTTGAAACTTCTAGGATCTAAGCAGCCATGGAGAGAGCAGTGATTTGCAAATAGGTTCCATAGAACTCGAGAGGAGGTCACAGAAGGAGTTGGGCCTTTTCGCCATCTGTTTTGTCTGAAGCCCTGCGAGGTCACAGTGGTCCTGGTACCAAGGTCAGGTGGGTGTAGTCCCAGGCTTCCATTTTGCTCCATACAGAACATTTGTCTGTTTTACATTTGGTGTCAAGATAAGAGTGTGTTTGCGGAGACTAAAAATCTAAACCCCTGGTCTGGAGGACAAAGCTTTCTGGAGCAGTAGCTAACAGCAGCCTTTGGGCCTACTGCAGCTAATGGACAACCATGGAGCCTCTAGGTGTGTGGACAGCCCATCTCTGGGGTGAGGTAAGCATATCCAGGCTTCACAAGGCTATGGGGAAGTCCCATGGGTGGCCTTTCAGCATCTCTGTGACCTAGAGACTCTCAGGAGGGTGGCAGGAGGGGGTGGACATTTCCTCTCCTTGGCCTGCCAGCAATCCACAAATATGCAGATCCAGAGAAAGGTGCCTGCTTGGTACCAGGAGGGTGCCAGGGCTTCCCGGACAGCTATGAGGAGGTAGGCTGCAGGCCAAACCCATGGGGAAGCACCGCTGCCTCGGGGAGCGCCTCATGGTACCAGTCCTGCACCCTGCAGCCTACGCTTCCATCTCGGCTGTGGACACACAGGCGCACCCAAGCCATCCCTGTCACTCGGTGAAGGACAGCTCAGATTGCTTGGAGCTCCAGGAGTCATGCAAGCCCTTTGCAACTGGGGGATATAAAAGCAAGCAGGGATCTTTGTTTCAAAACTTCTATTTTTAGAGCACGTTGGGATATGCTTGGCCCAGACTGGGGGATCCAGTGCCGAGAAGGAAAGCATCCAGTGCTGTGGGGGATGTTCCTGCTAGAAGCCACGTCGTGTATGCCTGACTCCTCCCTGAGTTTGGCTGGGACAACTGTTGTGATGGGTTCCAATGTGTCCTGGGGGAGGAGCCTCTGGGGGCTGGCTTTGGTCTATTTGGTTTCCAGGGCCCTGACTCACCTCCCAGGAAGGGAGGGGAGCAGAGCATGGTAGGCCACGTGGCGGGTGCGGCCAGATGAGGGTCCAATAGCATGTCAAGGCTGCTTTCTCCCCATTTCCTGCCAACTCTCCTGTCCCCTTCCCCAAAGCTGCTGCCAGAGTGCAGATGGCAGATGGCCACAATCATCCCGGTACATAGTGAGGAGGACAGGAAGGGAGGACACTCACCTCCCAGGGCATGCTCGGTCATACTGAGGCACAAGGACTCCAGCCTGTTGTTGATGTCAGGTTCAGTCACAGGAAGCTGGAATTCTGCAAGGACAAAGGGTTATGTTGGTGACAGGGACATTAAGGACAAGGAGAAAGTATGCATGATGCCACATGCCAGGAGGAGAGTCTGGTGTGCCTCCCAGGGAGGACTTGGGGACCTTCATGGCCAACACGAAGGGCAAGTTACATTCGGGTTCCACCAACCTCTGAGCTGTTAGACACAGAGGCCACTGTGGACACAGGCAGCTGGAAGAAGACTGGTGGCTAAAAATAGCTGGTCAGAGTCATAGTCTATCACTCCTCTCAGACCCCTCCAGCAGCTTCCTATCAGAGTAAGAGCCAAACTCTGGCTATGGCCTGCAAGGCCCCACATGATCTAGTCTCTAGTTACCCTCCCTGTCCTCATAAACTCTCCCCTTCCTTTTGCTCCATCCCAATCTCTTTCGACCCCAGGGCCTTTGCACAGTGTTCCCTCTGCCTGGAATCCCAGTTCACAGATCCTCATGGCTCATTCTCTCCCTGCCTTCATAGCTTGGGCTCAGAAGGGACTTTATCAAGAGACAGAGAACCTTCCCCTGCCACACTACCCATTTTCTCCTGCTTTTTCTTCTTTGTAGCCTCCACCAACCTCAGACATATTATGGATTTTCCTTCTGCCTTCCCCAGTTGAATGCTTGGGTCATCAGAGCAGGACTTAGCCCTTCCCCCTGCTTTCTTAGGAGGAGCAGAGTAGGAGCCTTACTTCCAACCTTATGAGTACCTCTTCTGAGTGCCAGGTGCTTCTGAGATGCCAGCTCCTGCCCAACAAAGGAACTGCCCAACAAAGCCCAGTTCCCAAGTGGGCCTCTGAGAGGCTGAACCGCTTATCCATCAGGACTAGTTGGCTAACATGGAGCCGGGACAGGACCCATGTCTGACTCCAGAGTCAATGCCCTCCTGCCTGCCACAGTGACTATGGGTGGCTGTCACCATACTCAGCCTCCAATACACTTTAGCAGGAAAGGCTGAGATGCATACTCCAAGGGCACTAAGGGATCAACTCCCACTTCTCTACCATCTGGACCCTCTCCATCTCCCCAGGTTTGGAGCTTACCTCTCCCGAGTGGGAGAACCTCCTCCTCTTTCTGGTTAGCGACCCACACTGTCAGAACCTTCCTGTTCCTCATCCTGCAGGGTCCTTGAATGTCTTTAACTACCTGGGGGCATCTTGCAACAGTGATAATACTTTCCTGTCTCTCTCCATCCCCATCATACCCCTCCCTGGCTTCTGCACAATTCATACATGTCTGCTGATTGGTGAAAAACATGCATTAAGAAATAGCAGGATCCCAGCGCCTCAGGAGGAGGCTGAGGCAGGAGGATTGCGAGTTCAAAGCCAGCCTCAGCAAATGGCAAGGCACTAAGCAACTCAGTTAGACCCTGTCTCTAAATAAAATACAAAATAGGGCTGAGGATGTGGCCAAGTGGTCGAGTGCCCCTGAGTTCAATCCCAAGTACCAAAAAAGTCCCAGAAGGGTTGTTGGCATGCAGTATGTTCCAAGTGATTAAGAGGTCTCAACATTGTCACAACTTTCCTATGTGAGCAGGGAAACTGATCCCTTTCTTGGTCCTTTAGTTCTAAAGTGGGAAAGAAAAAGCATCTTGGGGTCCAAATTTCAGGTCATTTCCCGGCTCCTTCATTTGTCCACCAGGGGGCACATGGGACCAGAGAGGGAGAAAAGGATCCCACTGAGGTTGGCGGTTTGGTGGGATAGGAAGTTCAAACCAGTGGCCAAACCAAAGTATTTGTTTTCTTTGATTAACTATATATTAAGATCTTTCGCAATTTGTGTTTCTCATTACCAGCTAATTCAGAGGCAGATGTCGTTTCCGTTATTTAAAATTCTCAGAGAGGAGGCTGGCAAAATGGATCGATATGAGAAGCCCTGGGGAGCAGACCATGTTCTGTCTGCCATGAGTTCCAGCATGGATGGGTTTGGAAGACAACTGGGCCAATTCCTGAGTGGATGGAGGCCAACTGAGCTTCCAGGGAAGTTGGGAGCCAGAAAAAAATGGCAGGAGTATCTCTTGCCCCACCCACTAGTTGCTGCGAAGAGCAGGGCTGGGGCAATTAGATAATCCCAGAGGGAAGAATATTTTTGTATTTTCATCCATTCATGTGAAAATCATATGCATGCAAAAATTAGCAGTCTTCAGGGTGTGAAATCTATAAAATAGAAACACAATTTTATATATAGCTAGTTAGCAAATAAGAAAAAAAAAAACAAACCTCAGCAATTATAGCCATCCATATGCTCATTGTAAGATTTAGTTTACTCTCTAGTGCTCCCCTTTAAACAAACACTGTGGAGAGATTTGGATAAATAAAGATGCTCGACATTTGGAGAGGAGCGTCTCAGCTGCAGGATTTCTTGCCAACATGCAGCAAAATGCCATTTTCCAAGCCTGGGATTGAATGTTCCAAAAAGGGGGCTGAGAAATGCAGGGCTCTCTGCTCCAGCATCTCCAAACCTCCGTGGCTGCTCTTTTCAGTGGGGAGTTGGTATTCTTGCTCTCTCACCTCCGGCTCTTCATGCTGATGCGCTAGGGAGCTGTGACCTCGCTACTCTCAGGGTGGCTCTTTAAAATCCTAAGTCTTGGGAGAAGCCCATATGTTCACACTGCAGAGTTTCCTAATAGTGTGACTTTTTAATTGTGTATTTGATAAAAACAGATCACTGGCTTCTTGCCATACACTCAAGACAAAGGAAGACTAGTTGGATAGATGACGACTTCCATTTCATATTAGAAACCCTCAGTGATGTGTGGCTTGAGGGACAGAACCCTCCACAAAGCCCTAGAGAGGCATTTGGGCAGTTCCTGGCCCACATTAACCACCAGGCTGCCTCTGCTATGGCTCCTGCAAACCTGAGGGCTTCTCTTAGTTATCCAGACCCTGGCAGACATAGCTGCAAGTCCTTGGTAAGGCAAAAGGGAAAGGTGTCTCCTGACTGAGCTGTCTTTGCTGTTGTCCAAAATAGGTCTATTTCTTTAGCTTAGGTGACATCTCTAAGTATAGGCTTAGCATCCTTATCTAAAAATTCAGAATCTGAAATCTGAAACTCTATGCTGACATGATGCTCCAAAAGTTTGATTTTGGAGCACTTCAGATTTTAGATTTTTCAGATGAAATGTTTAATTGATAAAGTCTGTGCAAATATTCTAAAATCAAAAAAACTTTGAGATCTGAAACACTCTGGTCCCAAGTACTTTTGGATAAGGGACATTCAACCCATATTAGGTATTCTTTTCCTCACCATTAGAGCATTCGAGGATTTAGTGAGGATTCTTAGGGTCAAGGTCATGGAAACTTAATTGTCCCTTTTCAGAAGTCCCCTGGTTTCAAGGCCCAGGGTCAAGAGGAGGCTGGAAGGGAGTAGCTCCCTCTCTCCAAGAGGTGCTGCTGTGGAATCCATTTGAAGAGCATATGTGGCTTGTCCTTGGCAGACACTGGCCCTTGGGTTGAGTGTTATGTCCATGGCACCTACCATGCAATTCTGCATTGTTCTCTTCAAGGCACTGAGGCTGAGTGTAAGAAGCCAATTTATCTAGAACTTTAGAATAAGCAATAGGCTGGTTGTTTTGGGGAAAAATCTTTAGAACCCTACTTTTTTTTTTTTTTTTTTTTTTTTT
>NW_026000229.1:49520731-49523063 GCF_001458135.2 Marmota marmota marmota | reverse complement strand
TTTTTTTTTTTTTTTTTTTTTTTTTTTTTTTTTTTTTTTTGCATGTGGTTCTGTGAAAGGAAAGGGTGAGATTTCCAGGATACAGCCCTGTGAGGCGGACCAATCTTCCCTTCTGATAGTTTTCCTTTGAAGCCTTCTCTGGGTCTCTCTGTACTTTTCTCATCAGTCCCCCTGGGTCAAGGAGCCTGCCTCCATGGTCTCGAGCACTGTGCTAGAGTCACTCCAACATCCTCTTTGACTGAGGGCAACTGAGTCTGGGTCAGCAGGACCAGAGCTGCTTCTAAAATAAAGGATCAGCCTCCAAACAAATTTTCCAGACGGGAAAGTACCCGGCCTTTGCGAGGAACATGGCATTCTCTGGAAGTCACCCTTTTGTCAAGCTTGCATCCCCTTTGGTGAGTGTCTCAGATCTTGTCCTCCTCACTCGGGGAGGTCCAGCTTGGTGTTTCTTACTCATCCCAGAGGACAGTGAGAGGCAGTAACCCTGATAGCTCTCGAGGTCAGTCCTGGGAAACACCTGAAGCCTTTCCAGGAGGGCAGAAAGCAAAAAGTCAGCTGAGATGATCTCCAAGGGACCCTTGGATAATGTGGAGCCAGGAAAGAAAGAAGTGCCTTACAACACAAATCCAAGCAGGGCAACTGATCCTTGAAACACAGCTGGGGGCCGGTTCTAGTCCCCAGTCTTCTGTGTTCTTCTTTGGAGATATTTTAAATCTTCCACACTAGTGGAATTACTTTTAAGTGTACAGAATCCAGTCTTCCTTAGAATGCACTGTATGCTACATGATTGCCCAAGTGGTTTAAAATAGATGCCTTGAAGACATCTCAGGGCCAGGAGGAAAACACTACCTCCTAAAACAGTTTTTCCAGTATTGAATTTTGGGTTGTTATGTGTCTTTATTTCATTTTGTGTTCACTGTTACTTCTGTTAGTGTAACAATAAGAGCTACATTCTTGTTTTCCTGATTTCCATTGTCCTGATAAGGCATTTCTTTCTTTTTTTTTTTTTTTCCTTCACAATGCTGGGGATCAAACCCAGGGCCTCATGCATGCTAGGAAAGCACTGAGCTACATCCCCAGCCTCTGATATGACACTTGTAGTTTCTGGTCCTAGCACCTAGCCACAAGCTCCCAGAAGTTTCTATAGTTAACTGGGTCAAGCTGCTTTGTGTGGAAGGGCCCATCTCTCTATGATGAGCCTTGTTTGGGCCTGGCCTAGTGGTTAGTATCTGTGGAGGCTCCTGCTCAGGATACAGGAAAAGCTGTCTTGACAACACTGGTTTGATTGGCAAGGGCACAGGATGTATTTGGAGCAAAGGCTGAGGAGCACTGCTATTGGCACAGACTTTCTGCAGCCTCTTTTCCCTTCAGTGAGGGATTCTGGGTCCTGGCCATGCCCTGCCTCATCCTTCATGGCCATATCCCAGAAGCTGCCACCTAGCATGGTGCTGAGTATGTCGGGCAGAACTTGGAGTGGCTCCGTGGAGTGCTCACCAGTTTATTTGAAATTTGCAGTAACTTTGTTCCCATGTTTTGGCCATTATTAGAAATACTGTAGTTCATTAAGGCCTGGCTGGATGTGGGCTTATAATGCTTGAGAAAGGGATAATTTTTTTTTTAAAAAAGAAATCTCAAGGGCTCCAAAGTTCTAAGTCCAGTATGCAAAGCAAATTTATTTAGAGACTTTCAGATTACTACTTTGAAGGAAAACTGAAGACAAACTGGTCTATATGATTGCCTCTGGAATATGGGACTATGGGACAGGTAGGGGAAGGGATACTTTCCTCATAAGTCCTGTATTATTTGATTATTTAACTATGAGAACAAGAGACTTTGGGTGAAATGATCATAAATTCATGGTTCTCCCTGAACATGGCATTGCTCTTAAACAGTGCAGGAGAAACAAAGGTCCAGCCCAGAAACCATATCAACAGACCCAAAGTGCTCAGGGATGGGACTCCTCTCAGGAAGTAGACTGTTTGGGCCTGGTCTTCCCAATTAAGATGGGGAAAGTACAGCAAGAATAAAGAGGAGGGGGGATTGGAGACTAGGCAAAATGAGGCAGGAAGGAAAGGACAGGTGAAGAAAAAATTGAGAAGGCCATAGAGCATTAAGGATTGAAGATCAGTCATCTCTGCTAGGACTCCATGAGGCTGAAGGACAGCTAGGTTGACCACTGGGATTGAGGCAGGGTAAGGTGTTCATTCAAAATTAAAGATCTGCTCATGTCCAGGATATCTTTAAATTCGTCCAGATTCTTCTTCTCCTCCTCCTTCTTCTTCTTCTTCTTCTCCTCCTCTCCCTCCTCCTCCTCCTCCTCCTCCTCCTCCTC
>NW_026000229.1:49497334-49520508 GCF_001458135.2 Marmota marmota marmota | reverse complement strand
CTCCTCCTCCTCCTCCTCCTCTCTTCTTCTCCTTCTCCTTTTTTTGTGGTGCTTGGGAATTGAACCCTGGCCTTGTGTCTGCGAGGCAAGCACTGGTACCATGAGCTACATGCCCAGCCTCTTTTTAAAATTTTATGTTGAGTTTTGGGTCTTGCTAAGTTGTACAGACTGGCTTTGACCTTGTGATCTTCCTGCCTCGGCCTCCTGAGGAGCTAGGATTATGGCATGTGCCACCCACCTGGCCCAGATTCAATGTTACTGAGAATGAATTATACAAAATTCTGCATGAGAACACAGCATTGGCCTAAATGACCCAGAGGGAAGGTGTTCACAACCCTCCTAAAATGCCTACAAGTGTTGTAATAGAAAAATAAAGAAGGGGAGGGTGGGGAGGAGTTTTAAGCAAGAGTGAGCAAATGAGTTTTAGAAGTCAAGGAGCAATTTTTATAGCAATGTGGTTGTTGCTTCCTTTCCTGACATGCCTTTTTCTGGGGTGGATCTCTCCAACATCCTCCCAACCAGCTCACCTCTAGCCTGCTTCCCCATTTATACATTCCTGCCTGAACCAGAACTCAAAAATCTCCCATCTCTAACAATTAGAGAAATAAAAAAAAAATACTCCAAGATTTCATCTCACTCCAGTCAGAATGGCAGCTATTAAGAATACAAACGACAGTAAATGTTGGCGAGGATATGGGGGAAAAGGCACATTCATACATTTCTGGTGGGACTGCAAATTGGTGCCGCCGTTCTGGAAAGCAGTATGGAGATTCCTTGGAATCTGAATGGAAATAACATCTGACCCAGCTATCCCTCTCCTCAGTTTGTAGCCAAAGGACTTTAAATAGCACACTACAGTAATGCAGCCACATCAATGTTTATAGCAGCATAATATCTAAATTGTGGAACCAATCCAGATGCCCTTCAGTAGATGAATGGATAGGGAAAGTGTGGTATATGTACACTCAGCATTAAATATTACTCAGTATTAAAAGAGAAAAATCATGGCATTTGCAGGTACATGGATGGAGTTGGAGAATATTATACTAAGTGAAGTAAGCCAATCCCCAAAAACCAAAGGCTGAATGTTTTCTCTGATATGAGGAAGCTGACTCATATTGGGGATTGGTGGGGAGCATGGGAGGAATGGAGGAACTTTAGAATGGAGGGAGGGGATGGAAGGGGGCATGGGAGAAGGAAAGACGGTGGCATGAGATGGACATCATTACCCTAAGTACATGTATGAAGACCCAAATGGTGTGAATATACTTTGTGTATAACCAGAGTTATGAAAATTGTGCTCTATATGTGTAATATGAATTGAATTGCATTCTGCCATCATATATAAAAAATTAGAATAAACAATTTAAAAAAATCTCCCATGAATTCCCTATTGAGAGGGGCCAGATTCTGTGCTTTTCAGCTTATATTCAAAGTTGTCCCCACCCCTCCATCAGGACTATAATCTACAGCTGTCTCTGTCTGCTTGCTGCTACTCTAGCCAGATCCTTCAGCCTAGCCAGGGCTTCTGGGCCCGCAGTAACACTGTACCCGTGCAGTCTTGCTCCTGGACCGCTCCTGCCTGCTATTCTGCCTGCTCTCTTTCTACTCTTCACCCTCTGTCCCCTGAGGCTCCGCTCCATTTCCAAGAAGCTTCCTTGCCCACGTGGGGCCTCAGACACTTCCCTTCCTTGGAACCTCATGGGACCTGCCATGCAAAAGCGCTTCTACTGCCTAGGGTGGCGTTTTCCTACAGGTATGCCGGGGTGGGGGACATCTAGATAGGTTTATGGATTGCTTGTCTCAGAGTCTAAGAGGTGACAGCTTACAAGGAGAAAGGGTTCAAGGAACTCTTGGATTTGTATCATTCTGGCTACCTTGTTTCAGGAGGCGGGATGATTCAGTTGAACCAGCCTGAAATGGACCAAGTCATGTTCTTTAACCAAATTAATGGAAAAATACTTCTCAAGGCAATCCTGAACCAGTTCAATACGATGGAGTTTTCTGTTTCACTCTCACTTTACACACACACACACACACACACACACACACACACACAGAACCCCTCCAGTGATATCTCTGGCTTAATCAATCTAGAAATATGAATAGTATCAAAAATATCCCTGTCAGATTGCAAGTGACTCTGGGGCTCCACGTGCTGGCTCCCGGCCAAGCAGCCGCTATTCTGCTGGTAAGGCACAGTTTAAAAAAGGAAAGACTTCCACAAGCTCAGAATGCGTGGTGACAGTCGAGGCTAAGCCCTTTCCAGCTGAGTGCGTGGGGCATCTATTCTGGCATCCCGGCCCCCGCCCTGTGTCAAGGGGGGAAGGAAGTGAGAGATCAAGGGCCCGGCCCTACCTGGCTGCTGGAACATCAGCATGTTCTGTGGAGAAGTGTGGACAGGCAGCGAGCGGGTCCTTTGGACGGAGCTGTGGGTGCGGCTGGGCATGCTGTTGCTGCCACCGGGGTTGGCGAACCAGAGGTTCTAGAGAGAAAGGCAAAGCGGGGGCCCGTTAGTCTAGACACTCTGGGGAAGAGAGGGGTAGCAGAGCCCCAGGCAGAATTCAGGAGGCAAATGTCCCAGGAGAACTCTCCTAAGTTCTGGAGGAGAGCTGGCAGGCAGCCTTGCCACCTGCACATTCACAGGGAGAGGGTGTAAGTTCCATTCATTGTATTTCCCCACTTGCTCATTCCCAGGCCTGGCTCTAAGCTTCTGCTTAATCTGGCCACCTCTCTCCCTCACTATCTCCAAAACTTTTTTTTTTTTTTTTACTCCATGTGTTGCTTTTTCCTGCCACTTTCCTAGGAACTGGGGGAGTTCTATAAATGTTTGCAACAAAGAGTACAAACTATTTCAGGCTTTCCTTTGATTTTTTCCTTTTGAGTTACTTACAATTTACTCCACAGTGAGTGGGAGAAAAAAAAGAACCTCTCAGCTGGCAATGCACTGGCCCAACTCAGCTTTGTGTATTTGGGTAGTGATATCCCCTTGATCAGGGGGGTGGGGACAATGGTCACAAAGCGGGGATTTCTCAGACCCTGGACTGATTCTCTTTGAGAGGGAATCCACCCATCTCTCCTAGAGTGGTTTTCCTATTTTTAAGCCAATCGCTTACCCCTTAGTTTCACATGAGAACTCAGAGCCTCAGACCTGCTTGTCTCTCTCCAATCTCAGTGCCAACCTGTACAGCCTCACAGGACTGGGGTCACAGGCAGAAAGTAAGGGCAGGGCCACAGGACAGGTGAGTTCTAGATCACACAGCAAGGACCTCTGAGCAACCTGGCCTTCACCATCTGGGAATGTGTCCACTCTCTTGCTAACAGCCTCTCTCAGAGTTAATCTGTGAAATCTCCATCACAACTGGGGCCATGACAAAGGAGCTGTTTGTCACACATAAAAAGGTAGAGAAAGCTCCTTAAATGTTCAGGGTCCTCTGGAACCTGGACCTGAGAAGTGACAGATCTGTTGGAGTGGGCCAAGGATCAAGGTAAAGAAGAATTAGTTGGGGCACATCTCTCTAAAGGCCCTCATCTGCAGGGTTCCTGAGGCTACAGTGTACAGGGCATCTTTAGCTCGGCCATGGGGTTGCTCTGTCTCCCAGAGAAATAACCTGAATAGTGCTGGTTGCCTGGGTGGCATGGGCTTAATCATCCCTCAGCTTAGCTCCTGGACCTCTCTCCCCACCCTGGATCATCTGGAGGGAAGTCCTGAAGTCTCCTGCTCTGAGCCTGGCCCACCTCCCTACTCCCCGGGGCAGGCAAACCTGTCTTCCTTGTTTCATGATGGTAGGGTTGGCTGCGGTGTGGCGCTGGTTGGAGCCGACGAATCCACTTGTGCCCAAGAGGCCTAGGCGGGCAGAAGGGACATTCCGAGAGGGGATCTGGTACTGGCGTGGGTTCCGTCTGCCCATTCCGCCGCCCACAGAGCCAGCCGTCGGGAGGGAGTTGGACTGCCCAAAGCCGCGACTAGAACAAGGAAAAAGAACCAGGAGACTGTCAATCATTCTTCAGCCTTCCCAATCCCAGGCTACCAGGGGGGCTGCTCACATTTTGATAGGTAAGAGGTCTGCGGGGGAGCTCTGTGCTGGTGAGGGTCTAGGGTGATAGCACATGACCTGTCCTGGCACTCATACATCGCTCTACAAGCCTCACCGCAACCTTATAAAGTAGGTCACTATCCCTTTACAGCCAGAGGTATGGAGCTTCATTTTGTGAGGGCCACAGAACCAGCAGGGGGCAGTGCTGGAATATGAGCCGGGATGGCTGAACTAGGCACTGTCCTGCCTCCTTCCAAGCAGGTCTCCTCCAATGTCTGGTGCTGTGGACAAGGGCACAATGCCTTTCAAAAGGCCACAGTGCAAGAAAGTGGCATAACCAGCACCAAAACTCCTTCCATCATACTATGGTCCATTTTCCATCTTTCTCTCTCTGCAGCAGACTTGAAGTTCAAGGGAGGCCTGTGAGCCCTGCTGAGTTGTAAGCTCTATGAGAAAAAAGTGCCTGTGTTTCTCAATCCTTGTGATTGAGAAGTGACCGTATCAGCTTCTGCCATAGGAAATACTAGTTGAAAGAATGAGTCTCTGCCATCATGCTTGTCCCAATGACAGAAGGGGAAGAACTCCTAGGTTGAGAGTAGGGATATGAGATGACAATGTGTCTAAGTGCCCTGGATATAGGACACCCATGTGCCATAGGCCCTCCTTGTGGTGTGGGCCTTGCAACCGAGAGGCTCCAGGCTTCTCCTTAGTCCATGTAGGAGGCTGTTCCGGCTGGGCCGGGTGAGCTAAGAACTCATTTTTGCCACCATGCCTCAGGTTCTGGGAGGTTACACAGCAGCCAGCAGGGTTTCAAGAACCAGCACATTCTTTCCAAGAGAGTCAGCCTAAGTCGTTCTCTATGGTTCAGCAGAGATGCATTATCTCCAAAGGCCACTAGATGGAGTAGACTCGCATGTCCAGCTACACTGGGGAGTTTGTACCAAGCCTGTGAGGGGACTCCACAGACAGGCTTGACGTAGGTTAGATGGTGGAGGAGGGGGGCCACCAAAGAGTCATTTCCTGAGCAAGAGAGCTGTGTGTGTGTGTGTGTGTGTGTGTGTGTGTGTAGGGGGAAGGGTCTTCTGAGCCTGCAGCACAACAGATCTCAGAAAATGTTTCTCTTCGCTCTAGAATTCCAAAATTTTCTAGGGATAGATGGGGCAGGGAAGAGAATTCCAGACTTGTGTGTTTCCACCTCTAGGCTTTTGTGGCCAAGGGAAGTATTCTAGATTCTGGTCAGAAGTTCATCTAAATGTGGAGGACGGCGATGCTTGGGGGTTCTTGATCTCTCCCCTCCCCACCTTTTAAAAACATAAGCTCAGAATTTTTTATCTGAAAGAAGAAATTAGGGCCAGGAGAGGTGGAACTAATTTCACACTCTGAGGTAAGTGACAGGTGGAAATAAGGATCAAGTGGGTTTTTCATGTGTTTGTTTTTATGAAAATCAGTCCTTTGGTTTCTGGAGTCAGAATTTTGGCCACCTGGTAGATGATTCAGTATTCTGCTATGATATTTTTCCTTATTTAGTGTGCATAGCTTTTTCTCACTTTCCTTTTTTGTTGGATTTTAGAAAGTTATTTCATATGCAAAACACAGCAGTCAATGAGTGTTGCTAAAATGATGTGTGTTTCCAGGAAGGCAAGGCTGTTCTTGAGCAATATAACAGCAGAGGATGCTGTTAGGGACAGCCACCAGAGAAATGAGGGACCTCGGGACTCCTAGAATTAGGTCTCAGCTGTTAGGGAGAGGAGAGCTGAGCCCAGAACATTCTGGGAGTAGGATGTGATGATGGGGGAGAATTCGACTAAGCTGTCATTCTTCAGACCCTGCTACAGTGTCCTTAGTAGGTTATGACAAGGCCAGGGTTGCCGCTGCTGGCAACTGAACGCTTAGGCTACTGAAGATCTCTAGGCTTAATGAAATAATCATGCTTTCTGGGGAGAGAACAAAGTGACAAAACTAAGTTTTCCTTTCTTATTCTCCTCCTCTGTGCATCTGTGCCCCTCCTTCTCTCTCTTTCTAAATCTGATTTCATTACCTTGAAATGCATGAAAAGTCTTTGATAAAATAACATTAATAAGAGGCAATTAATTTGGGATTTGTGATAATTCAAGCAGGGGCTGGGCTGCAGTTACCCTCACATTATTGGAGAAACAGGTCTTCAAAGCAAATTAATAGTATAAAAAGATCCCAGAGGAAATACTTAGGAGAACAAATATTTTTCCAGGGTTTTAGCGACATCCATCTACAATTGATGATTGAATTCATTCTTTCATCAAATCAAGAAAAAGAGGACCATCAGGACTCCAATCTGGCAAGCTTTGCATTATTCCAACCCAAGCAATAGCTAGTTAATACTCTGGATGGTTAAGGTTAATGCCCCTGCTCTGTCCCGAGAATCAAGGATGTGGATCAAGGACGAGCAGGGCTGGCAGAGGCAGAGGATGAGACTTTGGGGGAAGGAACAAAGAGCCTATCTTTCACTTCAACCTCTGAAAGTTGTCTTCTTGGATCTTGCTTCCTTGGGGCCTAGAATTGCAGGCAGGGTCTGGAGCCTCCTTTCCCTTACTTGGGAGAAGATGCTGCCCTTAGAAAAAGGGAGGATGAGGAGCAGGCCTTGCGTTTCATCTGGGTCACTGGGAATCCTCAAGAGCACAGAGGTGGTCTAGCCCAACCCAGCAGGGCTTGGCAACCCCAGATGGCTTAGGGCCAGGAAGCTGGCAATAGTGTTCCTTTCTGCATATCGGCCTTAGACCATGAGAGTTGCCTGGCTCAGCAGTGGTGAAGAGCACTAATCCAGGGCTGGCGCTGTCCTGCTTGGTCCAAATCCTGAGTGCCCCTGCCTACCAACGCATATGTAAATTGGGGTTAATAATAGCAGCTCTATCTCATAGGGTTGTTGCAGGGATGAAATGTATTGATATTTTTAAGTGCTTGGATACCACTTGGCACATAGTACGTGCTAAATAAATGTTTGTTTAATAAATAACAGTGCTATATGCGGGAATGTGATAACACTTTCATTTTAAAATAAATAGTTCATGAAGACTTTTGCAAACTACAGCTGGCCTTACCTCCCTTAAATAATACAAAACAGTGATGTTTGAAGGCACACTTATGCAAATAAATGTCCCGCATTTTAACAACACAGAGCTTCTATATATACACTGAGAAATGAGATGCCTGTGCACCTAACAGAACCTGTTAGTTGCAAGGGAAGACATTATCTGTTCATGTTTTTGAATGTAAATAGAATGTTGATTCTTTTCAGGATGTTTGTATTATCACTTCCCTAATTCCCAACGAGGCCCCTACCATTGTTCAAGCATTAACTCACTCCCCCCTCCCATTAATTTCTCCTGTAAGTTTTCATTCCAATTCACTTTTAATATGCAATTTTGGATTCCTCAACTTAAAGTCATATTAAGGGAACAGGTTCTAAAGCACAACCAGGCTTATTTTTAACTGCATCCAAGAAGCTGAAGTATTATGAAATAAAAAATCAAGAATGGTACTGCTCCACTATTAGACTGCAGCTCAGACCAAAATAGACTAGCACTTGGGCTCTTCACCCTGCCACCAACTATAATTAGCTTGTCTGCAGCTAGAAGGGAGATAAAAAAAAATTGCATACCACTTAAGGTACTGCTGGAAGAGCCCATTTTTGTACTCTTAGACCCCCTTTGTGGATCAAGCACCTGCGTTTTGCTGGCATTCATTAAGTCGTACCCACTCTCCCTTCCCAGGCTTGTCTAGACTAATATCATTCTAACAATGTAAATTGAGTTACAAAAGCTCACATTCAGCTCTTCTTCTGGGAATGCTCTCCCTAACAGCCTTTTCCCAGCCCCACCTGTTTAACGAATGCGATTTGGAACTCTGGAAGTCCCCACAGGGAAGGAGTGACGCCCCGCCATATTCCTGCCCCAGGAACAGAGGCAGCCCGTGGGACCCCGGGGAACCACCGTGTATCACAAAGAGTGAAATCCCAACATACTTTCTTTGCTGTCGATATCCTGATATGTCTAGGAGGGTTTTCCGAGGGAAAGACCGAAAGAGCTTCTGCACCTGCTGTTTCCATGACAACAATCTTTTTTTCTGCGTCTCTGTGAATGCCTGCAGAAACAAACAGGACTTTTAAATGGGTGACGCAGCCTGACATTAGAGGGAAAAAACATGCAATTAATAAGAGAAAACATCAGTGTCTCTGTGGTTGCCTTTTCTTCACCTGTTTTCACCCTGGTCCAAACAACCATTTAATTTGGGAGCCACCTGTGCTGAAGATTCAAGTTATTTGGCATTGGAGGCACCTGGTAAGGTCCATGCATTAAGCTGTTGACAACCCTCATTTTTGGCTGCATTTCTGGCAGGTGGTACCACCTTCCCCTTCTGAAGTGTGGACTTGTCTCTGAACCCTACTCATTAACCAAGAATGAATTGCAAAATTGATTGTTGAATACTCCGGCTTTTGCAGGTTCCCTGCATTTTCATAATCAATGGAAATTCTAAACCACTCCAAAAATCAATCTGCTTGATGGTGTGTGGTGACCCTGGAGTGATCTGTAGGGCTTCAGAGAATGGAATAGATGTTCTGCGTTTTAGAGCTTTGCTGGGAAATCTCTAGTTAAGCAGCTCTATGCCCTACAAAAAGTCCTAGGACACCTAAACCTTGGTCATAGTTTAGGAAAATAGGTAGATATGATGCCCTCTCAAGACTTTCCTAGTAAAATTAGTGTGTATGGATGTTTGGCCTTTGGCCCCACAGTTTGTATCTACATCATGTGTCCTTTTATATAAAGTCTTTGCACTCACCACAGTCCAGTGTCATGAGTCCCCAAATGCAGGGCCTCTCAAATTCACACTATATTAAATCAGCCAAGGAGACTATCAGATGTAGCTTCCTAGGCCCCTTCCCACACTCCAGAACCTCACTGAATAGAGTTGGAAGGTTGTCAAGGGAGCTTGAGTTTGGAGCAAGTTCCCTGATGATTGTGCAGGTAGAGCATGGACACATGGTGGTCCTAGATGGTGAAGACCTTACTTAACATACACCATTCAAGTACCTGGAACTGTGGCCTAGAACGCATGTGGTGGGGAATCCACCTGACTTGATTGATCAGCAGAAACGATGATAGAGATAACACTCCCAAGTCGTTTTGTCAATAAGGCTTGGAAGCCTTTAAGTAGTAATAAAATATTACTTAGATTAACGGACTAAATGACAAGTCCCCATAAAGGAAACAGATTCCTTTAATGAAGAAAAAAAAATGAAAGCTTATTATTATTTTTTTCCCCCCTGAGGAAGCTTAATCTTTTAAGGACCTAAACACAGGAGAACTGTGGGCAAAAGTAAAAAGATGCTATTCACATTATGGTAATGTGACAGAGGGCTTGCAAACCCCTCCCTCCTGGGTGATCTTAACCAGATGCCATGGGACATATTCACCAAGGAGGGCTACCTGACTTGAGCCCTCGGTGCCCCACTGGAGTTAGAGGAACACGGCTAGAAGGGAAGGACAGGGTTCTCTTCTATGGTGTCTTATTTGTGGGTGATGCTCACTGAGTGTCCCACAACGCGCGCGCGCACACACATACACACACACACACACACACACACACATGCAGGCATTTCTGCTGGATTACTGAAAGGAGGGGATAGATCTGCTTTTGCCCAGTTGATTCAGCCAAATGTTGAGGACACAAGATGCAGCTGTGCTGGTCAAGGTGACTTGGGGAAGAGAGTCTAGCTCAGGGGGTCAGAGAAGGGCTCTGGATGTAGATGACTAGGGCATGAATCCCTTGCAAGTTCCTCTACCCAAGACCAAGTTCCTTCCAGAAACTGAGGGTAGTGATACCTTGCTCAAAGGGCCACTGTGAGGATGAAATGAAACAACATATGGAAAGTACAGAGAATATCTCGAATGATTCACTACATGCTGCTCCCAGATGCTATAACCCACCCTTTGGGGTGGTCTATGCATGTTCTTCACATTTGACATTCAACAATGATCTTTAGGCTCCATCAGCAGCACAAATCAAACAACTTCAAAGTCTCGAACCTACAATACTGAGCTGGTCTGGAGCCAGCCTGAAGGACAACTGGCCTGAGCATCCAAGGAGTAAGTGGCCCATTTTATAGATGTCCTTCTAAGGATATCATTATGTACATGACATCTCTCATGGTGGCAAACAGCATCCAAAAAGATGAATTATTTACTCCTCCACAGAAAAGTCAGCTTACTCACTATTGGGGGTGTCAGGCTCCCTTAATTTGGGGCAGAGAGAGGAGCCAGTCCCTTGGCAGGGCTGGGTAGAGGGTGCGGCTGGGTCTTCTCAGCTGGGAAGCATCAAGCCAACAAGCCAGAGCTAGGTCCTGGCTGGCTCCAGGGATTTCTGAAAACTGGTTCCTGTGCCTGAAAAGTAGTGCTCCATTATAGGGCGTCTGCTAGGGGCTGTGATGCATGACATCTCACCACGACCCCCTTCACTGGCATCTCTGGTTGGGCTGGGGAGCAGCTGCCTCTGTCTGGCAGGGAAGAGAAGATTGCATGCCTACAGGCTACCCAGACACCACCAGCCAGCCAGTTCCGAGTCCCCGGTCCCTGTCAGGCCCAGACCCATAATTCTGTCTGAAGGAAGATGACTGTGTGATGTGTCCTACAGTCTATGTGTTGGATGAAAAGGCTCATAAAGGGACAAGAACCCATCTTCCTGGAGCCACTTCATGACAGCAAGTCCAGAGAAGAGGGGAACCATAATCCAGGAATCAAAGTGCTCTCAGAAGTAAAATTTCCTGCGCTTCCTTTTCTATTCCAGGAAGTTGGAAGGGAGGGCTCCAGGTTTTGTCAGCACCTTCCCCTCTTTTAGCTGGCTGAGGAACAGCATGCTCTGGCTGTGAAAGGGAGCCCTGTCTCAGGAGCAGCCTAACTGCCCCAGATGCAGGTGTGCAGGCCTGTATCTCAGCGGGGGCCTCCCAGGGAGGGTGTGTTCCGACCACACAGAATGACCCCCAGCTGTGGAAAACCATTCAGAGCTTTTGCACTCTCTCAAACTAAAATAATAACAAAAAGCCTTGAATGACATTTTCCCTGGCAAAGTACAGCACAGGCCCTTCCATCCTGACATGAATTCAGGGTAGTGGACGTGTCACAAGCTCCTTCCTTCCCACAGGAAAAAGGTCCCTTTTAAGCAGTCAGCAGATGAGACCTCACAGTGCCGTCTTTGCATTGGGTCACTTGGGGCTGCCAGGGAGGAAAGGGGGAAAGAAAAATGAGAGTCAAGGGTGCCCAGGGAGGACATGAAGGATGGCAGGAAAAGTGAGAGGCCTCAGGCCGACATTTTGGGGCTGCTGTAGACCAATTAGGAGGCTCACAGGTTGTTCAAAGAGGCAGCTGGAGGATTCATTATTTTAGTCTCATGGGCTCATCAACTGGAGGTGAGGTGGAAGGCACCGCCTCCTGGCATATCTTGAAGTCTCAGCGCTGAGGGTGGGTGTGGGAGAGGAAGCAGAGTTCCGGTTTGCTTTTTCAGAAGTTTAAATCCTCCCAAACCCACCCATGAAGGTCCTCCTCCCCAAGACAACACAGAGCTCTCCAGACACCACCTCTGCCTGAGCCCTTGTCACTGTCTTACTGAGTTTTCACCTCAGCAGCTCTGGAGCTGGCCTGGGGGCTTCAGCTTGGAGATGCTCCTCTGAGGAAATGCCCTGGTTTCAGCTCTGGGTTAGGTGCCTACCATCCTCTCTGAGCTCCAGGATGTGAGGGGAGGATCTTATCAAGGGCTTTATTGACATGTATGTGATGACCTGTTTTCTGTTTGTCTCACCTCACACCCTAAGCAAGAGGCAGGGCCCTAGGCACTCAATAAATTTCTACAGAAAGAATGAGTTATAACATCCTTCAGTGTGATCTTGCCTTTTCTTCTTTCTGTCATTTTTTTTTTTTTAAACTAAAAACAAGGGCAGTGACAGGATTGGAAATAGTAAAATTGGAAATAGTTGGGGCTGTGGGAGGGGCCTTGTCTCTTCCTGAAATATACAAATAAGCCCTTTAGGCTTTGGCGATCATTAGATAGTGCCTGGATGCTCTGGGGGAACCACTGCAGAGGAAAAAAAGAAAGAAAGAAAAAGAAGTTTTTGTGTGTGAGCCCCCAACCTAGGCAGCTGACGGTGGTGCTCACATTGAGACAAAGGGCTTTGGCTGGAGTGAATGGGGCACAGAAGAGCTCACACTGCCCAGAGAAGGCACCGTGAGGATGGAGGTTTGAGAGTGACTGGGATGAATCCCGGGGAAGACTGTGCACCTGCATGTGAGGGAGGCAGCATCTGATCATGGACATGGCCGAGGCCCCTGAGAACTGAAGAGAGACTTTCAATGGTCCAAGGCCTGTCTGGCAGCCTGGAAGGTGGGAAGCATGAATGGAATTGGGGAATGGACCAGGCCAGGCTGCTGTGCTGGGCATTTTCTCCTGGGTTCTGAATGCTGCCAAGCAGAGGTGAGGAGGCTCGGGGGCTGTTTAACCACCAAAATGAAAAAAGACCTCACCACCCTAGGTTCTCTGGTTCTGAGTTTTCTGTAGCCTAGAGCTTGTCTCTGTAACTCTTTGTGCATGGATGTGTGTGACCAAGGAACCACTGGATGCCAGGATCTGAGGCCCAACTCTTCCTCCCTATGTTTCCACCAGCCCAGACGTGTCCAGGAGTCTGCCCAGCTCTGTACATGAAAACTGCACTCTGACAGTGCGGTAGGCACAGCCTCAGCTGCCTAAGTCCTCCTTCCAAAGGACATATGGCAAATACAGTTCCTATAAAAACCACAGTCCAAACAAACAGCTGTCAATCCACACACATATACAAACACACATCCATTATTTATTTGGTGTACTTTCTCTCTCCCTCTCCCTCTCCCAGTTTCCCTGCACTAAAAGGCAAAATGTTTCAACATGCAATATTAAAAAGACTTGAAAACACCCAGGGGCTAGGTGGCAGGGCTCTGTGTCAACTACCCAGGCTTGGCCACTCAGGGATTCTTCTGGAGTCAGGAGTCCTCTCAGGCATTTCCCTGACAGCAAAGCTCTCATTCGGGGTGAATCTATGGTAATATAGAGCTGTGTCTGGGTTTGAGGCGGCTATCGCCTAGTTCTGCCTGAACTATTACTAATGACCATCCACCCCTCCCCAAAACAATTTGTTGGAGACTAAAACAATCATATCACAGAAAATTCTGAGAAGAATTTCTAAGCAATGAGGACAAGAGGTTGGTGAAACCAGTCACTACTCACCTCATGAATTAGACACTTGTCTATGAGCTGTAAATAGGAGCTTATATTTTCCTCATCAGGTCTGGAGACCAAGAGCTGTGTGCACACTGTGAAGGAAGGAGGAGAAAATGATGATGGTGATAGATTAGGACAATGCACACCCTCTTCTAGCCTCAGAGATCTGCCTCTGATTTCCTTTCACGACCAAGATCTTGAGAGGTATGTGTGCCTGTGGCTTTACGTAAAAAGGCCAGGAGGCTCCTCATTCCACAGGAGTCAAAGGCTTGGTCACCGCTGGAGCCCTCGCCCCGAGAAGCCCCTTGGGTTAATTCCAGTCATACCATTCTATATTAAGCCTTGTGCCATCAGCCGGAGACACGCACTCGGAGACACACACTCGTGATAGGAAGAACAGCAGTTTCCTGAGCTCGATCCTTGCAAGTGGCTCTGTATGAGGGGGCTTCAAAGCACTCAAAGTCCTCTGATGCCGTGGGAGAGCAGCCTCTATCGTTTTATGAATGAACCACACCCTTCTTTGCCAGGTGGAGAGGCAGTGGTGTTTGTGGAGGAAAGAGTCTGGCACCTCCTTTAGGCTGCGAGGCGTGTGGGTGTGCACAGGAGCCGGAAACCTGCCACTCAGTCACTGGAGGGTTATTTTCTCTAAATGGTGCCTGCATTTATACACACACAGGTTTACCTGCACGCCCAAGGAAGTGCTAGTGAAGATAGAGCAGTTAGTCTGCAGGTAGAATACACACAGGCACTGGGCTTCTCATGGTCACATATGGTGGCCACTCTGCCCTCATCCTAGAGGCCACAAGGGCTTTGGCTTTGCAAGTGGCATTTTCAAGCCACAGTGGCAGGTCAGAAGTAGTCAGTCAGACAAGCAAGGGTATCTGGCACTCAAGCAGATCAAGATTGAAAACTGGGCATCATATTTGGTTTCTTCCTCTTTCCAACCAATCTGTCACAGAATTCCATTTATTCCACATCTTTTTACATAGGTTTTCAGTACAGCATCGTGAGTAATAACAAAAACCTCTTCATTAATTGATAGGGAGAGACCCTGATAAACAAACTATGGTTTGTGCATACAGTGCAACAGTATACAATCTTTAAAAAAAGAATGCAATGGTGCTATTTTAATTGATAGAAACATCCAATGCATTTGCTATTTAAAAAAACAAGTTGCAGAAGAGAAGACCTGTGTGTGTAAACATGGACATCCACATGCTTATACATGTTGATAAAGTTTCTGAATGGACATCCCTGGACTTTACAGTGACTGTTGCTCAGGAGGAAGATAGCAGAGCTTGGGAGAGGGGTTGATTTTCAATTTTCATCATTTTAATTTGAGCATGAATTTGGTTCATAACTTTTTATACCGTAGTTAAAATGTAAACAGAACCAGAGGAGTGTGGGTCTCCTGAGGGCTGAGCCCACCCTTGACCTCCACATAGGATGGGGTGCTGGACCACATGCTCAGGTGGCTGCTGCCCCCCATGAGAGGTACAGAGAATGAGGGTCTACCCTAGCCATCGAACCCCAAGGGAAGCCAGGAGTCCTTGCCTTCGGAATCAGATTGCTATGGATTTGTCTTTTTTAAAGGACTTTCATGGGTGGGAGGATGTTTCCTATTGCAACTACATGGCTCAGTTGTCTAACAGTGAAAAGTTGGTTCTTTAAAATGGTCTGAGATATAGGATAATAAAGGGGGGGGGGAAACGGTTTCTCCTTTCCAAAGAAAAAGAATGCTATCTCCACATTTTTAAAAATAATCAAGATTTCCTGTGAAGCATCCCATCACACACAAATTATTCTAATATTGGACATTTTTAAGAACATGGACATAAGGGTCTGAGCCCTGAGAAAGGCAGAGGGTAGTCTGGGCAGCATGGGTGCTCTTACCCAAGGGTGATGCCATGAATTCCATCCTGCCCCACAGACATGCACGCAGCATGGCCATGGTGCACTTGGACAGTCCACCGTAAAGCAAGCTGCAGAGACTAATGTCATCCCTCACTTCTCAGGCACCCACCAATAGCCAAGCACTGTGTCACCTGCAGGGTATTTAGTAGCTGTGAGAAATGGTCTGACAGTGCTGCATATTAATGGGGACACAAGTCAAGCAGACAGACAACTGCAATCCAGTGTGAACTGGCCTAAAACAGAGAGTAAAGGGGCTTTGGGGCTTATGAGAGGGATACCTGACCCAGTCCAGGGGATCAGGCAGCCTTCTTGGCCCAGATGAGGACTCTACCGAGACTTGCAGGATGAGGCATAACATAGGTGAAGAGAATGGGCTGAGGGAAGGAATGTTCCAGGCAGTACAGATGTGCAGGTTATACACTGCCCAAATGAACTCTGAAGTGAGGGCCTGCAATGCGGCATCCACTGGGATAAGATGCTATTTTGCATTTATCTTTCAGGCTTACATGGACTATTAGTGGCCCAGGTCCCAGACAGAGGGAAAGGAGGCACAAAGGCTCAGAAATAAGAGAATACATAAGCTTCTGAAAACTCAAAGACATTTCTATTTGGAAAGAATGGAGGTGGCGAGGGCAGTGGAGGCAGCCAGGAGAGGCTGGTGCCAAGAGAGTCCATGGGGGTGCCTTCACATGGAAGTCAAGCCTGCTCCATCTTTAGCTAACTGGAAGGCATGGCGGTACCCAGGTGGGTAGGTGGAGAAGCTGCAGAGTTCAAATCCCAGCCCTGCCTCAGCTGAGCAAGCCCAGGTGGGCTTCTTGGCCTTGTGCCTCAATTTCCTCCTCTGTAAAATAGGATGTTGAGAGGATTATGCAAGCTGCCCAGGGAAGTACTGACAACCATAGTAAATGCTAAATAACCACAAGCTCTTAGCACGAGAGCATTCTGTACCGTGGATCAGACCTGAAGGGAGGATGTAAACACAGCCCCTGGAGAAGGTGAACAAAATGGTTCTGTGCTGAGAGTTCCCCAGATCACCACTCCCTGAAATGCTTCCAGAGGTGAGGGAGGGGGCCTCTCTGTGGCTGGGCATTCTTTTTCCGGGAGCGTTCTGGGCTCTGTGCTCAGCAGCTCTGTTTTGCTGCTTTTCTCTCCTCTCCTGTTTGGATGGGGGACCAGCTGCCAAGTGGTTTGTTCCTGAAGTTTACTTGTTCAGGATCCATCCCACCTTCTTCTCCCAGGGCCCCTGGTCCAGTGGGCTCTAACGAGAGGGCTGACACAGTGTCCCCTAGCCTGCAGGGCTCAGAGCCTGGAGTCCCACTCCGCATGGCATGACCCTGAGCCACACTTTCCTATCTGGAAAACACAGGTCCCGCCATCGACGTGGACAGGCAGTTTACCCAGCACCCGGGAGCCCCTCAGGAGCTCTGCTTAGTGGTATGAAAGAGAATACCTTTCCCCATGACGCGTGTGAACTGCCCAGGCAGGTCCCCCTCTGGCAGGGGGGCGACAGCCAGCTCCCCATCACAGCTGCTCAGCTGGTGTGGCTGCAGCCCGCCGCTGGCCCCAGCCGAGGCGCTGGCAGAGGCACTGGTGGCCACTGTGTTGTCTTTGCAGTCAGGGCTCTGGCTCTCAGGGCCCATCAGGGAGGGCTGGTGTTGGGCTGGAGGCTCCCGGGGGCGTGCCTCCGGGGTGGCGCTCGGGGAGCTATAGGCCTTGATGGGAGTCAGGATCATCTGGTGCAGTTCCTGGAGGGGGATGCGCAGGCTGCCCCCCTCGATGATGTCCTGGACAGGCAGGGAGAAGACTTGTGTTAGATTCTGGGTGAGTGCCACCTGCATACCTCCCCGGCTCTGAGCTGTTTTCAGAACTCACAGCTGCTGACCTCTTCCTCAGTGTGAGCCTCAGACAAGTTTCTACTTTTATTTCATCATTCTTACATTAGCCCAGGTAGAAAATTTGGAAAATACAAATTTGTGTAGTGAGAAAAATATGTACCACCTGAAAATCCCACTGTCTACAAGTGACCACTGCTTCTCCTTGCCTTCGACACTTTTCTGCAAAATGGGTTTCTTATTTTACACTCATACCTTTTAGAATTTGTATCACAAAGTTGGGTCATAGTTGACTTTGTGTCCTGTATAAGCCTTATTCCAGATAAAGGACTCTGTTTCATGCACACCTTCACGCAGCCTGTGACACTAGCAGCACAGAGCGGTGACTAAAAGCAGACTCTTGGGGCAGATGCCCAGGTTTGAATTTAGGCACTGCTGTGTGTCCTTGTACAAATGAGTTCACCTCTCTGTCTCTCAGTTTCCCTGTGGACCAAATGAGGATAATAATCGTACCTCCTTCATTGGGTAATTGAATGATGTATTTTTATGGCTGCAGGTTATAACGCCTGCTTTGTGAATGATGTGTTGAGCGCTTCTACGCACCGAGCACCATGCCAGGCAGGGGCATGCCAGGCATGGGCATATGGTGGGAACAGCCTTTGGCATTCCCAAGGGAACTTTACATCCTACCATGAGATAGATCCATCATGCCAGGGTCTGGGGTGCAGGCCAGGGCTGACATGAGGGGAGTTCTCTGGAGGGGGTGACACTAGAAGATGTCCCCAGGAAGAAGCATCCCAGGGTACAGAGAGGACAAAGGCTCTGAGGTGGGCTTGTGCGAGGATCAACAGGTGGTCTGCAGTGGAGGAGGGTGGCTGAGGGCAGAGGCATGGGAAATGAGGTCTCAGGGGCCCCCAGGGGTCATGAAGGCCTGAGGGCAGGGGCAGTGATGTCAGAAATTATTCTAAATGAGATGGAAAATCAGGGAAGGTTTTCCAGAAGGAGAGCAACAGTTTCAGAAGGTATGTATGTTTAAGGTATGTATGCTAAAATGTATATAAGTCACATATTCATGTCTTTCTATGTTGTAAAATAAACTCGGACCATTCTGCACCTACTTGGATGTGCTGGTTGTTACTTATTAGAAAAAGGAACGTTGATTCTGGGACGAGTGACAGACAAACTCTGGACTGGCCCTGGTGGTGAGGAGTGTGGTTGGAGGCCTGGGCTGTTCCCTGGCAGGGTAGGTGGCAGGACCCTCAGCCACAATGCTGCCTCCAGTGTTCATGCAGTCACAGCTCTCCCTGGGACCCAAGAAGGACTGCCAACCAGGGCCTGGATTACAAATGAAGTCCTTTATCTTCTGAGAGCCCAGAATAGCAAGGACATAATTTTAAAAGCTTGATGCCCTGAGTACCCAAACTGTCCCTGGGATCCTCTCTTACTGAGAAAAAAAAAATCACTTGAAGATGTCATGGGATGCAAACATCAAGAACACAATCATGCCTGCACCCAAACCTTTCCAATCAGCTGAGCAGAGAAAGGAAGGCCAAGGGCGGCAGCCTTGGACTCATGTGCTTCAGTTCTGGGCAGCCACACCCTGTCGTCCGCAGTGGCCTGCTTTGTTGTTTGGAAGGACTGGGAGTAGAGTCTGAGTTGTGCCTTAGCCTCACTGGGATGAAGGTTTTATGAAGGAAGTAAATTTCTAATTAGTCACCAGAAGTGTTCCAAACCTGGCTGGAGCTACTGCCCAGTCTGTTAAAGAAGGTCTGCAGAGTCTACTGCCTTCCCTGGGCACACAGACTGGTGGGTGTGTGCTCATCATTCTAATTCTCAGCTGCCTCAGGACCAGCCCTTCCCAACATCTGGAAGCATCTGGATGCCAGGGTGTGCATGACTTCCTTGACTTTGGGCCTGGTGATCTGAGCAGGGCAGGGCACAGGAGGCAAGCCAGCTAACTCATGCTCAGGGAGTGCCTACTGCCCCTCTTGACCCAACTGTGTGCTGCCTGTGGGACTCTGGCCCTCCCTTGGGTTCCTGCACCTGTCCAACACTTGTGTTGTGAGGGTACCAAGCTCCTGCCCAGCCCGGTACTAAGCAGAAGAAAGAAAAGAGAGAAAGAGATGTGGCCCCACAAGGGGAGAATGGGTAAGCTGAGTGGGGAACATGGCATTGCATGTGTCCCTGCTGTACCATCCCTGTGTCTGCCACTCAGGTGAGCACATGCAATACTGGAGACACTGTTGACTGCCACCAGACCCTCACCTGCCCTTGTCACCTGGCAAAAAGGCTTGGTTGAGAGGAGAAAGGATTTGGGTGATGCTCAGAGCTGAACTTCAAACAGAAAACATCCATGCCCCAAGTCCAAATCTCATAAATCTTATTTATGTTTTCTACTGGGGCAATCGTGCCAAAAAATAAAATAACAAACATGATGAATAATGTCGGACACTCTGTAAAATATAACTTCCCAGGGATCATGTGGAGTTTTGTTTTGCCCCATGGACTTCAAACCACTATCTTAAAGATAACACTTAGCTAACAACCAGTTAGCCGAACCCCTGCTTATGTCAGCACCAGAGGGTGGGGGCATTGTGACCATCATGTTGCATTCCTACCTCTTTAGCATGAATCCCTGAACTCAGCCCCGAGTGCCCACGTTGAGAAGCAGGCGGAAAACAGCCTGAATGGGACCCAACCTAGCATGCTCGACTAGCTGTGGAAATTAATTTTCCATGTTGACAAGCCTCTCTCCATCCTTTATACCCAAAACATAATCCTAAATTAAAGAGAGGCAAATGAAGCTGTCCAATAACTAATATGCCCATTCAAAAGTGCCGAGCCGAGGAGCTCATTTGTAAGCAGATAATGGGGAATCTGGTCCATGGAGGCAGCAGCCCAGTGATTGCTCAGTGGATGAGTAGGAAGGAAATTCCTGTCCAACAAGCCCAGCTCTGGCCTGACTTTCCTAGGTCTTATAGAAAGGCTGGTTCAGTGCCTTTCCTGAGCATGTGACAATAACAAGGCACAAAACATCTGAAAAAGAGAGCTTTTGGCAGCCAAAGTGTCCCCAGCACTGATGTGATGTGTCCCTGGCCCCATCCTTCCTTTCATGTGAGAAGGATTTGGATTCTCATATAACAGATCTCCTGAGTCTACTTAGATCCATTCTCTCTCTTTTCCTTCATGAATCAGCTGCTGAGCCCTACATCAGCCAGGAGCTGTTCTGCATTGGAGATATATAAAAGCAAAGACGTCATCACCCTGAGATGCTGATGGTTCCTGGGACCCATAGAGTATGTTGGTGTCAGGGCAGGGAAGGAACTATGGGACAGAGAAGAGGGACCCCTGACTGCTACTGTGTGTCTCTCTGTGTACGTTGGTGCCTCAAGAAAAAAAGAAGAGTGAAGAGCACGAGGGGACAGAAAGGACAGGTGAAAGGTGCCCAGCGATGAAGCTGGAGCGCTCTTCCAGGGTGCCTTGCTAAGAAGTTTGGACTCACCTGAGTTTCCTCCTCTTAAAACAAGCATCTATCTTGTTAGCTTAGGAGGTTTGCTGTCAGGGTCAGATGCACTGATATGTGTGGAACATTTTTTAAAGTTATCAAATGCACTGTACTATACAGAACATTATTATTCTGGAAATATCTATTACTTAATGCTATTAAATTTAACTGCTGTTTCTCTGCAGCAGTTGATGAGATCCAACCTCAAGAACAAGATCTGGAAGAGTCCAAAGAAAAGGTATAGACTTCCAGAGAAGCATCTTTCTCTCTCAAAGGGGAAACAAATGGAACTAGGTGAATGTGTGTGTGTGTGTGTGTGTGTGTGTGTGTGTGTGTGTGTGTAAGAGAGAGAGAGACAGAGAGAACACACACAAATGTGGGATCCTTTCTCCACACCACAATTCCAGGTTCATAAATGGTTCCATTTCACAATCTGGAAGTCAATAGGAAAGAATAGATGATATCTCAAAGCATGTGGAGACCTTTTTTTCTTATTAAATGTTGAAAAAAATCAACGGTAACCACCATGCTGTTGCTTGTTCCTTTTCTATCAAATAGTTTGAGAAGCCTATAGCTCCATACTTGGTGTCTTGCTACACATCCACAGTCCTGATTTGTGGGTTTCTGCTTCTGTCTGCCCCCCTTTCCTGCAATTTTTCTCAACATGGCTGTAGTGACCAGTTGATGGCCAGTTCCAGGGGACAATGTTTAGTCCTCACTGTGTCACATCTATGCCACCTGATGGAATTCCTGATTCCAACATTCTCCTGTCCCTGTGGGCATGGCTCAGGGCTCATCATTATCTAGTATCACTGGGTCTTTTTTGTTTGGTATGATATACCTCAGGGCTCTTCTCACTTGACACACACATCTGGGGAGTGCCAACTACCAATTATGTACAGATGACCACAACTGGATCATTCAGATCTTGCTGTTTCCTGGACTCTAGACCTGTTCTTCTGGTTACCAACCTGCCATCTCTGAGTGTCCCACAGGCATCTCAAGACTCAGCGCATTCAATTGAACTCCCTCTTCCCATTTTAGTTCAACTGAACACGCTCTTCCCATTCCTCCTATATTTCTGTCCCCAAATGCCACAACATCTAAGCCAAGACCTCCTGATGATCCCTGAATGCCCTCTAAAGGAGGCCTCCCATCCATCTCCATCCTCACTGCCTCTGCTGTGGTTCGAGGTCCCATCAAGCCCCTGCCACAGTCTCCTCCTGAGTCTCCCAGCAGCATCGAGCTCCTGGAAAGGCTTCCCTCCAAACCTGTGCAGCGTGGCCTGCTTCTTTCCAGGAAGATTCCCCCTTCTGCCTGGGGGATGACGCTGATCACACTGTGCTGTGAGGTCATCCCAGTGCATACCCCAGAATACCCTCGAGCAGGAACCACATACCACTCACGGCCAGCCTCCAGTGGATGGGGCAAATCAAGTGCAAGTAGTTGCTTGGTAAGTGTTCAGGAACTGAATGGAAGAGCTCTGGACACAGAGCTCATCTGTGGCAACTACTGATTATGAACTAGCTTCGGGCGGGGTCCCAGCCATCTCCTTAGAAACCTGGGTTCTATGTGAGGTAAGAATGCCGGAGGGGGCAAGGGCATGGTGACAACATTTCCAACAGCACAGTCAGCTGGAGGGGTGTCTGGGGATGCTTGATTTGAATGTCACTTGCCATCAGTGGTAACAGGTGATCAACAACCCCCATCCTCAAAGGGCAGAAGAAGCAGGAGAGGCAGCCCTCCCGGCCCCAGGGGCTCAGTCCTTTGCATATACTGAGAGGTTCCTCTCCACCTACAGGCCACCAGCTCCTGAAGGGACAGTATGCAGAGCATCTAAACATTCAGGCATTCTGAAGTGAGCTCAACCTGGTCACTGAAGCTCGATTTCACCCTCTCGATGAAGTCAAACTCAGTATTGCTTTCCTCTTAGCCTTGAAAAGTCATTATACACGTGGCATCTTTTTAACATTCCCATGTCAGGGACCTGGCAGTCAGTAGCAGTCTAGTACTGACTAGAATGTGGAGTCAGCTCTATTCTAGGTGTGACTCTAGGACATAGTACATCACTGAATTATCAAAGCCTAGATGGATCAGGCCACCTGTGCTACCTGGCTGCCCTAGTGCTCTGATTTTGGCCCAAGACTGCAATAAAGCAATAGCAATTTAATCTCTCATCTCTGAAGTGGAAGGTACATTTCCTCAGCGATGGAGGTATGAATGAATTCCTGAAGGATGCTCCAGAAAGAAGAAAGGAAAAATCATGCTTCCATCCTCATGCTTAGCAATCTAATCTTTATGCAAAATAACTGCTGTACTTTTCTAACAGTAAATTGGCCTGTTGAATGTTCCCCCAAAGAGAACAATTTCTTAGATTAAAAATGGCAAAGATTAGTCAGACAAGCTTCTTGGCAAAGGAGTTTACGTAAAATACGAACAACAAAGCTTCAGGTTCACTTGGGGACCTCACTGTAATGCATTTTAAGAGCATATGTTTAATCATGGATGTGTGGATGTGCACGTGAATATGTATAGCTCCTACTTGTCTGTCCATCCAGAGGTTTGTTTTTTTTTTTTTTTTTTTTTTTTTTTTTTTTTTTTTTTTTTTTTTTT
>NW_026000229.1:49470486-49497309 GCF_001458135.2 Marmota marmota marmota | reverse complement strand
TTTTTTTTTTTGCTTTTTCTTTTCTTTTCTTTTTTTTTTTTTTTAGTCAGGTTCTTTTTTTTTTAAATTTTTTATTGTTGGTTGTTCAAAACATTACATAGTTCTTGATATACATCCAGAGGTTTTAAAAGAAATTTTCCTTGTTATGTTTTGTATGCGCATTCTTTTTTTAATTTTAATTTTTTATTTTTTGTGGTGCTGGGATTAGCTCAGTGAGTGTGCTACCACTGAGATTTTTATTTTTTGAGACAGAATCTTACTAAATTACTGAGACTGGCCTTGAACTTGTGATCCTCCTTGCCTCAGCCTCCTGAGTAGCTGGGATTACAGGGATGTACCACTGTGCCCTTTAATATGCATATTCTCTAAATATATAACTTATGATGTGCCACTAAATGTAACTATTGTATATGTAAAATTCCACACATTCACATCTCTATGAATAAGTTTTTTAAATTTCCTACTCCATTAAAATGTTTGTGTTCATCAGACTTGCTTGAGATTGCCTAGCTCAATATTTTGTCCCCTCTCAAAGTCTCCATGGGATAACTGAGGTAAAGTTACCATACACACACTATAACTTTCAAATACCTACAGAACTTTCCACCCACCACTCCCAACACTAGTGCACAAGAACCGCAGCTCCAGGGACAGAAGCAACACTGGTTTGCTTGTGTTCAGAACAATGTCTGGCTCTTCATTAGATAAAATTACAGATACCTCGTCCTAAAAAATGACAATTTTACCAGGATGACCTCCAGATACAAGATTAAGAAATGAACCTGTGTGAGTAGCAAACAAAAAGATAGTGGGCACCTGAGAACTGCTTTTAATGTCAGAATAACTTTTTCCAGCATTCTACATTTTTAGTATGGTTCTTATCAGAGTCGGGGGGACTCCTTTTCTTGTTAAATTAAAATCTGAAACCATTCTCTCGAGAGCCAACTGTGTCTGCCTGCCCAATGCATTGGATCCCCTCGGTGGAACCTGGAGTACACCTTGGTGTGCAGATCTCTACAAGGGCTTACAAAGCAAAGGCAGATGCACACGCAATTTGACAGCATCTCACCAGAGGCCTGGGATGGCCAGTCACCGGCAGCTTGGACCCAGGATACAAGGAAGCATGTGTAACCAGGAAACCTCACGTCAAAGTCATTTCACTTTTTCTGACTTCGCTAAGGAGACTGCATGATATTTTCTCTAACCTCTGCTAATAACCTTCTCAACTGAGAATTTTCCTTGATCCATTTTCCCATGATGAAAGTAGAAAGGTTCCCTCACTCCCTGAACACTTACCCTTTCCAAAGACTTCAGGAGGTTTTGTCTTTCTTTGAGCTTCTGAATACTGATGACAATTTTGTGTCTTGCACCTTTGGTAACATTCTGGAATTAAATATAATCAATATTTAATTAAAACATATTTTTAAGAATTGACTTAGAGACCCTCAGAAGCTACTTAGTCATCTGCTGTCTTCTTGGTTCCTACGGGTTCACATGTAGTTGATATGTATGTCTCTCTCACTGGCACCTCTGTCAGAAACATCTTCTTACTAAATATTCTAACTCCACCTGTCTACACATTTGCCTGTGTCTTTTGCATGTGACCTTTAGGACAGAGAGATACAGAGTAGCCAATTATTCCACCCAGCAGGACATTTCTTCAATAGTCTTAGAAGATAATTTTAGGTCAAACACCCTCTTCTACAGTCCCTCTTGTTTTCCCTGGGGTCCCAACCTCATCAACTATTCATTGTTTTCTCAAACCTTTCCTGCGTTTATAGGAAAGCCCCATACAGTCCACGTGGAGTATTATAAAACAGGGACTTTTTAAAACATTAGTTTGCAGGCCTTCTTTTGTTTCCATAAAGAAAATAAGAATAGAAAATTAACCTAAATCCATAATTCACTCATCATTTCAGGCAAATGTTAGGATTCCCAGAATTGTAGATTTTATCTTCTTAAATCTATAGCAATGTAGAACCTAAGGATTCTGTCAGACACTTGTTAATTATAGATCCTGCAAATTCCCCAGTTGAAGGTCCCTTTTCCATTGGCTTGCAGATTCAGGACCTCTACCCTGGTACAACTCTTCCGTTGAATTTCTTTTAATAAAGGAAAAGATGGGAACCCTAGTAACATCTACTTTACTTAGAAATATTAAGACTTAAGTGACACATGAACCCACTTTCTAAGATGTCTAAGATGAGACATGGGGAGAGTATATTTCTGTTAAGCCTTAACTTTAGGTCAAAGTGAATTAAGTTCCCCTGAAAAGTTTGTGTCAGGCTTTGCTTTTGCCTTCTGTGTTAATTATTTTTTGTTTTTTTCTCAAGTTGAACAACTGATGACTTCGATTATTTTCTCAACTCTGACCCAAACACAAAAATGCTCTTTGAAAGGGTTCTCATCAATTCCTGGGATCTCAAGGAGTGAACGAGATCCAAAAAGCAGTAGGAGAAATGTTAGGAAGTCGAAATTAGTGCCTTTCATTCTGGGAGAATGTGCAGTGACTCTGGGCTTTGTCTTGCTCTCAATACTGGTATTCAGCCAGGCCTGCAGAGGTTAACTGAGGGGACAGAATAAGCAATGGGAAACCAGAGATCTGCCAGGAGGTATGATCCAGACCAGCCATTCTCCTCTTCCTGCAGGGGAAATCAGTTCTTTAAAATCTTTGCTCAAAGAAAACTGAGGTCAATTTGAAACATGCAAATAGCATCTTAAACAAGGCAAACAAAGACATCGGTCAGATCTATTGACCAGAACACAGCATGGTGGGAGACATGCTTAGTTTCAGGGGTTCTGTTGACTGGCCTTTGGCATCCTGTACGTGGGGAAGGATGCTTTAGAAGGAAGGAGGAACTTTGTCCTTTTATGGCATTCACAAGGAAAGTGAAATCTGAAACCTGGGGAAATCTAATTCTAAATGACTTTCCCATGCTATTCAAGGCAGTTTAGAAGAAAAAAAAAATTATTTTGAACAATTTACTCCAATCTCAACGAAAACTAGCTTAAATGTGATTCTGCAAAAGTATTGGGGCAGGTCTGAAGCATGACCTGGTGCCTTTCTTCACTGGTCCCGTCAGTAGTTAATGGATATGTGACTGGACTGGACAGCAGACAGTGGACCTGTTCCTATTCAAACAAGCCCTGGGTGGGCAGAGAGAGGGAGAGGGCCAGGAAAGCCAAAGCAGAGATGACTCCTTGGGACCCTCACCCAGTGTCACTTTTCAGAGGCTCCATTGATTCCTCCCTCGCACTTTGAACTTCCAGTGTGTACTTAGATTCTATCTTTTCCTAACTCTCTCTGGCCCTCACACCCTCAGGACTCCTTGGTTGTAGGCTTGTCTTCTGCCTCCTATTGGACTCTGAGGCAAGAGCTCAGCCTTACTCACCAGGGGATGCAGCCGGCCCCCTGCATCCCTAGAACAAGGCAAGCTACTGGGTGGATATAGGCCTGGGCCTGTCTGGGGCTTGAGCTTCACCCTCGCAGGGGGGTGATCCTTCTAGCACATACCTGAGCCTCCAGCTGGCACTCGGTGAGGGCCATCATTTCCTCATAGGTCATCTGGGAGAAAAGCGCGGCGTACTTGTGCAGGCGGAGGCTTTTTAACCAGGCTGGAACATCTGTGGTGCAAGATGTGCAAGAGATGGGGAAAGAAATGAGAGGGGACATGAGGAGGGGACAAAAGATGTGGGAACAGAGAGAGGAAGAGGGTGATGGTCAGAAGAACAAAAGAAAAAATAAATCTTGATGTTACTACTTAATTTTGGCAGCAAATTAATGGACTCAGAAATCTTGAGCTAGCGATGACATTCCTGCCGGTGGGTTCCTTGGTTCTACTTCAGACAAGGGATTGTTAACTTGGGGTCCTTGGGCTTCAAGGCATACAGGAATTCCCTGAAATTATACCCCAATTTGCGACTGTGTGGGTAGTTTGCTGGGCAGAGGGTCATCCATAGCTTCCATAAGGGGTTCTTGAAAAAAAATAAAGATAAGAAACCATGGCTTGAGCATGACCAGTTCACTGTTGATTTGGAAAGAACCAATTTAAAATGTTAAAACAAGATACAGTGAGTCTACATCCTTAGGATAATTTCTTTGTAGGTTTAATGCAGATTGCCGTATGTTGTTTCAGCCCCTTCTGCAGAGACAGGAAAACCAGGTAACAATGGTCCCCCCTACAAGGGAAGTCAATGGAGTACCTAGCCTGATCTTTCTTTCTCCTCCCTAGGCCTCAGTGGGATAAAGGGCATCCTGGACTTGGCATTATCTCTTTGGTGGGGGTGTGTCTGCTGATCATTCCTCTAAGCTATGGAACATAGCTGGATATATCTTCAACTTCTTCCTTGTATGTCAACCAAAAATATCACCACTCAAAAGGTCCAAAGATTGGCTAGATAATAGAAATAGAATAATAGAAATTCCCCCAACACACCTGAAATAAGCCCCAAGTTTGGGATTCTAGAATTAAAATTAAATAGCAGTTATTACTGGAAATCCTCAGAATTATGACCTTGCTAAGTACAACCAAAACAAAGCATTTGCCCATTGTCTTTTAAGTCAGAGTTTTTGAGTGGATAGGATCTTTGAAAAATTTCCAGAATCATCTTCCTTTCCACCACACCTCATTTTGCAGATTGACAACATTAAGTCAGGAGGCCTAGATCACAGAACAAGTATGTGGTGAAATGGGGACTAGAACTTAGGTCTCCCAAGTCTCAGCTCTTCCCTACTTTGTATCTTCTCCTAAAACAAAGAAAAAATAGCCCATCAGTGGTAGAACTGAATAATCACAGACTGCAAGGTACTTTGAAGTGCTGGGTTATTGGGTGTTATTCATGTTTTCCATGAAGTACTACCAATAATTAACCATGTTCATCACAAGATTCTGTACCGTTGATTACTAAGTGCCTTATTCTGAAGCACTGACCAACCACACACATTTCAAAACAAGTGGCAACCTTCCAATTTTTCAATGTTTTGAGTCAATATCCAGGTTGATGAAAGATGCCTTGCCAACTCTGAAATCAGGCTCTGCCTCTTAGGCAGACGAAACCAAGTTAGGGACTGTGAATGGGGGATGATCTCCTGACACTCAAAGACATAGAAGATTGGGATGACTCCTGAGGCTGAGTCTTGACTTGCTGTCATGCAAATGCCTATGAAAGGGAATTTCTGAATAATTAGAATGGAGCATTCGATGGCTTTTTAGGAACAGACTCAGTTATCACAGGCTAGAAATCGCTTCATTCTATGCTTGGAAGCCCTTCGAACTACTGTGACAAAAGAGTGTCTCTAGGAACATCATAAACCATAAACAGACAAGGCTTCCCAGGCACATCCGACTAACCCTTTACATCCTCCTCCACTCAAACTACCATATTGGGTCAAGAGTCCAGGACATACCATCTCAGGAGTCTGGTACATTCCCTTGTGTGATACCCCAGAGCTATTATCAGACTTTCTTCTCCAACGTACTTTTGTTTCTGTTGAAATGAGCTAATGCTTCTGCGAGTGAGCAGCCATAATCATAGCTACAGTGCCAGCTTTCAAGCCACCTACATTTTACCGCTTTGTCATCAGGTTTCATGATAGCTACTCACATCTTTGAGAAGTCTTAAGTCACTGCTCAGAAAATGTAATGACCATTATTCAGAGAAGTATGGTTAACCCAGTGCCACAACTGGGCCCAATTCATTGCAAAGGAGTATGAAGCAATCTCCTGGACCAAATTTCACCAAGGGTCCTTATAGCTGAGTCAGGCCAAATCTACTGATAAGTCAAACAGAATCCTCAGTCACTGAATCCTGTTGCAGACTGGGTGCTTTATAAGCCAAGTTGACAACAGCGTGTCTAAGAGTCAGGAAGCACAAGGGACAAGTCTCAGGTTGGAAAGTTTCAGTTCAATCAGTGCTAGTTTGTTTAATATAAAACTCTTTTGACAACTAGAGTTTCTCTCTTAGAGGCATGGAAGGGCCTACCTTACTCATTTAATCAAAATGGAGGTCACTGGGAGTAGTTTTCCTGGAAAAGACTTCATACAATTTCACAACAGGCTGAGTTAGGCCTTCCTGAAGAGCTATTCTGGATGCATTCCTAGGAAATGTAAGCTCCTCTGGCTTTCTGTTCTTTGAGGCAGGCACACACTGCTGCTGTTTGTAGAGCATCTTAGAGCCTAGCCCAGGAGAGCTCTAAAGAGTTCTCCTTCCTGCAGCTTGAACTAAGGAACAAAGAGGAGATCCCAGTTCTTAAGAATATAGCCTACCAACCCTTCTCCCCTGGGTTGGTGGTGTTCACCTTCCCTTGTCAGTAATTAAAACAAAATTACATAAAGAAGGAAACAAACCAGAGAACTGAGAGCCTTGACCATTTCATTTACCCAAGTCAGGAATTCCAATGATTGGGATGCTAGATTCTGTAAGGTGTTAGCCAGGGATGAACTCTAACTAAAAGCATAGGTCTTTTTCCAGGATCCAGATGCCACCCTGTTGGATGCAATCTAAGAACCACCTGATATAAGCTTAAATTTTCCTTTTTCAATCTGTGAAACTGTGGCTATGGTTGGAAGACAAAGGCAAAAAGGGGAGATTCAGAACTGTTTCCTAGAGAAGCTGATACATAAATGAAGGTACACATACAAATACCTTCAGGGCTCCCACTTGTGGCTGATGCCCAGATGTTGAACTTGATATGGACTGCTCCTGCTGGACATACCAATGGAAGTCCAAAACTAGAAAGTCACTCTCTCATATGATATAAGAAAGAAAAAAAGAAAAAAAAAAGCCTTGACTATATGCTAAATTGAATTCCTTGCCAAGTGTGGGAATCCTGATATTTGCTCCTTCAACATTTACCAAATCCCTCTGACGGGAGGCAGGCTCTGTGAGGACCTGTCCTTGTGATCAAGGGACATTATTTAATCCAGAAAGCATGGCTGACTCACATACAAAAGATTATAATAGCTGCAGTTGTGCTGAGTATACTCAAAGTTCTAGAGAAGTACAGAATAATGAGCATTTGAGTTTGCCTGAGAGACTGAGGAACAACATCTTGCAATTTGCTGCTTGGAGTAGCCCAACTTGGAGTCCACTGGGCAGACCATATTGAGGAAGGCATCTCAAAAAGCAGGAACAGTAGAAAACAAAGCATAGAGCCAAGAGAGCATTCAGAGTAGAGCAAATGGTGGTGAATGGAGGAGAATGGCCGGAGACAGGTGGAGCACATAGGCAGAGGTGTCAGATGACTGAGATATGAAATGCTGAAACAAGGAGAGTAGAGTAGACTTTGTCATGTGGGTGATGAAAGTCTGCTGAGATCTGAGCAGTGGAAGCATAATCAGATGAATGTGCTGGAAAGATGGTGGCTGTCAATTTGGTAAGAGAAAACACATGATCAGCAGATTTGGGGAGAAATGGTGAACTCCATTTTGATCACATGACATGAGTGTCGATGCTTAGGTCATCCAAGGAGAGAATTCAACTGGCCAAAATTTTAAAAGAGAGATGTGAGCTTGGAGAACAACTTGCCTTGCCACCTTGTTCATGGTGGCTGTCACAGAAGTAGGTGATATTACTCAGATAAGGATCAGTGAGTGAGACTAGGAGAGAGCCATGGGGGAGCCTTAAAATGTCAGGCTTTGTGGGGAAGGTATAGGAAGACAAGGCAGCAGGTAAGGGGTTTCTAGGAGAAAGCACCATCATCCATGTACTGATGGTGGTCTCCCGTGCCATAGTCTCCATCCTTCATGAAGCTCCTTCTAGATGTGGTGGCAGCCAATACTGGTGTATTTTCTGATGGCCATTCTTGATAACTGTGCTATACCCATCTTGGAATAAGTTCTGTATTTATCTATTGATCTTTACCAATGGGATCAAATTTTAAATTATGCTGATTTCTAATTTTTTTTTTAGAGTTTGTGTAAATCAGCTAGAGAGATATTGTGGCCTGCACAACAGCTCACGCAGAAGCTAGCTCCAATGAGAACGTGGGCTGCTTTTCTCCAATGAAAGCCACAGCAGTTATAGCTGAATATAACAGCCAGGTCAACAAGCTGTGCAACACCCAGTCACAAACAAGGACACCTCAGGAGAGAGAAAGATAGGATGAACTTGGGAAGTAACATGAGGAGCAGAAAATAAAGAATCCCTGGAAGACATAAACACAGTTTTCCATAAGAGGGCTCATGCATGGTGCTCCTGGTGGAATGGGAGATAGAATCCCATTCACCTCAGAGAGCCACTCTCTCTCCAAGATGTGACTGCATTCTTGGTCTCTGAGGGAGGGAAGAGGGAAAGCCAACCAAAGGGCAAGAGGGAAAGCCACTCTTCATCCTTGAAGTAAAGGGCAAAGTATTTCTTTCAAGAACAAAGCACAGAAGTTTAGTGACACCATCAAGATTACCAGAGCCTATCTTTGCATCTGGCCATAGCACAACGAACAACCCAACGCTATTCCAGCCTCTGAGCAAAAGAACAAAGGAGCTTTGGTCTCTGGTTCCTTTGGAGCTGGATCCTCTTGAGCATGCTCCTTGATGCTAAGAAGTGTGCATAGCGGGCTCCAGGAGGACCTCCCTGCTTGTGGGGACAAATATGAGTCTTAGAAGGCACGGAGATAGCCTAGTTTGGAGTAAAATACTCACTCTTCAGTATTAGGTGCAATCATAGGGACTAAATCGCTCCCTGCCATTTCCATCAACCAGGACATCCATGGTGCTGTTCTATAAGCAGCAAATTTTACAACATTAAATCATGGCAGTGATCAGTATCCAAAGCTACCCTCCATATGCCTACTTCTTCCTTAGAGCACTTCAGCTGAAGGAGTGGAGGTTACAAGTCCCAAGACCTTTAGGACCTGGGGGAATTCCAGCAATTTGCTTCCCAAAGTCATGAGAACTCTCTCAGCCTGAGAACAGTGAGGACCCGAGACCAAGAGGACCTGTTCATGAAGGTTGCGTGTTAGCGTTTGGGGAAAAAAGAAATGTGAAGCAAATTTATTAAACTAAAATGAATTCAAAGCACCACCTGGAAAGCCAATACTCTGAAAATAATGCCTAGTTTCAATGATAGCTATGTGAAAAGTGTCCCAGACATGCATGAAGCTGTGTCACTCCCATTCCATCACTTGGACCTTTATGACCCTCAGAAATGCTGTATTCACAACCTTTCTCCCAGGGTTTCTGGCAGGTTCCTTTTTCTTAAAAAAGATCTCACCTCTCAGGTTTTCTAAGTCTCGTTCTGAGAGAGGCAGAGGATCAAAGGTCTACATTTCAAAATCAACTCCAAACCCCAAACCAGGTATTTCAGAGAAGGCAATACATTTTTTTTTTTTTTTTTTTTTTTGCTATGGAGAGAAAAAGTTTACCCGAGTTTCAGCCAAGAGAAATTCCATAGAAAAGGCAAATAGCGTACTTTCGACAGTCAGTGGCCCTTTCCATTACTAATGACCAAGTGTCTTATCAAGATTACTGGAGTCCAGAGTTTCTTTTTTTACCTTTATCACATCTGTATGCAAATAACACATCAGTTTACCTCTTTTTTTTTTTTTGTACCAACATGATGCCACATGTCCTAAGATACATGCAGTTGTTAATTTGCAAAGGTGATGCTGAGGCTCATATTGAAAACATACTGCCAATCTTTACCCACTCACACAGGCAACTACTCACCTGCAAAGAATCCAAATCTTTGGGTTTCTATCCAGATGTTTGGAATAAAGTCCCTCAAAGGAACTTCCTTACAGATTTACAACATGCTGAAATTGCAAATAAAGAGTGGCAGACAGAGAAGAATCAGGCTGGGCCAGAGAGGAGCATGGTACCCTGTAGAGCAGGGGACCTCTGAGAGGTTTGCACACCCCACTGGAATGTTCTACAAGTTCCCACATTCACCATGCCCCATGCTGTTTCTCCCTTCTATTTTTCCTCCCATGAGCACTTTGCTATAGATGACACCAAGAGCTATCCCAATGTCCCAGTTAGAAACCTGGGCATTGTCCTAAATGCCTCCTGCTCCATCACTGCCCACATTCAGTTAGTTAGTTACTAAGCCCTCTCAACTCTATCTCATGGAGATCCCATGACCATACTCCTTTGTTTCCAGTTTCACTGCTGCTTGCCTTGGGCCAACTTCATTTTCCTTTATTTCTGAAAAATCCTCCTCCTCTCCACTGGCCTCCAAATCCAGAATCCCCATCCCCTCCTCAGTTTGATATACCTTGCTACACTGCTGAGAGGGTCCTGCTTCTAATATGTAAGCCTAGGCAGGTCATTCTGTTGCAGAAATTCCTTTAACAGCTTTCAGGTTAAAAGAGAAAATCCTTCAAAAGGCTTAGGGTCTGGCTTTCCCCTCTCCAGACCCCATCTCCCGTGTGCCCTTCACTCTCTTGTCACAGGATCTCCTTGGTTAAGCGCCTCTCCTCTCTGTGCTTTTGTGATGCTATTCCCTCTGCACAGAATGCCTTTCCTTCTCTATACTGACTGACCTGTAATCACAATCTGAGGCCCCTCTCCAGGCCTCTTCTCTTCTGGGAACTTTCCTTGACTTCCTTTCTCTTTGAACTAGAGCCTTTCCTGGTGCCTACCCCAACCCAGGGCAAGTCTCTAAGACAACATATTTTCACAGTAGAAAAAAACCATGAGATGTTTTCTGCTCCTTTGAGAGTGAGTCCCCCAAAGTGGGACTATCTCGCTTCAGTGTTCCCAGAGCTAATCAGTCCAAAGTCTCTTCCAGCAGGTGCTCAGAAGAGTCCACTGACTTGAATGAAGACAAAAGTGAACCTGTAAATATCCCTTCTCTTTGATATCATCTATCACAGCCACACCACTCATCAACAGTTCTGGCATTAGGAGAAGTTTTTAGGTGTTGGATTCATATATCGCATTTGAGGATGTGATGCTAATAGGAGGGGCAAATACGCTGCTTCCACCAATTGACTGCTTGTCTATCTAGAAAACTATGGGAATGTCTTTTCTCTCTCTGTTCCTTCTCCTCCCTCTTCCTTTCTCTCCTCCTCCCCCGCCTCCTACTCCTTCTTATCTTTTCTTCTCCCTCTCTCCCTCTCTTCCCTGAAGCCTTTGTATGAGAGAAGAGCCAAGGGAGCACATTTGGATCCTGTGTTGCTCAGAGAATGAAAGAGATTATAACCAAGTACCAACTCTCACAGAATCAAGAATCCTTTCCTTGGGATAAGTCAGAGTGAAATTTTGGGGAAACAAGGACAAATGAATTTGAGACCACAGCTAGCATGTTTACTCCAAACGTGTATAACCAGGAGCCTCCCCGGGGAATGGTAAAGCTGGAAAATTTCATATTTGAGCTCAGTATTGTACCTCTCCTGAGTTGATTTCAAGTTGAGTCGTCAGTCCCATTCTTTCTTGAGCCTCAAATTATAGCCTGAGCCCCCAGCCCTAAGGGACATTTGCCTGTACTTGGAGCCAGCTTAAACCATCAGGATAGGTATTTATGGTGAAAGGAAAAACAAAGTGGAACAGGCAGATGATGTCACTCCTCTGAGAGCAGGACTTGGTCTACCTGGGAGAGAACATAGTGGCAGAGTGTGCTGATAACAAAACAGAAATAAGGCTAGATCAATGCATGTGAAAAATAAAAAGGGCGAGAGAGGTTTCTTGCCAAGAGGAACATTCCTAAGGCATGACTGCAGCCAAACCTGGCTAGTCTAGAGGAAAAGGAAGGAAAGGGTGAATATAGTATTTCAGCAAAGTATGCACACCTGCTGGTCAGAAAGATGAATTTGCACTAAATCAAGTTCAATTGTGGTAGCGTTTTATTCTTTTCCCAAGGTGTGAGCTGAGGATAATGTGCATTCCCTGAAGATTTGGGAAATCTTCCAAATTCTCCTACAGGTACTTTGTTCATATAAGTTGGGTACTGAAAAATTAGAAAAACAAGAATTTGGTGATGGCATCCTGAGGCAGAACATGTTCTTGTGAAAGGGCCTGGGTCACAAGAAAATAAGCACGTGGAGGTCTAGGAGGAAGCACTAAATCTTTTTAGAAATACTTCACTTGATTTCATAATTCATTTCTCCAAAAAGCACAAAGTAATTTGGAAATTTCAACTGGCATCTGCTTTAGACATGAAGAAATAAATGACAAGCCCTTGGGACAGGTATGTTACAGGGAGCTTCTTGGACACGCTCCTAGGAGCTGATTTGAATGATCTTTGATGTGGATGAGTTCTTAGTGGTGGCCATCTCACAGCAGGGCTGGATAAGGACATTTGTGTTAAACATTGGTCCTGTGACACTTTGGAATGCTAGAATTTTCAGGTATGGACTTTTCTGCTCTCTGATTTGTCAGCCGAACTGCAAATATACTTTCCCTACAAACAGAACCCTTTCTCGTCTATGATGTTCCTTTCTTTAATTTTTTTTCTTTTTTGCCATTTAATATGCTAGTGACTTTATACCCTGAATCTCAATCCAATTCTCTGGGAGAAGGAAAGTTAAATAGGTTGAGAAGGTGTAAATACATGGAAAAGGATGCTTTGTTTCCTCCAACCATCAAAAAGCCTGTTTTCTGATCAATATGCATAGGCCTATAAAGAAAATCTTCAGTGTGAGATCTTGTCTGAGTCATTTTCTGATTACATAAGCTCCGAGGAGACAATTCTCACCAATTCTTCAGAAAGGAATCAAATAAGCTTATACATATGGGAGATAGTCCTTGAACTTTGGAAGATTTTGGCTTTTATCCTAAAACAGAAATAGGACATTAATTCAGTTTTTCTCTCACCCATGACTCCTCAAAAAACTCTTTATTCATTTCTTACCCCAAAATGCCAACACACAATGAGCATGGCTTTACCTACTTTTTTGGGGGATGTGTAGTATGTGCATTAAGTCCTTAAAAAAAAAGAAAAAGAAAGAAAATAAAGTGAAAGGAAGAAAGAAAACAAATGTGCAAAAATCCCTACAGTGGGATCAGTATTCTCCCCTGGGAGGGACAAGTACCTCCGTGAATGGCCTTGCCACAGTGTCCTCTTGCCACTCAATACACACACCAATGCCTCCTCCCACAGAGTTACTGATTAGAACATCAAATACACTGTCCTGGAAACAGACCATCCAGATGCTGAAATCTACCTGCTCAGAAGCTAGCCTAAAGTGGTCCCTCGGTATTTTAATGCTCAGTGATAGGTGCCAAGTCAGGCTTACCCAGAGCATAGCTGAGCCTCACCTGCTATCTGTCATCTGGGACTCAGCTGCATGAACATCAGGACCATGTGTAAACTCCACAATGGGTTTTGCTAGTTCTCCAAAATTATGATCCAGTCTCCCAAAAAACATGAAAGAGAAGAGGATGTACAATTCTTCCATGCCAGAAAGACTCATTGTTTTTGCTGCCTGTCAAGTACCTTTAAAGACCTGTACATATCACCAGAAGCAAACTTCAAGACACATCCTACTTCCTAGGGTCACTCAGCACAGGAACTGTTATGGGATAGGGGTGTGATGGGGAGGGCACAGGCCTAAGCAGGTGAGTGGAAGACTGAAGGCTGATCTCATTCCCCAAGTCCATGGGCTCTGCTTTTCAGCCTGGTGTCCTCTTACAGTTAGCACCTGGGCAGGGGTGGGCAGGCTTTCTGTGCCAGGCTCCCATGAGGGGGAGAGGACTGGGTCCAGAGCACCCTATGTCAACAGTGATCACAGAAGGGGACGTCAGAAACAGCATCCCTTGCGGCTATATATTCGTGCTGGCACAGAGGGCTGTATTTTAGTCCCAAAGGTGTCCTGGTGATTGTTTCCCCATCTAACAGTTATCAGTAGGTCTCTGATGAGCGTCTTTCCCTAAGGACTTCTAACCCTTGAACAATTGGAGTCTAAGAATAAATGCACGCACATGTCCTCTTTGAACGGATCATGGGTAATTGAGAAATTTGTATCTCCTAATGAAGATCTTGAGAAGAGGATAGATTCTCCAGGCAATGTAGGAATATTTATTAGGCTGCACAAAAGGCCTTTATCACCTATCTTGCAAATCTATTATCAGGCTTAAAACACTACCAGAGATTCTCAGAGGTGTTTTCCTGTCCCTTAAACCAATGCAGGGAAAAGGGTTTAAAGGTTTCTTTGGATATCAAAGAAAAAGGGAGAGAGAAAGGAAAGTATAACTGCAATTCTGCATTAAGAGAGATTTAGAGAAGAAAAATAGATAAAAGATCAGTGGTTGTTTTTTTTCTGAATTAGCGACAGGTCCCTGGCCACAGCAACAAGGCAGAGGGCTGGAGCAGCTTTGGAGGCTTTACAAACAGATGACCCTGTCCCCTGCTAGTGCTAGCAGGGGACCATTCAGTTGCCTGAGGGTCAATGCATGGAAAACAAAAAGGAAGGTATTGACCTCACTTACTCTGGTCCTTGGGCTTGGGCAGGAAGCCCTGGAAGGGGGAGCCCTTTCCACCAAGGCAAGCCCTGGAGTTCTAGAAGGGGAGGCTTCCGGGTATAAGCCTCGGAGAGGCACTGGGCTCTTGCTCTCTTGCTGACTAGCTCTTTACCCTTGGGACTCCAAATAAAGGGAGGGACTCAGTGGTTCCTCATGTGGTCACTCACCTTTCATACCACTACCTTCTTCCTGGAATGTGTTACGAGCAGTGGTCTGATCTTCTAAGTGTTCACTCCCACCACTTCCTGAAGAGGCTACACTGCTTTGTGGAGACAGGGGGGCATGATCGGATGGGAGGCACTGGGGTCCTCTAGCTCGTAAGTCCTCATGAGACATCCATCCATGTCCTAGAGGCTGGTTTGGCACATTCATGGGTGGGGTAAGGGACACAGATCGTTTCAAAGGGCTGTGGTGTGCCTGGCCTGAGAGAACTGGAAAAAAAAAATAAAATGAAATAGGTTATTCCCCCCCCTTTAGCCTGGGATGCAGAAGAACCCACAATACCTTTGCACCCTGAGAGATACTGCTGTCTGACAATCCACCCATGGGCGCCGCAGGTTGAATGCAGGCCTGGAGGGTCCTTCTCTCCGGGTGTTTAACAAGGATGCTATGGGGATTGCTTGGTGGACTGGGTTGCTCTGAGGAGGCTAAACCTATGGTGCCCACACACATGGCCTTAGCCTTTGTGGGTCTGGATTTAGTTTTAGTTCTAACTCTACAAATCAGGATTTGGAGCAGTGGGCTCACACCAGGCAAGAATGACAGCCTGGCAAAGTGGCCATCTGCCCAAAATGAAGCTAAAATGTGCTGGGCAATTTTTTTTTTTTTTTTGTAAGTACAAAAATCTGACGTTACCCATGTTGTGAGGGAGGACTTCTTGAAGGTGGGTAGGCTGGTCACCATTTGGGGATCTTTGAAGGTTGGAACTAGAAGAAGGTGAACTAGTTCATCCAACTGGGATTTAGGTAACTACTACCTCTAAAGGGCGGTGCTGGTTTGGGGAGGGCCCAGCACCACCTAGACCTCAGGATATGGGACACCAGCAGCTATGGGTGAAAGGGCTGATTCTTGACCATGTCTTTGCCAGTTCATGCCAAACTTTATACTGTAAACACACTCAGGTAACAAGGCTTTCATTCAAAAGCCAGTAGGGAGCTCTCTGTGAGCTGGGAATAGGTTTCACCAGCCTGTTCAGTCCTCCTGCATAGTGGCACCATCTGCATAGCTCCCATTTTTTATTTCTTTTCCAGAAAACTAGGAAAAAGCAACAAAACTCACATAACTAGCCAAATTAAGTTGAAGGCATTCAAAGGAGGGATTTAACCAACATCAATGCCGAGGGAGCCGATGTTACCCTTGGTTGGTTTTTCTGGGTGTGTAAAGTGACAACTTTACAAAATAAGTCTATTCATAACATTCTCTCAGCACCAGTGCCCAAGACAGGTCCAGTTTATTTTGACTGCTGCTGTACTAACATGGAATTGAGCCACATGCATTTTTAAACATTTTTCAGGGAAGCCATTAAATTCTGTCTCAGGCTCCATCCCCTCCAGTGAGGCTTTTGCTCTCCCAAGTTCAGACTGGTACTTCTTTGCTGGCATTAACCTTCTGTGTTTCCTAGCAGGTAGACCAGACATCCCAGTGGAGAGAGAGGGCTTGCTCGTTGTTGAGCTGCGTTTCTCGTGGGGCAGTACCCATGTAGAGACCTGAGCAGCAGATTACTGTGCTCCCACTTAAGAGATAAAGACCAGAGTCAAAAGGCTGGGCGTCTGGAGAAGCAGTGGTATGAGGGGCTGCTAATGGTTGGCCAGCTTGGAGAGCAACAGAGCTCATACCCCGGTAGTCAATGTTTCCATCCGGCCTTCTGTGGCCAGAAGGTTGTGTGTGAAGGGTGATAACCAAAAGAGCTAGAAATGCTTTTATTTACCAAAAAAAAGGAAGCTGTGGAACTTATATTTGTAACCCCCAAAATTTCTAATTTGAGTAGATTCTATCAAAGGCAAGGAATTATCATCTCCCTTAAAATATGCAATGGGGTTATTATTTTTTTTAATGACACTAACAGCTTTCATTTTTACTAGACTGGAGAACAACTAATTAAAAAGGCTTCCTGGAAACATGCATTGCTACCTGGTTGGAGCAGAATTAGCAAAAGAAAAACAAAGAATGGGGGGAAAAAAAGCCGAAAAATAAAAAAGCAGAGAAAGGGAAAAAGATTAAAAGGAAGCAGCAGCAAAAAATGAAGAGAGAAGCCAATAGGAAGGAAAGCTGGACATCCGGAAAATCCATTTCATGCCTGTTTAAGTATTTCTATAAAATAGGGCAGACTTGTTTGGGGCTGCCCTGAGTGCCGGACACTCCAGCTTAGATAATTTTTTGCTTTCTGGTACCTCTGCAGGTGGGGGCCTTGAATGGTGCCAGCCAGGTGTATCCCCAAGTGGAATTGTGGGGCTCTTTCAGCCTAGCTGGGATTAGGGTGACAACGGGCCATGCCAAGGAGGCACCACATTTCAGAACTGGCGGAAACCGCTCTGCACCTAGGCTTATGAGAGAACATAACTGCATCAATAACTAATTGATAACTACCAGGATGGTCCTTATCTTTCTTTGGATGCTGAGAAAAATACATATGCAGTAGTTGAATTCCATTATTGAATGGAGCCAACTTTCTCCTTTTTACCTAAAATTTTCTTAAAATCAATGCTGCTCTCCACCCTCTGGGCATCCTTAGGGAAGCTCCCAGTATCCACTCCAATCCACCGGCTACTGAGATTGGAGCTATGTTTACCTAACTTAATGAGCTTATAGAGATTTGCACATAGAGACCTATACAGTTTTTTTTTTCCCCTCCCGCATTTCCCTGTGCTTAACTAAAGTCACAGGGGATAGGGCATGAACCTGGTCTCTGCCTCTAACTAAAAAAAGCAATTGTACTTGAGATACTAGGGCCTTGTTTAATCAATGGCTTTCTACTAAAGACCCCACACATCCTCTATATCAGAGAGAGAACCCTTTGATTTCTACAGTTGCCACCAAGTTCTGTAATAACTCTAGGAATCAAGCTGTGGGGACAACCAAGCACAAGGCCTGGTACCAATCTTCTGATGTATTTGCAGAGAGGGCCAGGGGTTTAGAGTCAGGCTGAACATCAAATCTACGTTAAAGGACAGTCATGCTGGGCAAATGCCTCCCTTCTACAAAAACAAGTGAGGGCTACAGACATTTCAGGCTTGTCTTCCAATAGGGAGGAGACTGAAACAGCTGACAGGTGACCTGCCAACGGTGCCACTTTGGGGTGAAGACAAGTCTGTTGTCTGGTGGCCTCAAAGCTAATTTGGGTGTCACCTTTTATACTGGGGTAATTTGTTTGGTAATTTCTAAAGCAGCATAGGGGATCATAAATAGCACGGGCAGTGTCTGTAAGGAAACAGGCCACACGGTTGTGGAATGAATGAGGTAGCTAGCAGCTGAGTTTCAATGGTTGTCCCATCTCTGCATTTAAAAGAAATAACAGAGTGGTGACACATGAGAGATATGGACATTGAGGCTAAATAAATAAATAAATAAATCAACGTTCTTAGGAGTCAGGAGGGAAGAGCAGTCAAAACAGACTTCTGAGAAGCTCGTCAGGCTTGTATAGCTGCCCTGGAGTGACCATAGCCAGATGTTCTTGAAAGCTCTTGCCTGTTGACTCCAGTGAAGAGCCAGCAGGTAACACTCCCTTCAGAATGGAGTCACCCCCAAAGTACCTCCAAATGCTGCGGCATCAAGTACTCTTTAAAAAATGTCTAAATAGATCAGAAATTGGCACATTCAGCAGAATTGAGGTCCTCAATTTATTCTGTACTTGTGACTTTTACAAGTGTGGGTGGAGGGGCAGCATATTTCAGGGTGGATTCATTATATTAAAAATCATACTAAAAATTGCCCAGAGGAGCAAAATGGTGTATGTTTTGCTCTTGAACCACTGCAACTAAAACTTAGTATTGTGTATAGTACAGATTCAATGTCACTTACAAGTTAAAAAATCTCCTAAAGAAATTTCAGTATCACAGCTATAGGTGTATATGTAGGTATGCTCACACACATCATTAGGACACTGTACTTTTGGACATTGTCATTTATAAATTTAAGTGACCCAAAAGTAAGTACTAAATAAGTTCAATTGAAATATTTTAAAAAGCAGCTAGAAATAACCTTACTACAGCAGTTGAACAATGTGGTGTGGTAAGAACAGGGGGTCTTATATTCTGGTGATAATCTTGGCCAGACTACTCAGGGCCAGCCAGCTTCTTAGACCTCATATAACCTTATGATTTCTTGTTAGTCTACCAGCTTCTCTAATGAGACACCTTTTTTTGATGCCTTTTTAGGGGAAAATATGATGTCTGGCACTGGATTCTGTTCTTTAGAGTATTTTCTTGAAAGCCTGGAATTCAGATTTTTTTCCTCAATTCCTTTGACTAACTTTGACTTCGACTTTGATTTTTAGTGATTGAGATAAGATTCAGGAGGAGGTTCCAGGCTTTTTGGAACTCCTTGGAGAAAATGAAATAGAACTACTTTTTTCCCCCTCTAATATGAGCAATAATAGGGTTCATGGATAAAGGAAGGTTTAAGATAATGGATCAACTGCTTCCTTGGTTCAATGTCAGGTTCACTGTCAAGGAGAGAAGTGATCCACAGAAGCAGTCAGCCTGACTTTTATACCAAAACTTTATTCTAACTAATGTTAACAGAGACCTTTCAAAGATACACTGAATACTTCTCTGGTAAATGCAATTTGTGCTTTAAAAATTATTGTTATGAGCATAGATTCTTAACATTTTAGAGACTGAAGTCTCCTGCAAGATAATATAATTTATTAATTTCTAAAATGAACCGTGAGCCCCTGGGTAGCAGAAAGACCCCAAAAAATCCCTGTGTACACAGAGCCTTGTCAATGGATGAAATACTGTGTTATGAATGAATTTTATGTGTATGTAGATGATACTAGAATTAATACAAGGTAAACAATCTGAATTAAAAAGAGTACACGAATATTTTTGTCTTTTGTGGGGGGAATCAACAGATTTGAAGTACAACTGTTGTTTTAATAGAGATCCAATTTTTAGGTATTAGTTATCAACTCACCTGGTTCCTATGTACTATTGGTCTAGAGTACCCTCACTTGACAGAGATGATTGTTGTTTTTTTCTATCTTTGTTGAGATGCTTCCCTGGGCAATATGGGTAGCCTCAGGAAGTCATGTGTTATGTATCTTTCTTAGTTACACTATCTGTTCAAAGTCAAGCCAACCACTCTATCTCTTTGTTACCACCTATTTCTAGGCTTGTCATTCTGTTTTAGATTCAAGAATTCAGACTGCTGGAGCTGTTAGAAATTTGATTTCTTTTTGAATATAGGCATCAGATATTCCCACATTCCTAATATGGCCCTCTTTCATCAGACCATAATAATCAGCTCCCAGCTCAAGGCTGGATTCTGTGCCCTCATCATGCCCTGTGAGTCCAGCTACATAGAGGTGATTTGCAACTTAAATCTTATTAGCATCTACAATTTTAATTCAAGAGCTTGCTTTTCTCATGAAAAAAAAATGCTTTCTTAAAATTTCAAATTTCTAGATGCTCATGTGATAGAATTCAATCCAATAGCTGGCACGACTAGACTTTGTAAAAATAAATCATTCTGTTATAGGGATTTGAAATGGTAGAGTGAGGAGACCAAGAATTTGCATATTATTTTAAAAATAGTAACTTAGGACTCCTTTCTATGACTCAGGGGACGTGTGCTATGTCTCCACATACTCATGACAAAGCAGGGCAGGAAGAGCACTGACTTATATGTTGCTAATGGTATACTTCTAGACTTGCTTCCAAAAGAAATTTAGAAGTATCAGTAGAACCTTTGGTGAAAACATCAATTTGAGGACTCAGAGCATATAAATCTTAAGTTTTGCTGTAGGAGACAGTTTGATATTTGTCAAGTTAAAAGAGAAAAGCTCAGCCTCCGGCAAGTTCCAAAAAAGTTATTGTTTCAAAGGACTTGAAGTGGGGGGCAGTATCTCTGCTTATGGAACATTATTGGAGTTTCATCCCATAAATTTCTTCTCAGGACACTCATTTCAGGGCATCTAAAAACTACTACTAGAAGCTTTCAATTGAAAGAATGAAGTGCTGCTAACACTATTTATATGAGTAATTGCAGGCATTTGTTTAAAAAGAAAAAAACAAAAGCCAACATCTTAAGCAATGCTCAGTGGTGAAGTGACATTAGACCCTGGATTCCTCTTCTTTGGTTGGTTTTGTGGTGACAACCAGTAATCTGAGACCCTGTGGTGGGAATCTTTGGGGAAGAAAAGATTAATAGTATTGCAAGAATACATTTTGATAAATACAAAACCAGAGTATTTGGTCAGTGACATCATGCAAAAAAAAAATCAACCCCCCCCCCAAAAAAAAACCCCAAACAACAAAAACCCCCACCAGTCACATTTCTGGTCACAAACAGATCTGTGTAAGTGAGGGAAGGGAAAGAGAGGGAAGAATTAATTACTAAGGTTAAAATTGACATGCTCTGCCATCACTTCTTTGGGAAGTAGATTAAAAGCAACTCCAAAGGTTAAAAGCCTCAACACTCTGCATGCTGGCTCTCTGCTTCTTGTCCAAAAGTTTGGAAAACCATTGTTTGAAAAATCTGGACACCAGAAGATGATTCCCCCAAAGAAGCTTCAGACTACACCTCACACTGGGGGAAGAAGAGGGAACATACTACAAAGCATAGACGTGGTGGGTGGTGGGATGTTCTGGACAGGCCCAAGGAAGAGGCCCATGTGCTTTCTGGGAAGAGAAGGTGTCCACTTGCTTATGCAAACCAAACCAAACCGAGCAGAACTGAACTGAACTGAGCCAACCCACCAGATACTTTGGAAGAAGAGAAAGCTACAAAGAGTATCACAAGTACATCTGACTCAATCTCTCTTTCCCTGTTCAATCTCCTTTTCACGTGGGATTGAAACAAAAGCATCCCCATGCAGGGAAAGCTCCTGGAGAGATCCTTCCGGTCTTGTGAGTCCTTGTCACTGGTGTCAGCTCTTATTACCCCCAGATGGCTGGCTCGGCCTTTGGGCAGGGCCAAGATGTATGTTTCTGCCTTCATGTTATCACTTAAACATTTGGGCTTTTAAGAAATCAGTTAGAATGTTTCTGGCAGACTTTTATTACTACATTAATCTTTGGTACATTTCATTTCGTCCTCCTTTGTCAGTTTCTATAATGGCAAAACTGGGTGTCATCCAGTAGGAAATCTATTTTACATAACTGCTATTTGACTCTACAGTGCCATTATTTATGAAATAAGCTAGACGAGAAGCCAATACATACTTTTTATACAAATCAGTAGAATTTCACAATTTTAGTTTTGAATCAAGCGGTCCTAAAAGAAAACTGCTCAAATTCTCTCATTCTGGTGTATCAAAAGCAATGACATCAACTAGGGAAGTATTTTGACATCATTAAAGCAGATGTTTAAGACAAATCAAGGGACTATGGGATCAACCCAGTCATTTCCAAATCTCCCGAACATTGGGTTAACTTCTATTTTTTTTTCTGCATTATTTCTTTATCCTTAGGATTAAGGATTTAATTCTTAGGTTTGTCCATGAATTTCTATCCATACAGAGTATAAAGAGATGTCCAGACACAACTGAAGAATTTGATTATTTTTATGACATCAAGAAAACAGTGGAGATAAACAATTGGCCAGGAGCAGATTTAAGCAGCATTTCCTTTTAAGTTTTCCAAAGTATCTATAAAATATGTTGCAGTCCTTGTGTTTAGGGAAGAGAGAGAATAGAGAAGTGCAGGGAGTTGGATGTTGGATGACCAAGCTTCCCTCCTACCCCTTTCTCCAAAGAGAACTCTCAAATCGTGACTGCTGCTCTACCAGCTCATGTGCCTGTCCATGATGTGCTTCTTAGTTCTACATAATGCAACATCCACCCATGCTTCACAGCTCCCAGGCTGCTCCTGAGTGTGGGGATGGACAAGGCAATCCAGGTTTGAAAGTGCAAATAGCCAGGATTTCATGAGCAAGCAACCAAGTCCCTCTTAGAGCATCCATCTCAAGGCCATGACCAGAGTCACTGAACAAATTGTCAGGCTATCCTTTTATACCTTGTCATCACCAGCAATGCTTCTGAAGAGGAGAAGCGGTCAATTGCTTAAAAGAAGCCAGATAACAAATGATACTTCAAAGTTGTCTACAAGCTCCTATTTGGAGCTGACCCACAGGCAAGGTCTTCACTGCCACTGGAGATTAAAGGTTCCCAGAGAACAGGAAAAGGCAGCTGTTATAGACAATGGCACTTAACCAGGCAAGGACGGGCATCACTGGAGGATGCCTAGATCCTGTTGCCAACAGGGCTCCATTCAGCCACCAAATTCATGACTGGGAGCAGGATTTTTCTGTGCCGGAAACACTTAACTTTGCCTTGATCAAACAATCTATTTTTTTTTTCCTTTCCAGTGTGAGGAGGTTGGTTATAAATAATTAGGAATATATTATATAGTTCTGACTAATTCTTAACTTAGCTTCTCCATAGAGGAATAAGGAGAGATTCTCAGCAAGGCAGCTACAGGGCAATTTACTGATTAGGGAATTGGTTCTTGTTTTCATTAAAGTATTCAATCTAAATGTCAAATGTAACAATAACACATAAATGACCATTCAAAAAAAAAAAAAACCCACAATTTGAGCTCACACTGCTAATTAGATGATTTTTTTGTTGTTGTTGTTATTGTTAATTAGGAGAAATTGGATGGTTTAGTGTCTCCTGGCTTCTTGATTACATTTGATTGAATCACCATGTGATTCCAGACAAGTTATTGAGGTTTTGCGCATCCCAGTTCCCAATGTCACTTCACCGTCATCCTCCTCCTGAATTCTAAACCATCACAACCCGACCCTGTGGGTGTTGGGACAGGATGGGATCGGTACTGTGTTTGTATAATTGATTTACTGTGGTCTGTAATTACACACAATGATTTGAATTTTGACTCCACGCTGCATTTTTCATTTAAGTTGTACTGTTCTTTCCGACCCTAGAGAAACAGTGTTTATGTAATTGCTCTCAATACATCTATTTGGGTATTATAAATCAGTCCTGCAATAAAAGACTTCCAGAGCATGGCAAGCTTGAGGTGACTGGCACTACTTGGCACCCGGGACTACTGCAGTTCAAAGACAGGAATTGACCAGCTTTCACCTCTTATTTCGTTTCAGATGGAGGAGGTTGTCTGCAGCCTTCAGACCCTGACAGCAATAGGTCACATAGGAGACCAGGAGGACTGAGCTGAACCCGGACACTCTGATCTGGAGGTTGAGGGCTCCCTTTGCTCCTTGTCTATTGCTCAGCCCCCCTCACCTGCAAACTGTGTAGGTCTGCATCTGTCACATGTCTTCTATACTCATTATTCATGGATTCTGTATTTATGAATTCACCTAATTGCTAAAAATCTATTCAGGTCCTCAAATCAATACTGGAAGCATTTTCCATGGCCATTCATAGACATGAATAGAGTGGCAAAAAATTGGAGTCATATACTCACAGGCTCCAAGCTGAAGTTGGATAGGGGATGCACTGCCCTCTTGCTTCAGCTCTTGTATTATAAGCCAATGTCCTTCTGTGGTCCAACTGAGTACCATGTTTTCCCCATTTTTTGCTTTTTTTTTTTTTTTTTTTTTTGTACTTGGGATTGAACTCAGAGGCACTCATCACTGAGTCATATCCCCAGCCCTATTTTGTATTTTATTTAGAGACAGGGTGTCTCACTGAGTTGCTTAGTGCCTTGACATTGCTGAGGCTAGCTTTGAACTCATGATTCTCCTGCCTCAGCCTCCCAAGCCACTGGGATTACAAGTGTGTGCCACTGTGCCCAGATTGATGAGCTTTGATTAGCCATGAGTTAGTGTGCTCTTATTGTGTGTTCAATAAGTCAATAATATATGCTAAATAAATATCTTTAAACAAACATACAACAAAATTTCTATATAGTGGTTAACAAATATATTATGACCAGATACTCAAAGGAACCTAACCCTATACTTCCCTTAGGCGCAATTTTTCAGTATTTGCTGATTCAATGTTTAGAGCACCTTTACAGAACATAACCATTGCAAATAACGAGAAATGGCAATACATTTAAATTGATACAAACTCTTCATATCTCACCTCTCTTCCTGTGACTAACCACATTTTCATTTTAGGTCAGTGGTCCTCAACTTTTTTGATGCCCAAGCCTATCCCAGACTAAGTCACTGAGAATCAGAACTTGGTCAGAACATTTGTACTTTCAGAATCACCTGGCTGGCTCTAGTTGATAATCAGGGTTGAGAACCACTGTGTTAGGTTTTCTTCCTGCCTCAAAATTCCCACCACAACTCTGATCACATCCTTGCTGTTCTAAACCTCCCCAGGTCAGCTGCTGAGTTTGCCTGTTTTTGATAACAAGCTACCAAAGAATGAGCATCTTATTTACTTTTCAAGAGGTTTTAAAAAACAAAGTTCAAAGTCACTGCTTCTTCCACCAACCAATATTTTGTTTGCTTGGGGAGTTCACACAAAAATTTCTGTGTAGGCTCTTCCACCAGGGATTTATTACCTCTTCCCTGCTTCCCAGATACAAGACATGATATTTTGGTACCAGTTTTCAAATCCAAATGATGCCTGGGAAGACATTTCTAGAGAATTCTTAGATAAATGTTTTGACTCCAGGACAGTAGTGCCTGCCTCTTGTGGTCATTTTTACTCTTGCTAAGCAAGTGGAGAGATGTTCTTTCTGAGTGTGAACCAGCTGCAGAAACCTCAGAACACATTTTCTTAGTCTAGAAATTGAGCTGGTGATATAATAGCAACAACTGATTAACAATTAGTAAAAAAAAAAAAAATAGTTTGTATGTAGGGGGTTCTGGATCCATGGGCCAGCAGCATTAGTATATCATCTTGGATCCTGTTACTTGTTAGAAAGGCTGATTCCTAGGCCCTTTCCCCAGACCTCCTGATTCAGGATCTGCATTATAAGAAGACCCTAGGAGATGTATATTCATGTTCAAGGTTAAGATGACAATTTTTATGTTTTAGAACATAGTTAGAAGATCTTTTCCTCCAATATCAATAGCTACCTCTAAAGTTGAAAAAAATAGCAGTGGGGGCTGGGGGTGTATCTCAGCGTTAGACAATTTATTTAGCATGTGGAAGGTTCTGGGTTCGATCCCCCATACTGCCAAAAAAAAAAAAAAGCTACAATTTATAAAACATTTTTTTCTTTTCTATTTAGTTCTCATAATACTCCAAAAGAGTTGGCACAATCATCCCCATCATCCTCATTTATAGATGAGGATGCATAATTTGTGTATGTTTACATATGTTACAAGTAAAAATTTAGAATTTTCAGGTTCAAAAGCCCATTTATTTTCTTCTAAGATCAATATAGCTTAAATTCCAACCTTGTTTAGAGGCACTGGAACCACCAAAATAATAATAATAATAATAATAATAATAATAATAATAATAATAAGAATATAATTGACATATTTGACAAATTACAGGATATTCTCTTAACAAGTCCCTAAATCTTTAAAAAACATTTTATTGGTTATTCTTAATTATATGACAGTTGAATCCATTTTGACAAAATTATACAAGCATGGGATATATTCTCTTCTAATTAGGATCCCATTTTTGTGGGTGCACACATGGTTGGATTCACTTAGGTATTTTCATATGTTATTTTCATAACATCAGAAAATTGTTAGATTTATTCTACTGTCTTTATTATTCCTATCCTCCCTCCCTTTCTTTAGGGAAAAAAATCTGTGTTCTAAAATATAAAAATAAATCAATACTTGGACATTATGGGATGGACTTTTTTTTTTGATGGACTTTTTGAAAGATAAAAACAGAAACTCTGGGGGAAAAATAACTTGGAGATATCATGAGTTCAAAACTGTAAGAAAGAATCAAACCAAAGAGAAAGCAATTCTAGAATGAGAAATTTACTCCGGAGGAAATCAGGAGTGTATTTTAGAGGTCTGTTTGGAAAGTGCTCCTGCACCAGGTGTTTTGTGAGACCCTCTCTGCTTTCCATGGCCTATGATAATCTTGTTTTTTTCTAAACCAGAATTTTTCACTTTACTATTTAATCAAAAAGTTTCTTATTTTTTTTTAAATTTTTTATTGTGGGTTGTTCAAAACATTACAAATTTCTTGACATATCATATTCGACACTTTGATTCAAGTGGGTTATGAACTCCCACCTTCACCCCATACATAGATTGCAGAATCACATCAGTTACACATCCATTGATTTACAAATTGCCATACTAGTGTCTGTTGTGCTCCGCTGCCTTTCCCATCCTCCACCCT
>NW_026000229.1:49352940-49468015 GCF_001458135.2 Marmota marmota marmota | reverse complement strand
GAATGGCAGCATTTCGTTCCCCTTGCCGGGTAACCAAAGCAACGGGTGAGTCCTGACCGGCCCTCAGCAGGACCCGGACCGAGAAGCAGTTTCCGCGGGCTCCTAGCCCCGGTCCAGGGAAGTTCCGGGAGCCGGAACTCGGCCGCTCCTTGCTCGGTGTAAGCTCCTATAAGTGTAAGCTCCAAGAAGCAGTCCCCGCGGGCTCAGTTCCGGGAGCCGGAACTCGGCCGCCCCGCGCTCGGTGTTCGCTCCGATAAGATCAGGTTCTAAGAAGCACCCAGGCGCTGAACCCTAGCAATCTGTCTGCAAGCCGCAGGCGAATTGCAGCCTGAAATTACCTGTTCTATGGCTGAATGAGCTGCGGTCAGTCGAAAACAGGGAAGGTGACGTCAGTTTACCAACATGGTGGCTGCTGGCCTCCTCTGTGGTCTGACTGGTGTGGAGAACCGAGATGGACCGCTTCCTTCCCCCGTCTCGAACCCAGAATTCAGCCCTGAGTACGGTGCTTGCGCGGCTGGCAGAAACTGCAGCGCTGTGTCTCTATCCCAGCGCGCGCTGCAGACTCTAGCCGCGGGGCGATTTGCTGAATAAGCAGTGTTACCCTCCGTGTGGCAAACCTCTCGCGTTTGAGTCCCCGTAGCCGATCCTCGTGCGATGGAAATCCTTCCTCCAGGTTCCGGAGCACCCCACTATTGCTGGAAATTCCTAACAAGATATCCTTTAGCCGTCCTGACTTGTCATACTCCCACACAGTGAAGCAGCACACGGGGGCAATGCACTCCCCTCGCGGCCATCTTCCCGGGGCCCCAAAAAGTTTCTTATTGTATCAATTCCAGGTTATTGCTTCTTGTTTCCTGGTCTGTAATATCTCCAACTGTGGTAGGAAATTGTTGTGCTTTTCTTTCTCTTTTGCAGTTCCAGTGTTTAACAGTAAAGGTGATTTTTTTAGATGCTTGCTTCATTTGTAACATTTCTATATCATTATAAAATGTTGCAATAAATCTAAATATTTGGATGTAAAAGTGAAAAAAAAAAAAAAAAGACAGACACACTGACTACATCCAGCGTTGACTTGGCAGCTTGATATTTGCTCTGTTAGTATTGAGGGAGACATCAACCAAAACCATAGCAGCCTGCTAAAGTAAGAAGAACTTGGAGTCTGAGTTAGAATTCTGCTGTCACCTTTGCACCTGTTTTCCCTGTTAATAGCTGTCAAAGGCAACATCATAGCATTTTGGGGAAAAGAGTCAAATCACTTAACATACACTATAATGTGTTTTGCAAATTTTAAAGTGCTAAGGAAACATTAATAATTAGTTGTCAGAGTAAGAATAACCCAATGTAAACCAACGCTGCTAATGGAAGAATAAACTCTAAGTACTAGCTAATCTAATGATATGGATGCAGCACTTTCAGTGTATTACACTGAAAATAGGGGAAAAACCTCTCTCATTACTTGCCAGTGTTTCACAGATTTACAAGAGATGAAATTTCCACTGTGGTCTCTTATACCAAAGAGAATGTTCACCTTGCTCTTTCAGAATTCTTACCTTTATTGACAAAATTTACCTGCCCCAGTCTTCTTCCCCCATTGAGACTCAACGTGGCCTTTTATTACCTAAATATTTTCAGTTCACAGTTCATGTCCACTTTTTGAAGGGTCAGGGCATGTGAATCACTTCCTTTTCCACTATTTAGTTAGTGTTCAGAATTCCTCATGAGAACTTCTATTTGTCCTGACATTTATAAGCAATACTGATAGACCAAGATCCTTAACTGAAGATTCTAAGTGCCTCCATTTTATTAGGAAATTCAAGCTGAGAAGATCCTAAGTGCCTCCATTTTATTAGGAAATTCAAGCTGAGAAGATCCTAAGTGCCTCCATTTTATTAGGAAATTCAAGCTAGAAGGCTAGGTGACATTGTGTTCCTCCTATGCAAAACAAAGGGCTGGAGTAGACGAATTCATTCATTCATTCACTAGATATGGTTGAATATCCATCATGGGCCAGGCTCTAAAAACTGAGGGTACAATGTTGAAAAAGCCATTATGGGCCAATGGATTGATCTCTCAACCCTCCCCAGAATTATGATGTTATTAGCATATTTGTGGAGTGTGGTTCTCTTTTACACCTCAGCTCATTTGGACAAGATGTGATTTTGCCCACAGTATTTATTTCTCCATATTTTTAAAAGTCTGCCTGTAACACCAATAGAATGGCCAGCCAAGATGTGACAGTAGCTGGCTGCTCACTGAGGGCTAGATTCTGGAGAAGGAAATGCACTGAATTGTATCATCCCTCCCTCCCTCTGGCTAGTCCCAATGGTCTAATTTCTACTGCACATTCAGACTTGCATAGAAGGGTGTCTATTTCCTTCTTACCTGCCTTGGACTGGGGATAATATACTGTCATGTTCCCCAAAGCAAACAGATCAAGACTATCAGCCACCATGTGCCATGCTGTTTGTACATCAGGTACTCTATTTAAATATGTCCAGACAGCATTCCATTAATCCTCATTTAACCAGATGAGTAGGTGCTATTCATTACCCTCCTCCTGATCCCATTTCATGGATTGGAAGCTGAGGTACAAAGCAAGTAAGAGACTTGTTCAAGCAAAGAAGCGGCAAGAGCCAGGGTTTAAAGCCCAAGGTTCTTTGACTTGCAAGCCTGTGTTCTTAAGCCAAATGTAGCACTGCTTCTTGTGTCAAAAAGAACTCTGGGCTTAGACTATTGACCCTGGCACTGCATAATCAATATCTAAAATCCTGAACAAGTTCACCAGCTTCTCAGGGCCTCAGGGTACTCATCATAACAATGGTAATACCCATTCTCCCTACCTCCCAGTGTTGCTATAGGGATCACATAACAGAGGTGCTCCCTTGCATGATCCAATCTTCTATGCAACTATCCATATAAGCATACATCCATGCATGCATATAAACAGACAATATTTGCTGAGCATCTACCCTGTGCTGGGAATATGCTGGGCACTAGGAAGAATGATGATGAAGGCTACTATGATGATGTATGAGAAGATGCTTTTTTTTTTTAAATGGAAAAATATTAGTTGTTACCTTCTGGAAAAAGAGTTTAAGCTGACTTCCTTATTTATTCACTCATTCTACAGTGAGCTGTCTATGCATAGGGCATTGTACCAATGACGAGGGCTACAGATGACAAAAAGAGTATCCATAAGAGACCGGGATGCATAGATGAAAACGGTATTTCTTATCATGTATTAAGCCATCATCTTCTATCATTTTCAAACACACAGCTGCTAGGAGCCTTAAGGCGGTGTTAATATGCTAAGTAACACTTTGCATGAAGGTGAAGAATTACTGAAGGCAGCAAAAATTTTAGGTGATTTCAATTTCAATTAATTTTCCACAGTATCTCAAGAACTTATGAAAGTTTCTGAGGAGGTGGCAGTGCACTGGGAGCAAGATGTCTCTCTGAACCTCAGTCCTCCTTTGGAGTGACTGTATCACTAGATGAAAATCAAAACAGCTTTTCTCCCTTGTTTCTATGGTAAATATTCATACTGTTTCCCTGGAAAGTTGAATTTTTCAGGCAATTGTTCAAAGTCCATGGCTCTGGGTGGCATGAAGATTCCCGATAATTGAGCCAGAAATCACCTGCTTGGTCTCTTTTCCATTTGGACTTTTCCCAAATGCTCACAAAGGTAAAAAAGGTTCCCGTCTTGTGTGGGTGTTGAGTGCAGAGGTAGGTAATCATGTACATAATAAATGCCAAACCAAGATCTTTTTTTATTTTAAATTAAATACTGGAGGAGCAACAGACTTAAGAGAAACAACCTAGATCCCACCCTGTCTTAAAAAATGTTAAGATTACCAGTGTTTCCTTATAGGAAAAGCTGTGCTTCAAGAATGGTTCCCTGGAATGAATTCTCTGCCTCACCAGGTGCCAGATGGGGTCGGGATAGAGCTTTCTATTCTTGAGTCGAGCCCTCAAGAAAATTGGTGGTGAGTAATGCCAAAGTTTTATTGAAAAATAGATGCTGTGGATGTTGTTAACATGCCCAGTGGAGTTGGTCCTGATGGAATTTTAATGATGGTGCTACATTTCTTGACCTCTTCTACCAAGAACACTATTTTCAGAAGACAAGATGTAATGCTTCAATTTATTCCCCTCATTTATTTACTCCTAAGGTATCTCAAAATTCTAGAACTTTCAAGCAGGAAGGAACTTTAAAAATATATATGATGAGTATGTAATTCATTACCTGAGTAATACATTACATGAGTATGTAATATAAGTCACCCTTCCTGGCCATTTTATCTCTTAAGAACTCAAAGACCTCAAATGGCCCAAGGTACTCATAAAGGTTGATGTCCAAGCTAAAACTAGAACCCTTTGTTTTTGGCCTTCCTGGTTCCTACCGTACCAATGGTCATTAGTTTTTATATTAATGTCATTGGAAAGAGGATTAGAAAAATAGGTTTGTGATCTAAACTGGATAATCCCTCATTTGACACAAGAGGGATTTTGAGGCCTACGGATTTGTACAACAGCTTATTTGAAAAGTGTAATCTAATACAGCAAGAGCGAGGACCTACCAAAGACAACTGTATGTTTTTCAAGAACCAATTTTAACACTGACCTGGGGATTTTCCGGGACTGGGAACTCTCAGTGTCTGTCCTTCCTATAATGGCGGTTCACCACGGTATAGCCATTTACCACTAAAGACACATCATGGGATCTCCCATTTTTACCTCACTCATCAGAGAGACTGTCCATCCCTGCTGTGAAGTTGAGTATTGTTTGTGGATTGGAGGAAGCAACACTTTCTTCAGCCAAAGTTCCTACCCATGAAAGTTATTTTTCTCCATTCTAGTTGATCTTATCACTCAGTTTGGGTTGCATGCACTTAATTCTGTGATTTTATATTATGAGATAATACAAAACGTTTGTACCTGGGAAATCTATATATAGACCACGAGAAGCATCATTTATCTACCAAATTCTATATCTAATGAATTGACCACGTTGTCATTTGAAAATCCTGGGCATTGTCAAAGAGACATCACTGTTTAAAGATTTGAATCTTAAAGATAGTTCTTTTTTGTTTACTAGAACTTTATAACTAACAGAATGTCATCTTAGAGTCTGAAAAAACCTTGGGGGGGGGATCATGTAATTGACCTTTCCATTTTCCCAGACCAGTTTCTAGATAAGGTGATGGAACTGAGGATAGGCAATGTACTGCAGGTGCCACTGTAGATGAGAACTGAGCGCTCGATCCAGGTCTGCTTCTACTGGCCATGTGATCTTCAGGCACTCTCTTAACCTTCCAAATGCAATAGGCCTTTAACTATTAGAAACAGGCCACAAGCCATTAATACTGAGAGCTGTGGGGGAAAGATTGCTCTCAGGGAAAGTGACAGTTGAAACAGGGAACTCTAAAGAATTTAACAAAGAGATTTCAGACACTCCCCACTAAAGACTTTATACAAGAGAAACAGATCTATACCCATTTAAAATCAAAGACTGAGTAGCATAAAGTTTGGATTCATTAGCTGAGTTTCAAAAATGGAAATAATTATGGATGAGCTATTATTTATTTGGCTATAGGCACTATAGAAAGAGATCTACCCACATTCATTTATTCATGCATATGTTCATTCACTTATTCATTCAATAAGCACTCCCTGAACACCTACAATATGCCAGACAGTGTTTTGGACAATGGGATTACTATAGTGAACAAGAACTATTGATCTCTCATGTGGGAGATAGATAATAAACAAATAAAGAAATTCAAATAAACTTCTAATTTATACAGATTTTTTCTCCATTTCTTCTGAAAACACTGACATAATAGCAAGAGCAGAAACCCACAAGGGCAAAGAATGCAGGAGAAGATGACAAAAGATACAGGATTATCAGCAGACCACTGAAATTTAAAAAAAAATGTTATAGGTTGGAAAACAGAAGGACATGGGAGAATTGACTCAGTAGACCAAAGAAAGGTGATACATATGTCTGTAGCTAGGGAAAGCAATGACAATAAATGCTATAGAACTCCCTAGAAGGTCAGGACTCAGGGGCTAGGTAACTCTGATTGTAGGGGTACATGGAAGGGACAAAATAGGTTTGGGAAAAAAGGGCAAAAAGTATGTCTAATGTACATGGAGACTGATAGATTCTACCCATTACCTTACACAATAAAACAGCTGTCATCTTGGCACTTTCCTCCTGACAGTCCACAGACCCTTGGCAACCAGGAAGAGGTTAGAAGATTCCTCTAGGGAAAATGGGCTAGTTCATGAAAAAGAATTACAGATGAAGATATACATGAATATCACCCCAAAATAGCCAGGCTGAGTTCTTATTAACCTAGTCTTCCTATGGTGAAATCCATACACACAGGATCTAGTGTTTTCCCTTTAAATTAAAGGAAAACCAAGAATCAACAGATAACTGAGAACTGCCTCTCTCTTGAGATGGAGTCTAAAACAAATAGAAAAAGAAACTCCAAAAACACATGAACAATGTTGGGAGAAGAAAACTCTAAAAATAAAATGTAATATGTTCAGAGAGGTTAGGAAAGGTTATGCATTCATGAAACAAGAACAGAATGCCATATAAAAAGAAATATGCAAAGAACAAGAACTCTTGGATTTGAAAATATGATAGCAGTGGTTTAAAATTAGGTAAGTTTAGAAGATAGTTATAGGAATCACCCAGAAAAGAAGAAAACAGTAAAGCAGAATGAGAGAGAAAAAAAAACAGAAAAAGTTAAGGAAATGAAAATACCAACAGAGAAGAGCTGTTACCTGATTTAAAAGGCTTGAAAGAGAGATGATAGGAAATGAATGAGGGAAAATTATTTTTAAAATTTAAGAAGAAGCACATGTTTTTAAACTGGGAGGGTTAATTTGAAGGTAACCGGTACAGACTAGAATAGGAGGATAAAAAGATTCCAAGAAGAGTATCTTCAAGAAAAAGATTATACTTAGATTCTGAGGGGATTTTTCACAACCACATATGGGTAGCACTCATTATCCATATTATTACCCTTATTGTTATTTTAATTTGAGGAAATCAAGGCTAAGAGAAGTTAAAGCCTTTCTCTAGGACCATACAATTGTTAGTAGAATTGGGAACTTAACACCAAGTGGGTCTGACTTCAAAGCATGTGCCCTGAACTATAACTTGATATGGCCTGAGACCTCTGGAGACTCTGATTTTGCTATCCATTATATTAGTGACCCTGCCAAATATGTGCCAGCAGCACATGTTCCTGAATGAACAGGGTCTAATAATGAAGAGAATGAGGAGTAAGGTGGGGTCATTTGTCCCAATTCTTCCTTCAATCCTAGAAACAGGGCCCCACCACTGTTAGATTTGGGAGTTGTAGATCCAAGTTGGGGCAATTCTGGAAAGTGAGACTCAGTTTTGAGCTTTGGGGCTTGAGGAAAGGCAAGCTTCTCCAGTGCAGTAGAAAGACCTCCACTTTTCTTGGTCATGGGCTTAGGGGTCTGGCTCCCAGTGAGACCCCCATGATCACGGTAGACTTGCTTAAGGTAGAAACTTTACAGGAGTTCCAAGGAGTCAGACTTTGGTGTTGGGAATCTTTTGATTCCTTATGTTGAAGATAAATCTTGGAATCAAGCAGGTTTCTTTTAGAGTTCTGAATGGTTCAGCAAGCACAGCCAATGTGATTGACAGGCCTCAATCACGCTGTCAGTGTAATACCCAAAGGAAAATCACTCTGGGAATCAAGAGCTCTCAGATTCAAACGTCAGCAAATGTTATGGTTTAGATACGAGGTATCCCCCAAAATGGCCCATTCAGATCGCTACCAATCTGGATGATTCCAAGGGTTCAAATCTAAAATGACTAATCTAAAAGAGGGAGGAGCAGAGGGGGAAAGCTATTTCTAAAGTTTACATTCTCAAGGGAACTACCCCCTAGCAAATGCTTCATTTCCTCTCTCTGACTATGTCATCTAAAGTGTCAGAGTAGTCTCACAGGGATTAATATCTCTAGAAGTTATCCAATATGATGAAATGGAATTTAAAAAAAACAAAAACTGATCTGCAGCCCAAAGCAGCCTCCTGATGGAGGAACCCTAGCAGCCCTTCTGCCTGGAGCTGCACCAATTTAAGAATCAACCCAAATTACTCAGCCATAAAGAAGAATGAAAATTATGGCATTTGCCAGTAAATAGATGGAACTGAGACTATCATCTAAGTGAAATAAGCCAATCTCCAAAATCAAAGGCCTTATGTTCTCTCTGACATGCAATGCTAACACACAATAAGGAGTGGGGGAAGGAAGAATAGAAGTTCATTGGATTAGACAAATGGGAATAAAGGGAAGGGAGGGAGGATGGGAATAGGAAAGACAGTAGAATGAATCAGACATCACTTTCCTATGTTCATATATGAATACACGACCAGTGTAACTCTACATCATGTTCAACCACAAGAATGGGAAGTTGCACTCCATGTATGTATAATATATCAAAATACACTCTACTGACATGTATATCTAAAAAGAACAACAGAAAGTTCCTTGCTCCCAATCTATCGGAAAGGCAGGCCAAACCTCAAAGCCTCAGGTACGGCTGGGAAGAGATCTCTTCCTTTAGCCACTGAAGACCCAAGATGTTGATGTGAAACCCTTGTTCTGTTCTTCAAGAAAAAACATTCATTCTTTGTGCTGACTTTTCTAAAAAGTTTGTTCATAAAACTGCCAAGGACGGAAGGCGGCTGGCACGCAGACATGTAGACGTGAGTGGGGACCAGTCACGAGCGTGACCCCAGTATCGAGCTATCCCAGTCCAGCACGTGGAGAGCTTTTCTCTGGGCAACTGCTTCTCCAGTACCCCATCATTAGCCTGCTCTCTGAACTGCATACAGATTGAGTGGCTGGGGGAAGAGGAGCAAGAGAATAATTCCAGAAGCAAAAATTACGCAGCTGTCTCTAACCAGAGAGACAGCAAGATCACCAACAGAAAACTGGCAAAGAACTATGAGCATAAAAAGCTTCATATTTTTTCCCACAGTGTCATAGATCGAAAAGAAAATCATCAAGCAATGTATCATTCACTCACCAGACTTCCATTTTTTTCGAGTATTGCCTATACCCGATCTTGACTAATGGTGAGCTATGCAATGGTGCCCACCTTCATTCAGCTCAGGTCCACGATTGACTGGTCTCAATCAACATTGTGAGCTTCATACCCAAAGGAAAAACCCTCTGGGAATCAAGAGCTTTCAGATTCAAAGTTTAGCAAATAATGCTTTGAGATTCCTGATGAATTTGGAGCTGCATTGCCCAAAGCAAGCAAATGTTCAAATGTGGCCATTTTTTACTCAAAGATGCCTTTATTGTATTTGTAGTGAGCTCTGACTTTTAAGTTAATACTTGTATATAATGTTCAGTTGAGGTATTAAGATTGTGCTGCTAGAATAGCAATGATCAAGATTACAAGTAACGATAAATGTTGGAGAGGATGTGGGGAAAAAGTTCACTCATCGATTGCTAGTTGGACTGCAAATTGGTGCAATCACTCTGGAAAGCAGTATGGAGATTCCTCAGAAAACTTGGAATGGATCCACCATTTGACTCAGTTCTCCCACTCCTGGGTTTATACCCAAAGATCTTAAAATCAGCATACTACAGCAACACAGCCATATCAATGTTTGTAGCAGCACAATTAACAATAGCCAAGCTATGGAACCAACCTAGGTGCCCTTCAACAGATAAATGGATAAAGAAAATGTGATATATATACACAATGGAATGTTACTCAGCCACAAAGAAGAATGATATTATGGCATTTGCCAGTAAATGAACGGAACTGGAGAATATCATGCTAAGTGAAATAAACCAATCCCCCAAAAGCAAAGGCCAAATGGTTTCTCTGAAAGATGAAATCCCAGGTACAGCAGATAGCCAATAAAAATTTTTACAGAGTAAAAAAAGAAAATGTTCTCTTTGATCCATGGATGCTAACTCACAGCAAGGGAGAGTAGGGAGAGGAAGAATAGAAGTTCATTGGATTAGACAAAGGGATTGAAGGGAAGACATGGGGGATGGGAATAGGAAAGACAGGAGTATTAATCAGACATAACTTTCCTATCTTTATATATGAATACATGACCAGTATAACTCCACATCATGTAAAACCACAAGAATGGAATTTCAATTAGAGTAAGGTTTACTCCATGTATGTATAAAATTTCAAAATACACTCTCTCCTGTCACATATATGTAAAAAGAACAACAACAAAGATTGTGCTGCTAAACCTAGCAGAGTTAGTGACAATATTGCAGGCACAAAATAATTTCTTAAATAAATAATGATAAACATTTTTGAACAATGCCCTTTCTCACATTCTAGTTCCCAATGGCCTAATGACTCCACCAAAATTCTCCCAAGCATGCTGTGGTCTTGAGCATTCTCCCACTCCACCCATGGCTGCAGACCCAGGCCCAGGCCTATTGCAGCCAAGGTCTCCTGTCAGCCTCTCTCCTTGGTACCACCTCTCTGGAGCTCCTGCATGCATCTGGGAAGATGGCATTCTCTGCATTTACAAGCACAGCTGAGCAGGGTTTAGAGCGACCACCTGCTCCACCATCCAGCTTCATATTAAATGGGACTAGTTAAAAATAACAAAATAAAAGTCACCCAAATCATCTCAACACACAGAGAAGACCATGATACATACTGCAAAAACTGTCACCTGCAGAAATCTTCTCAATATTTGTTATTTTAAAATACTTTATAGATTACTAACTTGAGAGAGAACCTCAGGAACTCTCAGATTTAAAGAATGATGGCCAGTGAAGATTCATTAGCAACTGGAGTGTTCACACCTTGATTTGCAGTTTTTTTTTTTTTTAAGAGAGAATTTTTTTAATATTTATTTTCCAGTTTTCGGCGGACACAACATCTTTGTTTGTATGTGGTGCTGAGGATCGAACCCGGGCCGCACGCATGCCAGGCGAGCGCGCCACCACTTGAGCCACATCCCCAGCCCCAATTTTGCAGTTTTAGTTAATGAAAAAATAATTTGATTCTAAAAAAGGTGGTTTCAGGAAACTCTGGAGAAGCATACCCACTATATAAAATGACTCATCTCTATCATGTGTGCTTTTGCCCCAAATGACACTAATGACAGTTTCCTAATACGTACCCTCCTGTCAGCCCTTTTCTTCTAAGGAAATTGAATTTCCAGGCTCAGCAGCGTGGGTTGCCCTAGTTGTCCACCGGTGCCACTCATAGACTCTTCTGGGCAAAATTCAACTAAGGGACACTCATCTAATTTTATTTTGACTTGGGTATAAAGACATTGTTTTGTTGTTATTGAATCCAAGATGGTTGGTAGTTCTTGAGATAGCTTAAAAGCTCATGTCTCTACCTCCACTGTGGAAACGTTTGGGTTGGTGGTACACAAACAAGACCAGTAAACATTTGGAATTTTTATCGAGTATCTTAAAGCAAAGAAGATTCAAACAGTCCACTTTTCTTCCCAAAGGATCCCATCATGAAGAAGCCACAAGCTCAGAACAAGAATGGCTTTCAAGTGGACAGTGACCTGGGCCACAGGTGACTGACCTGGTGAGCCTCTCATCATGCTTTTTTCTTTAAGAGGGTCCAATTTGTAATTATAGTGTGCTGCAGAACGTCACCAGCACTAAGGCCTTTACCAGTATTTCTCGTCAGTCTTTGTAAACACTAAAGACACATATTAGTGCCTTTACTGTATTTCTAAAGTGTTAAATCACTCATTTAGCATTACTATAAGCTAAATCACTGTCTTTTCCTTTAGGATACATTCTTTTTCCTCTTCTTTTTTCACTTATGTCTTCATGTAATACATACATACATACTATATATATATAACATATAATTACATACTATTATATATAATGTACATATATATTTTTAAATAGGTAAGGCATGACACTGGCATGGTACTCACTTCAAAAGGCAGAGTGAAAAGTAATTCCCTCATGTGACCCCAGTCTACCACATGCCTGGTTCCATCTTCCAGGTAGGAGTTACTGGTATTCAAATTCTTTTTAAAATGAGAGAGACCAAAATCATACCAGATTTTCACTGAGTATGCAGTTAATGCTGCTGATAGCAGGTGGAGGGGTATCTCTTCTCACCTTCAACATATTTCACTCTCTCTCCACTCTACGCCCAAGAGAACTGGAGATTTTTCTAATATCCTGGAAACCTAATGATCCTTAAGTGTAATCCAACCCCATGCCTTCATAAAGAAGTAGAAGTCCCCAAGAGTTTCAGATCACACAGAGGTAGAAGCGGAGTGAATTTACTAATCCCTTGCCCTTTTCACTAGGATACATTATGTTTCTTCCAAACGCTCTGAACTCTTGGGACCAGTCACACTTTCCTGGCCGGTATCTATATGCATAGACTCATTTATCCCTTGTAAGTCTTATTCTGTTATTTAAAGATCATTTTAATAAATTTGAATAATCTTATACTTATTATCACTCACTTAAAAAATTATTCCTGTTAGGAATGGGTCACAAAGAAGCAACCTTAACCAGTTTTAACCTGTTCTTTATTCCTTTCCTTTTAAAGTCTGATCAATGTTAAGGCATTTAGTAAGATATATGCCCGAAACCATCCTTAAGGGGATACTGGGATTTGTGGGATGCTAGGTCTTTATAGAGTTGAATCAAAGTAACCTGATTTCAATTTAGTATATAGAATAGCTTTGTCATAGGGCTGCTCCAGGGATCCTATTCCCACTATAGTTACTTCAGAGCTGGGGCTGGTGGAAAAAGTTTCTTTTACTACAAACAAGTACAGCATCAACACAAATAAGGACTCTCTCTTGTTGAGCATCTCCTACTGGGAAGTGCTTCTCATGCATTCTTCCGTGAATCCACACCACCATTCTAAGAAGCTTGCTAAACTTGTCTTCACTCAGCCAACTTGCTTGAACAACCAGTGCTCTTCATTCCCTTTAAACTGCTTACTATGCTCGTGGCTCACCACCTCCTCCAGGACTGTAGTTTACTTGGGCCCTTCTGCTATCACCAGTTGACTTGCAAGTATACCAAGAGTCCAGTGAATTTGTTCTCAAAGCTATTTATGCTAGTTGTACTTGCTGTAAACAATTTTGAAAAGTTTTACAGAAACAATGATGTATGAGTTAAAATGTCAATTTTTTACATGAAATTAGTTTTAATGCATGAAAACTTGCTTAAATGCTTTATAAATATTAACTTTTTTTCTTAAACATTTCTTATTGAATTCTATAGGAGAAAATAATAAGCTGTTATAAAAAGAAAAACCAGAATCTAGAGAAACTTTTTTGCTGTGATTGTTTTTTGCAAATATCTCCAAATTTCCATTTTATTTTAAAGAAGTCAGAGGTGATAATCCACTTAAGGGTATGCTTTATTCAGGAAAGAGCAACCTTTCAGAGGCCCTTGTCTCAAAGAAAGGGCCATGGCCCTATGCAAAAAGACTATGAATAGTTGCATACACTTAGTGTTTTACATTAAAATAACATGTCTAAGATCTTACTCCAACTACTTACACCAACTACTCACCCTGATCAAGTCAACTAAGAGGCTTTCTGCTGTAGTCTGGCTGGGCACAAAAAACCGGGAGGTCACCAGCCACTTGTAGATTCAAGCAGGAACCGAACTTTATTTTTCAACCCAGCGAACTCCCCGAGAACCCCGCGAGAACTCCGCTGGGAACTCTGCCAGGAACTCCTGGAGAACTCAAAAATAGCGGGCACCTGAGGCAGCAGGTGCCGCCCCTTATGGCAAAATGCCAGGCACCATCTTGACCTGGCCGTGGCTCTCAACAGCTTTCCTGCTGAAATTTGTTCCCCATTTTATAGATGAGGAAAGAGGATTTAGAGGTCCAGTAATTTATCTATGGCTCCACCTAGTTATTTGGTGGAGCTGGTCTTTAAAGCTAACTTGCCTGACTCCAAAGCCATGTTCTTTATTGTTGATACTGTAAACTTGAATATCTAAAATGCCACTCAGCCTTGTAATTCCCACTGCTCTGTCTTAGGTGGGGCTGTCTCCCCTGACCCCAGAATTTCATGTGTTAGAAGTTCAGTACCTCAATATTATCGTAGGAGATAATATAGGACCTTTAAGAGGTAGGGCCTGGGTTGGGGATATAGCTCACTTGGTAGAGTACTCGTTTAGCATGCACAAGACCCTGGGTTCAATCAATCCGCAGCACTACATGAAAAAAAAAAAAAAAAAGATCTGAACCTGGGGATACTCAGCAACACATTAAAGGCAATAAATGCTTAAAAAGAAAAAAAGAAAGGTGAGTCCTAATAGGAGGTCTTTAGGTCAATTGAAGGTGCTACCCTTGTAAAGAGATTAGGGTAGTTTTCATGTGACCCAATGTCTTTTTTAATGAAATTAGCTTGTTTCATGTGTTTTATTACAGTAACGAAAAGCTGACTAATACAATGTGTGTGTGTGTGTGTGTGTGTGTGTGTGTGTTGGAGATTGAACCCAGGGCCTCATGCATACCAGGCAAGTGCTATATCACTGAGTCACTTCCCCATCCCACAAATGTCTTACTGAAGTCAAGCAGAGGATTAAAGTATAAAATAACCCATTATAAACTTTTGGCCCCAAATGAGTTTTTCTGGATGTTTCTGAAAGGATATATCTCAGCGAGGTTAGTTGTAAAACAAAATGCTCAAGAAACCCTTGTTCCCTCACAGATTCTACTAACTCTAGCATCATGGAATTGGTTATGGAAATGGTCCAAATGGCCTAAAGTATGTTGGAAGTTTTGGCCTTTTTCAAACTCACAAAAAAACCTTTCTAGCATTTTCTAGATTTTTAGAACCACCTGCTTTTCTTGCTTTCCCATTTATTTTCCTCCTTTCTGTTTCTGGTGGGGCGAGGGTCTCATGTGTTGCCTAAGCTGGGGCTCAAACTCACAATCCTCCTACCACTGCCTCCTGAATAGTTGGAATTACAAGCATGCACTATCATACCCCGTTTTGCTTCCCCATTTCATACCCTTCTCTCAAATATCCTGATACCTATGTTTTACCTTATATGATGTTAAGTGCTGAGTGGGGAAGAGGGGATGGTAGGAATGATATTTGGTGTGTAAGAGGCAGAAAATATAGCCCAGAGTAATAGTAATTACTGCTACCAAGACTTACCCTTACCTTGACACCTGAAACCATGAAATTCAGGGGTTTAATGTGCTTGATATTAAAGATATCAAAGATACATATAAACTACATTGAAAACACATCTTTCTTCAGTGTAACTTGGGTTTGCCCCTGGAAATCTTTAAACTGAAAAAAAAAGTAAGCAAATGCAAATTTAAAGTTTTCCATTTGTTTGTGGAACAGCTGGTGTTAGAACATGACTCTCAATCTTGTGAAATAATAGAAATCATAATAAGACTATAGAGCTCAAGATGAATTTTAAAGATGCCGTCTTGTTCATCCCCCCCTCTCCTCCCCTCTATCAGGCTGGTCCAGCTTGAGGAATTTATTCCAGCCAGAATCCATCCTATTTTTAAAGCATGGTGGAGAATGAGAACACAACGGTCTACCTCTGTAGCTCATCTAGTGTTTAATAACCCTCACTGTCATTAAAGTCTAAAAAAATCCTCCCAGATGGGGAAGGAATGACACAGCCTCATGACCCAAGGTGCACACAGCCCATAGAGATCTTTCCCTTTTCCCAAGCAGTGGGATCTCTGGTGTACAATAAGCTAACAGGCTTCTTGCTTACTACAGTGTTTTTCTGACTGTTCTTCCCCAGGCCTAGAAAACAAACAATAGGCATTATGAAGAAAAATAGGGTCCTGTAAAACCTCTGGACTCTTGGAAAAGGCAGAAGGTTTCATCTGTGTCAATGCTAGGTCCTCTGAGACACCCCCCGCCCCAAGCCATCTTGACAACACAGTATGTATTAGGAAGGCCAATGCCATACTAAAAAAAGTTTCCCCAAAAGGGAAGGAAGCTAAAACTAAAAATATATCATGCCAGCTGTTGTAAATGCTTCTCTTTGAAGAGCAAATGAGGGGTTAAGGAAATAGTGGAATTTTTCAGTTACATTCCAGGTTGGCTAGATTGTGGGGAGGAAGAAATTTTCCACCAAGAAAGAAAGTCTGTTGGTGAAAGACAAAAATAATTACATGAAAATTTACAAGGAACTCCAAACTAGACTGTGGCCCTGTTAGGGTGGGGGAGGACTTGCAGTCAACAGGACAGAACCAGGGTCTTCAAATCTTTATTCTTCCTTTTCAGTCTCCAAAGGCCACTTGCAAAGCCCCCTTTTTCTTACCAGGGCTGCCTAAAGCAACTGTCTCCTGTCCTCTCTTGAATACCTGTATTCTGATGGTTTCTTGCAAAACCTGACTGGAATGAACTCGAAATGGCTGGGGGACTTGTAAGGAAAATGGGCAGGGCAGAGGGAAAAAGAAAAAGAAGTTAGGGATCCCTGAAAGAGCTGGCCTTGGCTGCCTAAGGGGACAATGGAAATGCAGGATTTTTTTTTTCAAGGTACAAATTAGGGGGATATTCACTTGTATCCCTCTCCTCATCAGCTGAAATGGTTTTGCTTCAGAGGTTGGCTGTATAGGTTCTGATAGACATCCCTTCCTTAAGTGGAAGGACTACCCAGGAATGTCCATAACAAGAACCATCATTAACCTCCCCGCATTTATGCACATAAAAATCCAGGTACCAGATGCCCCAAGTAATTTTTATTAACTCTCAATTTTGAAATAATTATAGATTTACAAGAAATTTCAAAGATACTACACAGAAAATTATCATATACCCATTACCCAGCTTCCTCCAAAGATGACATATAATCACATTGCATTATCTAAACCAGGAAACTGACATTAACACAAAACAAGTAACCAGACCACAGGCCTTACCCAGATCTCAGCGGTTTTTATCTACTTTTTTTTTTGTATGAACTTAGGTATAACTCTACGGCATTTGATGGCAGGTATAAATTTATATAACTACCTATACCTCCCTAGTCAAGATCATAGTATGTTTTCAAATGTCTATTGGTATTAAAACTGATTTGGTAAAATTAGTCACAAAAAGAATAATAATAAAATGTCATTGCCTACTAGATTAGAGGAGGGCATCGGTTGGGAAGGGTATGAGGATGGTATGAGGAGGAACTTGAGGGTGAAATTGATCAAATAATGTTACGCGCATGTATGGATATGCCACAACGAAACCTCTATTCTGTACAATTCTTATGTACTAATAAAAAATTTAAAAGTTGCTGCAATAGATTAAGACAGAAGGCTAACTGATCAATATTTAGTGAAAACATTTAGAGAATATTTTGCTAAATATTTAGTGAATTCCTAGGGACACTTTCTCGTTTATTTTAGAAATTCATTATTTTTGTGAACATCTGTCTAGTGAGCCCAGGAATTTATTAAGTCCCTACTGTTCAGCAAACATTTACGGCAGTCTGGGCAGACAGGCTTGAATTTGCATGCCGTCTCTTATTGAATTATAGTGACTGCCTAGGGGGGCATATTGAGGGGATTCTGAGGCCAAATCTGGGCTTAGCGAGGAACAGCCATTATCTAACAGAGAAGCTTTACCATGGGAGAGGGGCTGTCGAATGCATGCCGGGAATGTGCCATCTCCAACATTTCTGTGCCTTCTTGGACCACACAACGTTCTGCGTGTTGGAAAGAGGAATAAAGAAACACAACCCCTGTCTCTAAGGAGTTCATAATTGGGAGTGTGCAGGTTCTTCATCAGGAGCCTGTGAGACCAGAGAGATCCAAGGTGTTGGCTGTCACAAACGTTACACAAGGTTTGGTCAACTTTGTTTTAGCCTTCACAAGTGATTCCAAATATAGGGTGCCTAGAACCTGGCTGAGCATTGCTAGGTTTGCTTCCTGTTTGAAGTCTGCTTGTAGAAAAGTAAACCATTCATGAACAGTAAGTGTTTCCCAGCTTTCTGAAGTGCTTTTGGAACTCTCCGGTGTGGAGGTCAGTACCACCCCACCTGCCCCAGACTGCCTGTCTGAACCTTTTCTACTTTTTACTGGTAAATCTGGACCTGGAAAAAAAAATGAACGGAGTGAACTTGTTTCTGTTGAAATCGTTGCAGTACTTGATTTTTCCCAGTATTCTTTACATTTCACTTTTAAACACACTGACCTTTGCTAGCCCAGCATGAGGAAAGAACTCAGAAACTCTGGGTTCAAAATGATTCCAAAGTGTTCCATTTGATCTGCCTACTTTACAGATGCATGGTCCAGTTTAGAAACTTAGTATTTGTTTTATTAATCTTAATAATACTTAACTTTTTTTTCTGATAAAAAGAATGCATTTTAAAATTTCTGGTACCATAGACCATAAAAAAGTGAATTAATAACAGTACTCAACCAACATACTGTTTACCACATACTGGGTATGATCTGAAACTCCTTAAGTAATTGTTAACTCATTTTAATTCCTTTAACCCATGATGTGGGCATGATTGTTATGATCATTTGACACATGAGGAAACAGGCACTGAGAGGTTGAGTCACCTAACCCTTCCTAGTTGCTTTTGCTCCTTTCCTTTCTTTTCTAAAGCCTTCAGGTTGAAGTGTCAGGCTCAGAGTCCTTGGCTATCTTCTTTATATCTCAGCCATGGTAGTCTCAAAGCTTTCAATACCACCCTTTGTGCTGATAACCCCCAAACAACTATCTCAGATTTGTCCTCTCTCCCACAACTACATATCCATGTATCCAGCTGCCCACTCAATACCTCTGATTCTCTATCAGACCTGCCAGACTCATCACACAGGACACTGAGCTCGACTAGATCAAGACTTTCCCCATCTTTACTGATAGCAACATTGTTCTTCCAGTTGCTTAAGCAAAAAGCTCCGGGACTCATTCTTGAATCCTCTTCTGCATGCCTATTTATTCTTCAGGGAATATTGTTAACTCTACTTTCAAAATATTTGTAGACACTGGCTGCTTCTCACCCTCCTACTATCACCATTCTGGTTTGAGCCACCATTGTCACTCGCCTGCATCTCTGCATCAGCCTCTTAGCGGATCTTCCTGTTTCTGTCTTTGCCCTGGTACAGTCTATTCATAGCACAGCAGCCAAAGAGATCCCCTTAAAAGTGAGTCAGGTCATATCACTCATCTGCTGAAAATCCTCCAATAGTTTCCTGGTTTACTGAGAGAAAAACACAGAGTGCTTGAGTTGGCCTGTACTATCCAGAAGAATCCAGCTCTCCCAGCCATCTCTCCACCCTTTCCTACCATGTTCACTTCACTAATTCCCTTATTTCAAGCATCAGTCTTCTTGCTTTTCCCCAAATAAACCAGGCATTCTTTTATCTTAGGATCTTTGCTCTAGCTTTTTCCCCCTGCCTGGAATATTCTTTTCTGTAGATACTTGGCTAACTCCTGCAACTCCATCAAATCTTTGTTCACGTGTCACCTTCTCAATGAAGTCTACACCGTGACCGCACTATTTCATAAGATATCCACCTCACTACTGGGTCTGATCCTTATTCTACTGTTTTTCTTATTTCCACATCACTCATCAATCTCTGATGACCTGTATGATTTACTTATACATTATAATTTACGTCAGTGGACTGCTAAGCTGCACCAATGATGGCAACTTTGCCTTATCACCTGATATGTCCCAAGTACCTCGAGCAGACAAGACCTATAGAAGGAGCTCAATAAACATTTTCTAAGGAATGAACACATAAGTGAACCAATGACATCCAAATAAGTACTAAATCTGAATCCTGATAATTCCACCTAGGACACTTCCAGGATCCATTCCTTCTGCTCTGTACCTGCTTCTCATCCTAATGATACTTTTATTATTTCACTATTAAATTTTTGAAACCCACTGATTCATCACTTGCTACCCCCATCTGGTTTTGCCCACAGATGACCAACTCTGTGGATAGCACTGCTCCCATGCCTAGCCTCCTTAGGGGCTTTCATATCCCTTCCTCCACCTACTTTCATTGCCTTCCTTTGCTTCCACTTCATGAATCTTTCCTTTCTTTTCCTTGTCTCCCAACCCTACCTGCTCACTACAACTCCATCTCCCTGCTCACAATGCATATTCCAACCTGGAGTGCCACCACCAAAATACCCGTCCCTCTTTCCATCCTAGCCCACTTTCCACTTCCTCTTGCAAAGGTTCTCTTGACCGTCCAGTTCACAAGGATCTTGCGCCATCCCACACATTCACAGTGCTTACCATGAAAACCTTATGGTTTGAATGTGTCTCCTGGAAGTTCATCCCCAAACCAACGGTAATAAGAGGTGGTACGTTTAAGAGGCAATTGGGTCATAAGGGCTCTGTCATCATGAATGGATTAATGTCATTATCACGGGAGTGGGTCTATTATAGATGTGAGTTTGGCTCTCTTGTGCTCTCTTGCCACATGATGCCATCTACCACAATATGCTGCAGCAGAAGGCCCTCAGTAGATGTGACCCTTCATTCCTGGACTTGCCAGCCTCCAGAACCATAGCCAAAAAATTTATTTATAAATATAAATTTATTTATAAATTACCTAGTATTTGGTATTGTTTCAGCAGCACAAAACAGACTAAGTCAGACACCTCCCCCATTCAACTGAAACTAATCCTACATCTCAGAGTAGCTCTTAGAGTATTATTTCTTACTACCATTTTATATAACTCTTTAATTGTTACATGAAATTTCTGTGTATAATAAGTCATGGAAAAGGGAATATTTAATTTTTAATTGTGAGATTGATAAATCTTCTTTCTCCAGTTATATTATAGGCTCCCTAAAAGTTAACATAGTGCTTTAAGCTTCCTAAGGATTCAAACAGTGCCAGGCACACAGTAGGTAGAGAGCAAGTGTAGGTGGAGGTATTCTATAAGGGAAGAATCCACAAATGCTAAGGAACTTTGTTGAAAGTACAACCACAAAATTGGGGGAAAGGAGTGGAATAAACCAACATTAAAAACTAAAATACAACTATAAGGGGTGGCTTTCTACTTAAGCTACATTAACTGTCGTTTATATGGCTGATAATTAGAAAACATGCAGCATTGATTTCAGTTCTTGTAATAACGTTTTGTACAGATATTCTTTTACACTTTGAGGGAAATAAGAAATGTTGTTCTTTAGTGCAGTAAAAGTAGTTGTAAGTCTAAACCATTTTCTATTGCTGTGGAATGGCCAAAAGTCACAGCATCTTGAAAATCCCTGGACTACAGGTGGCTCCTGACTCGTGAGGGCCAGACTTCATGATTTTTCCACCTCATGAAACATATGCATAAAACCATTCTGTTTTTCTCTTCTTAAACAGTATTTAATAAGTTACAGAAGACATTCAATACTTTATTATAAAACAGGCTTTGTGTTAGATGATTTTGTCTAACTATAGGCTGCTGAAAATGTTCTGAACACATTTAAGGTAGGCTGGGCTAGGCTAAATCAAGATGTTCAATAGGTTAGTTGTATTAAATGCATTTTTGAATTATGATATTTTCAAGTTATGATGGGCTTACTGGGACATCATCCCACTGTAAGTTGAAGAACATTCATACTCTCCATGGCCCATGCCCAGGGAAAGGTGCTCTTATCAGGTGACCATCAGAACTGAAAACAAGGGCACAGACTCTGCTTATCAGTGTTAACACTTTGCTCCTCACTGTTTTCCCCAGTTTCTTCCATTTATTCATGTAACAAACACCTATTGTGTGCTTATGATTGCTGCTCTGCCCAGGGTTGGGTATATATATATATATATATATACACACACACACACACACACACACACACACACACACACATACCCCTTATTTACTTTAGCACAACCCTCAAAGGTAGATATCATGAATGCTCCCAGTTTACAAACGGAGGCCTTGTTCAGAGTGGTTAAATAACACAGCCAAGTTACAGTTAGCAAACTGCAGGTCTGGGATTTGGACCTTGAGAGGGCATTGACACCAAAGTCCTTGTTCTTTCTACTTTGTCAAGTTGCCTCTCAGGAGCTCAGTGTGTGTTTGATAGAGGCACAAATGAACAAATGACCCAAAGGTTTGCAGTTTTGTTGAACACAACTGAGCCACCATAGACCATGCAGAGGAGTAAACAAAGACATTAACATTATGTTAACGAGATAGTAAAATTCAACATTGATATGGCATAAGTGTTTGAAAGAAACTTTCTGGAGAGAAGATCTGAGATTTTTCATCTCCTTTACCGATGTTTTTAAAGAGGGCTCCAAAACCTTTCTTTTTCCAGAGGAAGTAATCTAGCCATTTGGTTAAATCTGCAAGTTCTTTGTCACTCAAACACACTATACAGGGGTTCCAGGGTTAAAAAGGCAGGTCAGCCATCTAGGAACTCCCTTCCCCTCCACTGGGCTGGGTAGCCACAGCAAGGAATAAGTACCTGGTTGACTCCAACCAGATAACCATCTTGCGGATGCAAAATCTCAAAACCTGACCAGGAGTATATAAGTCAGTTGATGAAAATGCATGATGGCCCCACACTAATTTCAAGACAAATGAGATAAAACTGAGCCCCTTAAAACATAAAAGACCAAGTTTAAAGAGGGAAGGCTGCTCAGAGATTGCACCTCTCCCATTTATCAAAGAATTTTGTAGCAATAACTTGATCCCTTTGCTGACCCAGGAAACTTGGGACAAGAGACAGGCATCTGCCCACATGTGTCTGCAATGATATCTGCAGCCATCACTGTCATCACACCAAGGCTAGTGAAACTGTTCTTGCTGGATTACTAGCCTGTGAAAGACATTGACTGCCATCGAAACCTTTTACATAATAAGTTATTGATGCACTAATCACCAAATTCCCCAAATGCTCAAGTTACCCGTATCTAAATGTAAAAAGAGAAAACAGAAATTTTCAAAAATCTCTTGTAGCAATATCAATGCAACATCTTCATTATTTCCTTGTGTATTTAACTAAGGTACCATTTCAATTAATGTTGTTATAATTCAACATTCTTAAATATTTGAGATAGCCCTTGAAAGAGGTTCCTTAGACAAAGATTCAAGTGGCGGTAGAGGTCCAGAGACATCCCTGCTAACTTTTTAACATTCTCATGTCTTTTAACTGGGGGTTCCTGCATGTCGACAGGCACATCAAGTCTAACCTCTTCCCTAAGAAAGTTATCTGAGTGGTAGCATTGTCTTCATGGTAATGCATCAAGGAATACACTCGATGGTAGCTGTTTTCTTATAAATATGGCTTTATATGGGCATGAATAGTAGGTTGATCACTTTGCTTGGCCTAAGTGGGAAGTCACAGAGAGGACTCCTGGCCCCAGTGCCCAGCTGTGGGCACAGCACTTTGCTTTCATGGCTAAAAGAACAAAGGGGCTGTCCTCTGCTCTGCCCTCCCACAGAGCAGTTCCTGACCCACCTCTCCTAAGATGTTAGATGGAGTGAGAAGAAGCCCATAGCATTCACACCAGGCCACAGCACAGAGCAGCATTCTCAGTTAGCAAACCTGCTCTCCCTGGTGAGGAGCAGAAGTGGCCCCAGACAACTGGGGAATCAAACCAGGAAATGCAAGGGTAGGGACATTCCAGGGTAAAATTTCTTAAAAACAAAAAATACATATATAAAGAAAAGAAGATGCATGAAGCCACGAGATTGGCTGGTTAACATGGGTTAGAGTCAGGTTTACAGGATCACAGTAACGCAGTGTCTCAGTAGATCCCCAAACCTCAGAGTGAAAGACATAGGTGAAAGGCATTTCTACTTGTGGAAAAGAATGTTTTCATCTTTCACCATTTATATTCTCTGTCTTATTTCTTTATTGATAGTCTGTAACCCAAATTTGGACAACCCATCACTTTTACCTGCTCAACATTTTCATTGCAAAGACCAACAAATATGGGGTCCAAAGAGCACTTTCCCACAGCCAATTCCCATCACTCCATCTCTCCCAGGGTTACAGGGTGCTCAGAGCAGACACTGTCAGCAGGACATGCCACACACAGCAAGTCACCAAACCAGAGAGCATTAAAGGACTTCCAGGGGACTTACTTGTACTTGTACTGGTTCCAATTGTGTTGATTGTGGTGGGGACGGATGAGGAGGAGTAGAGGGGCACATGGCCATTCTCACACCCCAGGCTTTTGTCCTGCCAGTTGGAGGCATTGATGCAAATCCCAGAGTCCCGAGAGTTCTGCCACCCGTTGAGCTTGTCATCAGAGTTCTGTCTTTGGTGATAGTAGTGCGTCTGCCCATAATCCACAGAGTCCGAGCGACCTCGGCTCTGGCCGCCGAAACTGGTGGAAGTGCGGTCCTCCAAGTGATTCAGCCACATGGCTAGAGCACTGCGGTCTTCCAATGAAGTGGCTGGATGTATCAATGCATAGGACAGCAGCTGTCTGCTCTCCTCAATGTGCTGGTTGTGTTCAATAGAGTGTGCCAGGATTTTGGGCAGCAGTTTCATATACTCTACTTTTGCGTCGAGGTTTCCTGGCTTCAGCAAAGGCAGGTGAGTTAACAGGAGGGAAATCACTTTATCCTTGGATTCTTGTTGCCATTGGTTAATGATTCCTGCAAAGGAAAATACATAGGGCAAATGAGCAAATACACTCACAATGACACTAAACACCATGCTCTAAATTTAGAGAATGTCTATGGATTAGAGCCCCAATCTATGCACCCTGGCTAAATTTTTGCAAAACAATCTGTGCATCAGATTGGTGAATAGACCTCAGATCTCCAGGAGTCAGATACTTCAATGAAACACAGATCAAAAATTCCGAGATGTTTGGGTGCTCGATCTCATTCTCATTCACATCTCCAAAGAGGTCATATAATGTTGGTCCAAACAAAATTTTCAGCTGATTTCCTTAGAAAATTCTAGGCCCACCCCACAAATGGATGGGGGATAAATCTAAGAAAGTCTCCAAAGACAAGCCAGTAAAATCAAGCACCCCCATACCAGTGTCCTGGAGGTGAGGGTTGCCTCTCTACCCCCAACTCTCTTGAGAAGAGGTTTTAACTCTTGTACTTGTACTGGTTCCAATTGTGTTGATTGTGGTGGGGACGGATGAGGAGGAGTAGAGGGGCACATGGCCATTCTCACACCCCAGGCTTTTGTCCTGCCAGTTGGAGGCATTGATGCAAATCCCAGAGTCCCGAGAGTTCTGCCACCCTGGCAAAGGGATTTTTGTAAAATAAGTAAAACTTCTGACATGGGGAAATCTGTCAGGAAAAGAAAGAACTTCCTCATCTTGGTGCAGTAAGACTGCAGCTTTCTCATGAGAAACTGACTCAGAAAAACAACTATGGACTCAGAGTAGATGAGTCACAGATCCAAGACTCAGCTCTAGTGGCACCTCTGATCCCACATGCTAAATAGGTTATTTTTCTTTATGTGAAGGTCTGTTTGTTTCCATTGTGGTAAAATACACATAGCATTAACATTTTAAGTGTACAGCTCAGTGTCATTAAGTGCCTTCACAATGAAGTGTATCCATTTCCAGAAACTTCCATCTTCCCAAACTGAAACTTTGTTCCCATTAAACAAATAACTCCATTCTCCCTTGTCCCCAGCCCTGGCAAACCACCATTATATTCTGTATCCTGTCTCTATGAACCTGACTGCTCTAGGAACCTCAGACAAGTGTAATCACAGTGTTCGTCATTTGGATTGCCTTATTTTGCCAAGCACCATGTCCTCAAGGTTCATCTATGTGAAGATCTGTTTCAAGCACACTCTTGTCCCCTCCCACTCAAGACATAAGCAACACACTCTGTCTTGATTGACTTTTGAGCAGTGGCTTATTTTGGCAGCTGGGCAGTCCTGTGGGCTGTCACACAGTATATGCAGAGGTAGAAAGGGTTCCCATACCCATAAACTACAAATGCATTTACCTGTTCTGAAAGGCTCTTCAGATCACTGGAAAGAATGTTTTCAAAGAAACTTACAGTGCTACAGTTGGGGTCTTGAATGTCTCCCAAAGGCTTATGTGTTAAAGGCTTACCCCCCAGCTTGATGCTATTGGGAGATGCTTGAAACCTTTAAGAGGTGGGACCTAGTAGGATATTTTCTGGTCATTGGGGTTATGCCCTTGAAGGAGATAGTGTGACCCCCATCCCTTTCTCCTCCTTTTTGTTTCTCAGCTGCCATAAGGTAAGCAGCTTCCTCTACATTTGCTCTGGCCATGATGTACTTCTTTGCCACACGTCCTAATGCAATGGGACCAACTGATTGTGGACCAGAAATTCCAAAACTGAAAGACAAAATAAACCTTTCATATTTTTAAGTTGATTACCTTAGGTATTTAGTTACAATGACAGAAAGGTCTCTAAAGGGGCATGGTCTTTGGGAGTCTGGCAAATCTGGGCAGAAGTCCCAGAACTGCCACTTGGTTTGTGGTGGAAACTTAGTAAGTTATTTTGCCTGAGTTTCAACTGCCTTGTCAGTCAAGAGTGACCAACAACCTCTTCCCTCTTCACGCTCTTGGATTAAATGAGATAAAGTTTCAAAAGAACCAGTCAAGTACTTGAATTGGAAGAAATTCCTTCTACTTGTCTCTGCATTAGCCAGAACCACATTAGATTGATGTAGGTGATTTGGAGACCAAGTTTTAAAAATAATTTAGAGAATACAGACACCACCCAGGGGAAGTCATTAAAAATTATCAAAAGGTTGGAAAGAGGTAGAAAATAAAGCTGGGTGCAGTCGCATGTGCCTATAATCCCAGTGGCTCAGGAGGCTGAGGCAGGAGAATCACGAGTTCAAAGCCATCCTCAGCAAGAGTGAGGTGCTGAGCAACTCTATGAGACCCTGTCTCTAAATAAAATAGAAAATAGGGCTGGGGATGTGGCTCAATGGTCAAGTTTTCCCCTGAGTTAAATCCCCAATATAAAAAATAAATAAATAAATAAATGACAGCATAAAAAAGAAAAAAGAAAAAGGTTAGGGAGACAGGAGGTATTCAGTGTATAATAATATGAAAAGATGCTCAACTCTTCAAATGGGGATTTCATTAACTATTTGAAGTTGAAATCACCAAACTGAAGCAGGTGTGGGGAGTTAAGATAGGACACGGAGGGCTGGGGATGTGGCTCAAGCGGTAGCGCGCTCGCCTGGCATGCGTGCGGCCCGGGTTCGATCCTCAGCACCACATACAAACAAAGATGTTGTGTCCGCCGAGAACTAAAAAATAAATATTAAAAAAAAAAAAAAAGATAGGACATGGAGAAGAACTGAACTACCAGAACAATAAAAAGACTCGGAGGAGTCACCAGGAAAGAGTCCCGGATTTCTGTCTTGGTGGTTTGAATACTAAAGCCAGATGATCTAGAGTAGCATTGTTCAATAGTAATATGATGTGAGCCATACACAGAATTTTAAACTTTCTAGTAACCACATTAAGAGTAAAAAGAATGAGCTAAAATTAATTTTAATGATATATTTGATTTCATCTAATATATCAAAATATTACCATTTCAATGTGTTTTACATGTAAAACTATGGAGCCATTTTACTTTCTTTTGCTTTATATTAAGTCTTTGAAATCCAGGGTATATTTTATCACTGACAGCACATCTCAACTGAGTCCAACCATAATAGCACTGTCCAGAAGCTTGGTGGCTACTGAACTGGTCAGCACAGGCTGGAGATATTGGATGGGAAGGCAGGCGGAGGCACAGATGACCTCAGGAGGTCCCTCCCAACTCCCTAGCTCTATATTTAGCTAATGGCCACTGGACACAGGACAACCCTCATGCATTCTACTAGGTACAGCCTCTTTTGTAAGCAGCCCTGGGAGATGAAATCAATTCTAATGTTCTCATGCATACCTTGTGTGCAAACACCAGGCATGTTTTAAATGCTTAAGATGAAGACAAAATCTATTCTGTAAGCCCAAGGGTCTAAAGAGGTACTGGAGAGAAACAAAAGAGGCCAAGAGAAAGGTAAATGTATTATAGGTCAACCATGATCAGAGGGAGCCAGAAAACACCCTTGAACATGTACACTTAAAAATGAAATTTGGGAACAGCCTTTAATAAAAATGCACAAGGCTGAGGAACTTTCTAGCTTTCTGCTAGGTCATGTCTCTGTTTGGGTATTTTACCTGTTCACAGAAGATCAGTCTAAAAAAAAAATTAGGAACAAAAACAGAATGTAAATAGGACTCAGAGTTCAAATTAAACATATAACTGCTCCCTGCCAGGGATTAACCTGGGGTTCACAGGGGGAAAAAATACAGCAAAGAGGAAGGAAAATGAAAGGCTGCTGGCCCTGGTCCCTTCTAGAATTGAAATGACTGTATTCTGGGGACAGGGATTGGATGGGCTGTGACATGGTCAGGAAGACAACTATTGCTTTTGTTTACTACTTCGGGAACATGAAAATAAGGTGGCCTGCTGAGGGCTAACCACACCTACTGGATCAAACCATTTCTGCTTTTGCTACAGCTGCCATTGCTGACTGCTAACAACCTGAGTGTTTTTTATGTGTCAGGCACCCTTCTGCACCCTGTGCATTTAATTACTCATTTTAATCCTCCCAGGAAGCTTGTGAGGAAGGTCCTATAACTAGTGTTATTTTACAGATGAGTACCAGAGGTGTAAATGGGGCAAATTACTTGGCCCAGGTCCCTGGGCTAGTGAAGTGGCAGAATGGAAATAGGCAGATTAGCTTAAAAATACACAATGGCTATCGTGCTAGAATGGTCTGGCCATAAACTATATTTAAAGTGCACACATATGTAGTAGTTATAATAATATTAATATAAATATATTAATAGAGTATATGGTTCAGCAAAGGAGTTGGCCAGCGAAAGAAATGTAGGAAAAAGCGTTACAGAGAAGATATAGATGATACTTCTCTGTGGCTTTAAAATATGCCTGCAATTTCTTTGATACTCCTCTCTTTGAAAGGTACAGTCTAATTTCCTGCCCTTTGTGTGCAGGCTGGATTCAGTGAGTTACTTCCAGTGAATATGACAGTGTGGAACTTCACAAGTCAGGTTATAAAAGGCACTGTGGCTTTCACCTGGCTCTCAGACTACCCACTGGGGGAAAGCCAGCCGCCATGTTGACAGACCATTCTAGCAACCCAGTGGGGAGGTCCTTCTGGTGAGGAATGGAGTCTCCCAGCCAGCACCAGTCTTGCCAGCTATGCAAGGAGCCCTCATGGAGGCAGATTTCTAGCCCACATACACCTTCAGATGACTGTGGTCCCAAGCAACATTTTCGAGGGACCTTAAACCAGAATCACTCATGTTCCCCATCTGCAGAAACTGTGTGCAATTACATGTTTATTGTTTTAAGCTGTTCATTTGAGGGATTACTTAAGTGGCCAAAGATAACTAATACACTATCCAAGTACCCCACTAGGTAAAAGAAAGCTTAGCCATTTGGCTTTGAGTAGTTCTATCCTTCCAAGTCCTATTTCATTCTGAAATAGACCCAGGAAGTTAACCTGGTGCCACTAAGTAGTCACCTGGCTTAGCCTCCCTTGTCCTGATCATCCACTCACCATCAGCCTTTGAACTTTGAGTTAGCTTCCCAGGCGCCTTTAGGAAAAGAGTGAAGGAATCAGAGACTTGAGGTATTTCCGGATTCGGTTGTGGTAGTTTTTCAGGGAAACTTACCAAATAATTTCTGATTATGATTTGGCTTCCTGTGAAGGCCTGCCTACAGGGAGAATATGTGCTGATTATACAAACTTGGAATATGTCTGGTCTCACTAATGATGTTTCCTCAAGGCAAATTAACAAGCCAGCATTGCAGGGTCCACTTCCCTGCCTTCTAGTGAGTATGAGTCAATCCCTCTGGATGAGCTCCCCTGGCACTGATGAATGTGAGCATCTTTACCTTCACACAGAGGCCAGATCCCACATGCAGGAACTGGCCATGCTGGCTAGGTCCTGCCAGCTACCCACTGGCCTTTGTTATGGTTTGGATGTAAGGTGTCCCCCAGAAGCTCACATGTGAGACAGTGTGAGAAGGTTCAGAGGAGAAATGATTGGGTTGTAAGAGTCTTAACCCAATCAGTGATTTAATCCCTTGATAAGGATTAACTGAGTGGTAACTGAAGTAATAGGGTGTGGCTGGAGGAGGTGGGAATTAGGGCATGGCTTCCAGTGGACTCTCTCTCTGCTTCCTGATCATCATGTGAGATGTTTCCTTTTGCCACACACTCCACCATGATGTTCAGTCTCACCTCAAGCCCCAAGGAATGAAGCCTGCTATCTATGAATAGAGACCTCCCAAACTGTGAGCCCTCAAATAAACTCTTTCTCTTCTACAGTTGTGCTGGTCCTGTTATTTAGTCACAGCAGCAGAAAAGCTGACTAAAACAGCCTTCTTTATTATATCCACATTTCCTTCCAGACAGCAGGGAATCTTCACTGAGATTTATAGTCAACATATTCTCCCCATTGGGGAAGACCAGGAATCCTCATAATTTTCAAATAATTGATCCCTTCTGAGATGCAGTCTCAACTCTAGATGCTTCAGATACTAGAGGCTTCTAAATTTAGTGCATCTCTACACAACTCACAAACACAACCATTGCCCACCCCAATATCACCCTATTCAGGAAGCAGCATGGAAAACTGAAGTCCCCAAACTGAGGTTTGATGATGCCAATTCACCTCTATTACAGTCTCTGAATATTTCCTCTATTATTTTTCTGCCTACAGAGCAGGATGTTAAATGTGGGCAAAAGTTAATGATTTATAATTTGTAAACCAGTGACATAGAAATAATAAAAGAAAAATATAAAGAGCTATAATTAAAGACCATGATGATTAGAGAAATGTCCCAATGATTCTTGGAGGGACAAAGTCTGTGTTTAAATACCAGGTCTGGTATTATTACAACACAATGGTATGTCAGTGTTTAAGGGCTCCAGTTGTTAGTAAATTATCCTTAAATTGCTATTTTATTATATGCTTGTTTTCAGTTTAATAACATTTACCATAAAAGGGTTTCTCACAAGTGCATTTAGGCAATTTGCTCATGCGAGAAATGGCTGGGAATTAAGTGTACACACACACAAGAACTACTGGTTAAATAAATGTGCTGAAAGGCAGAAACTAGTGGCTCTTAAATGGTTAATACTCCTTGGCAGAATTTATACTACAAACTCAATCCTAGACACATTAGGTACCAGAGGATTCTAAATTTAGTGCAACTTTGCACAACTCAAAAATGGATGATAGCATCACATAGCAAGCATTTGGTAGGGATGTGAACTGATATAGGGCACCCAAAAAAACCAGGGAGAAAAATAGCCAATGCAACATGGCAAATACTGGGATTCTTATGTTGGCATTTGCACTTGCCTTCTGTCTCCCAAGGTACTCTTTTGAGCTGAGAGAAGATTTCCCATAGTTGGGCAAAGCCCTGCAAGTGAGGTGGATTAGATCAGTTGTGATAGGGGGGACCCAGTCAGTCAGAATTACTTATATAGCTACAAATGGTGCTTTGAACAGATATAAAGGATTAACATGATATAAACCCTCTCCCTATGAAACTTAGAGGATGATTGCTGGCTTCAAAGATGCCCTCATCCATTCTCTCTTCCTAGTATTCACACCCTGAGTACTTTTCCTCCCACAGCGATCATGGCAGGTCTCTGTGACCAACAGAATGTGGTAAGAGGTATTCTGATATTAGGTCATAAAAGGTACTGCAGCTTCTACGGATGGCATTGTGGCTCAGTAGTAGAGCACTTGCCTAGCATGTGTGAAGCACTAAGTTCAATTCTCAGAACTGCATATAAATAAATAAAATAAAGGTCTATTGACAAGTTAAAAAAATAAATAAAAACAAAAAAGGTACTGCAGATTCTACCTTCCTTTCTTTGTTCATTTGCTCTGGGAAAAATCAGCCAGACCAATTGTGAAGATGCTTAGGCATCCCATGTTGGGGGAGGGGAGATTCAGTCTCCTGCTAACAGCCCAAACCAGCTTGCCAGCCACCTGATAACTAGTCAATATCAGGACTACAACTTTGAGAGACCTTGAGCCTGAACTACCCAACTAGGCTGTCCCAAGTTCCTGACCCTCACACCAAATGGAAGATAATTATGTTATGCCAGAGCATTTTAGAGTAATTTGTTACATGGCATTAGTTAACCAATACAAAGAGCTTCATGTTACTAGTAAAAAAAAAAAAAAAAAAGTTAAATGCTTCTGCTTCTTTGATTCCCCAGAAAAAGCGGAGATATATAAGTGAACTACATAGCTCATTATAAGCATTAGAGTCTTCTCTGAGAGCAAAGATCATCAGGTCATTCATGGGTACCTGACTATGCTCAAAGGACAAGAACCAGGTACCTCTGGCTGCAGCAGACACCTACAATAATGCATTTGCTATTCCAGAGTAACCTGGTCATCTCTTCAGTGGGGATTTTCCATCTATAGTCACTTCCGCCCAGGTATGGTATAGATGGATGCTTCAGGAAGAGTTCCTTTGTTCCTGAGTGACCCAGAACATTTGGGAACTTGTTCTAAAATCTCAGTCAAAGGCCAAGTTAGGGCTGGGGGATTTAACTTCAGTTTCTGACCTCCTCCAGGCTGTGACTGACTATTGCAGGTCTGAGGCTACCCATTCCCAGACAGCCCATTAAACAGGCTAGCTCCCCGAGTCACTAGCCTCTGAGCTGACCTCTGGCCTATGAATATGTGGATGACTCCTATATTTGTGCTTCCAGCCTAGATCTCTCCCAAGCCTGAGACCCACATGTTCAGCTGCATCTTCTACATCTCCAGTCAGAGTATCTCAAAGTCGATGTGGCCAAAGCCTACTTCTACTTTCACACTCACCAGATCGCCTCCTTTTCTCTTCTCCCCTATATCAAAAAATGACTTCTCTATCTTTCTAGTTGCTCAAGTTAGTTGAAACTTTGGAGTATTCTTGATGCTTTTGTCTCATATCTCATATTTAATCTGTCAGTAAATCCTGTGGGCTGAACCTTCAAAATGTTTCCACAATCTGACCACTTCTCACTCATGCGTCTGCATTCCAATCCCCTCCCACCACCAAAAGCCTATTGTCAATCAAAATGCTCATTTAAAAAAGTCTTTTTTAATCTTTTAATACTAGAAGATAGGTCATGTGCCTTTCCTGATTGTTTCAGTGGCTGCCCATCTGTCATGTTTTTGACATGGTTTGAGCATGTTCTGCAAAGGTTTGTGTGCTGGAAGACTGGGCCCCACAGTGGTGGTGTGGAAGTGGCGGGACCCTTAAGAGGTGGGGCTGAGTGGGAGGTAATTAGGTCATGAGTCCACAGTCTTCAGAAGGAATTAATGCAGCTCTGTGGAATCATTGCTAGTTCCCACAAGAGTGGGTGGTTACAAAAAGAGTAAGCCTGGCCCCTGAATTTCTTTAGCTTTTTATGTCACCATGTAATCTCTTCTGGACAGGCTCCTGCCATGGTGATGCCAAATACCATAAGGCTCTCACCTGAGGATCAACTGATGGGGCCACCCAATCTAGGATTTTAGCCTCTAAATCTGTGAGCTAAATTAACACTTTCATTTTTAAATTACCTATCCCCAGGTGTTTTTTGTTTGTTTGTTTTACAGCAACAGAAAATGGACTAATATACCACTTCACTCTAAGTAAAAGCCAAAGTCCTTATGATGGTCTATGAGTTCCTCTATGATCCAGCCCTATCCTACTACCATCCCTCTCATCTTGGCCCATCCTGGCTTCCTTTAACATGCATCACATTTGCCTGCCTCAGAACCTAGAACCTTGGCACGTGCTATTTCCTCTACCTGGAACCCTTTCCCCCCCATCCACATTTAGCACAGCTCCATCTTTGTTCAAATTTCCTAGTGAGACCTTTTCTGTCCATACTATTTAAATTGCCCATCTCACCACTTCACCTTCTACTCCCTAATCGCCAGTCCTACCTTATTTTCTCCATAGCACTTGTCACTCTGTGACCTGCTGAATTTTCAGCCTCTCTCCACCAGAATATAAATTCCATGGGGGTTGTGATGGTGTCTTCATTGCCTTGTGCATTAACATTTCTTTATTAATAACATTTTAATAGCTATACGATTGTCCCCTGGCATTTTGTCTGAGAGGGTTTGATAAACTTTTGGATTTCTTATTCAAAATGTTAGGTACTTCCTAGAAATTCTTTAAATGAAGACTGATAGACAGAATGACCTACAAATAAAAGTAGCTCCCATTATGTAAAACTAGTCACCTCTTTCTCACTGGTCTCTGCAGTATTCTGATTATGTTTAGCTTTCAAGTCAAATAGAAACAAGAATATGTAAAAGGAAAAAAAATGATTAGCTCAATTTTCTAAATCTTTGCTACAATCCCCCTTCTCAATATTCTGTTTAAGATAGAAAATTCTGCTAGAAAACAAAAACATAATGGGTGCTTTTCTGATTGTAACTGACACCAATTAAAATAATCCTAATGATTTGAGAGGCTGAGACAGCAGAATTAAATGCTTCTAATACAACTCTTTTGCAAACATCTGCTGAATAAAAGAAAGCCGGTACCATTAGGGTTGTGTTAAGACTATTGCATGTCTAAATTTTGAGGGCACTAAGTGATTATGTTTTAATAAAACCTCCGAGGAATGGATCTCCTAACACATGCAAATTAAAGATGAAAAAAAATCATTACCTTACTCAACAAACATAAGACACTTCCTTGTAAACCACACTTGCTCATTTTTTTAAACACCAAAAAACTTTCAGAGAGACCGTGAATGTTCTAAAGGCAGAAAGATTTCTTAGTAATCTTCACCCTCACACTCCCAGATCACTAATGCCAAAACCCCACACACCACAAAGTGATGCTCCAGTAGTATCTTAAAATAATGAATTAGCAGTCCTCGTGCTGAGCTTGCCCAGGAGAAAAACATGCTAGAAAGGCTGGATCTAGTATTAGATTTAGTAGTACTTAGAATTAGATCGTGTACCACCAGAAGCTCTAGAAATGAGAGCCTCTGGAGCCCACATGGTCTAGGTAGCCTAATTTCAATATGATGTGTTAATGACAAACTCCAAGGCCCCTATCCCCAGTATTATCCAGATAGGGTAACTGGGGAAGGTCTGTACACAGGTCACATCACAAAAGAATAGTTCATGCTTGATCTGGGGGGCTGAACTGAACAACAGCTGTTTTATAAACCTCAGCAAGTCTGGGAAGGGTCAGAGTGAACAAGTTCCACCCCTGACAACAGGCAGCCAGTTAGATTCTGGACTGTTAAGTCACTGGGTTCCACACTTTTTAAAATAAATGAGAAAGTTGCTCAACAATTTATAGATAAAATTTCCCACCATGGAGCTGGGAATCCAAAGGATAAGTGTGAATATAAGAGCCCCAGGGTGTGTTATGTAACTATGTAAATATTGTCACCAAGGAATAGCACATACGTATCCCCAAAATATGCATGGTAGAGATGTTGGTAGTAAAATCTATGTATCACTCATTTAGGTATAAAATCTGAAGAAAGGCACAAGTTACTCTATGGAGGAGAGAATGAACAATTTTGATGAGGCAGGATATTCCAATCCTTGGTCACAAATTAACTTGTACTATATTTGAAAAGAAAGGCCTGGATAACTACAAGGACAGAGTTAGGTGACCCTGGCATACACCCAATGGCATGCTCTTGTCCTCCTCAGGCATAGTCCTGTAGAGGGAGTTAGAGGCACACCTCCCTTCCTAGTTCTGCTCTGTTGGCCAGCTCTGGGAATTTATGCAAAGGTAAGTGGCAAATGACAGCTCATTTTCACCTGTTGTTTTCAGGGTAGTAGGTCTGTTGATGCAATCAGAGTAAGATTTTTTTTTTTCAGATGTTTTGAGAAGGGTACTTATTTTCTAATGCTGAATTCTATCGGCAGTGGGTAGCAAGGACAATAGAAAGGATGATGGAGCCATTTTCCTTTTTCTGGGCATCCTGCCATAGGTTAATATCTGGATCAGAATCAGGAAGACTGATGAGATGAGGACCTCTGGCTTAGCTGACTTGGTGGCAATGCCACAGAGGAAGACAAGAGCTCTGAGCCCATAGGTGTAATGTCTATGGACAAGAGCCTCTGGCTCACCCTTCCTGAATCTCCAGCATGCTGTCTAGAATTCTACAACAAAGTAAGACACCAAAACTGTGAGCAGAAAAGGCAAGGGAAGGGAATGGAGAAAGAACAGAGGGTGCAGAAAAGCAGACCCAGGACAAGAAGGCCTACACTGTGCTGCAAGCTGCGCCGTCACACTGCCAAGAATCCAGAGAGAGGACAGATCTCGCTGGAAGGGGCCCCCCCTCCCTGAGACAGTGAACAGCCCCTCTAGGTCCAGAGAGTTTAGAAACTTTCTCACCTTTACCCCCAAGATTGGGGGGGGCAAGGAGTATGAACCAGTGAGGTGAAAGACAATGCTAACCTCTAGCCACACTAGTTCCAAGCTGGGAGTGACAACAGTGGTCTGTTGTTTCATTTTGTTTTAATCTAGCTTTCCCACCATGGTGGGGAGGTGGGTACACTTATTAATCTATCAGATATTTAGCTTCAATCCTTATCAAAGTATATTGGCTGGTGCTAGGATGTCCTTTTCAATGGGTGCCATAGACAGCCACTGGGAAGGTTTTGTACCCATAAAAATGACTTCATGTTCCATGGGGGCTCCCTCCTATAAGGTGAGAGGGGATAGGAAGGTAACTCCAGAGGTCCAAGGCACTGTGTCACTAAGTGTAGAAGAGAACTTGGGAACTTGTTAGAATTTCAAATTCTGCTACTGAACCAGTACTGCAGCAAACTTTCTAGGTGACTTAGATCCAAGCTCAAGTTTGAGAACAACTGGTAGAAGAAATGAAGAAAATCATTGGCCTCCAATTTCAAGCTTTGAGATGACCAAAAAGCAAGACTGATGCAAAACCAGATGGGAAAAATGATTTCTCACCAAGAGTAGGGCTGGGAGGAGTCAATCCAAAGAGTGCCTGGGACCTATTTTTAAGAGGAAGTTGTTGGACTTAAAACAAACAAGCAAGCAAATGTCATAATATTTCTAGGAGGGTGATCACTCAAGATTTCTATTCATAGCAGTAAGGAAGCCATGATTTGACCCACTTGGGTTTTGAGAGTGCCATAAGAACAATTAGGTCTGATCAAGCCTGGGGTGGCTCATGAACAAGATGAGGTGAGAATTTCAGTGCTGAAATATCTTTACCTTAGACTCCCACCCTCATAAACCAGCCCTACACGGTCCCCACTGTGCTGTGCTGGTCCCAGAAGGAGGATTGAGATGGGCCTGCAGAAGCCCAAAGAAACCTGGACATTAGAGACAGAACATTACCTCTAAATGGTTGCTCCGGAGAGCTGTTTGGTGAAGTGTCAACTCACTGGTCTGTTGATGAACCACAGGACGTGCAGCAACAGGAGCAAAATTCTCTTGGTTAGAGGACCATAATATTTTGCTGAGTTTGCAGGGGAGGGCACAGACGCTGTACAGATTATGTGGAGCTGAACACATTACAGTTGAACCAGATGTTAGGTGAAAAAGTTGTGAGTTGATGGAATTATCACATAAGAGATTGCTCCATCTCCTCCCTCTCCACTTTGTCTTCCTCCTTTTCTTCCCTCCTCTGGTGTCTGCTGGGCACAGCTTGTCATTATTGAGTATCTGCCTGGGCATTGTGATGTCAGAGGCCTGCCCCACAGAGAGCCATGCTGAGAAGGGTCAAGCAGCCCAGCCTTGTTGAGGGACATGTGATTCTGGGACAGAGTCTTCTGACACTGTGCTTCCTCTATTTTCCTGATAACACCTAACATCTCAAACATTTCCTGAACTCAATGTCCTCCCTGCCCAAACCAATATGGTACTTAGGGGACACTGAGGCACACAGAAACTTGCCCAAGATCATGCACCAACACCCTGGTACTGCCATGAACAGTGCCAGAGCTCCTGATCACTTGTCCACACCAGTCCAGAGGACCCGGCTGCCTTTTATAGAAAGTTTCCACACACCTTCTATTCCTAACCTTGATCACAAGCATCGCTGGTCCACATGCTTCGGCAGCACCAGCAGACAGTGTGTCAGAGACTTAGTAAGTTGCCCCATTTAGGACCATGAGCACAACTTGTTTGCACTGGAAATGAATTAACTAAATTCTAGATATTCTTTGGGGGCTATTTTTTTTGTTGTTGTTTATTGTTTTGTTTTTTCAAACACTGCTACCTAAGTACAGACTGAGACATCAAGAAATCCAACTTAGATTCTTCAAGAAAAATCAGTATCTCACCACATATAGCACTTCCTGGTATTTCCCAAGATGCCAAGAACACCAAAAATCTATCCTTTTGGAGTTGGAAGAATATTTTGCTCATAACTGTCTGTGGTGAGGGAAGGAGATATCTTTTTGTTTTGTTTTGCTTTTATTTCATAAGCTGACATTTACAGTAATGGTGCTGAGGAAGTGGAAAATAACTTTAAAATGAAATGTGTATATGAATAAAGTTTTCTGAATGCCTTGACCTTGAAGTCTAAAGTGGGTAGGGCCTTTGGAGAAAAAGGAAGCAAGCCCCTTGGAATAAGACAGGAAGGTGAAGAACAGACATATAACCTTTAGTACAAGGCCTGCTTCACTATCATGGAACAAATTCCAGTACCTAAATAAAGCCCAGAAAGCACACATATTAGAAGACCTGGTTCATTTATAAAATAACTGATGGGCCAACAGTGGGAGCAATCAATAGCCACTGAGGTAACTTGATCTTCAAACCTTAACATAAGTACCTTTCAACCATGTAGTAAATAAAATAAAACTTCATTGTAAAAGAGCCCCAACCGTCCCCCCATGTGATCTGCTTTTGCTGCCTCCTCATGTGACTGGCCTCCCAATTTAGCGCGTAACCAACTCCCAATGACCTGTAATAACACTATTCCCAAATTAGAGCTCTCAATTTGACTTGGCTTTGGTCCCTCCCTCAAAGCAAAATAAAGCATCCGTTTTCTTTTTTTCACATTCATAATACTCTCCTTTTTGAGTTGCCAACTCAAACCCTGCTTCAGTCAAATTGAGCCCTCCTTGTATTTTTTTTTTTTCTGGTTAGTCAAAGAGCCTGATGGAAAAACACCAAGAGACAAAAACAAAAACAAAATCAGACAAAAATTCCAAGTAAGTGACATTCAGCTGGAAAAGCTATGATTCACATGCAAATAAAAATCTCCCTGAATTCACTGTTATATGACGCAAACCCCTGGCTTGGACATAAAAAGGGCAGAATGAAATCACCCACAATTAAACTACTCTGGAATACTGGAATCTCTGGCGAGGCCTTCCCAGCTAATGATAAGAAAACCCCAAATGGTAACAGAATGAGGCTAAGTGAATGGGAACCCAGGGCATCCCCATCTCAGCTGACCTTCAGCCCTCAAACTCCCCCAATTCAACATCCTCCACCTTTGTCTACACCTTCACCTAGACTCAGCATGACCTACAAGGAGATGGGGCTTAGACAGGTCTCCCAGCGGCAGGTCTCCTAGGGAAGCCCCCCTTTCTGGGCAGATGTGCTGAGAAAAATGGACTCACTCATGCTCAGGATGTTAGAGTGCAACCAAGCTTTCTATGGAGCTCTGGACAAATCTCCTCAAGGTCATAGGGAACCTCTGTCTGAGCTCCACAGTAGCATCAGCCTCTGACCTCAACCCCAGGCAAATCCCTCTGAGGACTGTGTGGTAACTTCCCATCCCAGTTCCCTCTTTTCTCCAGGAACCTGCGGTTGATTTGACACCACTTTCTTTTCTTCCAGAAGTTGCCTTTAGGGTGCACACCCCCTCTGCTGGAGAATCACAGGATTTTGGAGATGGATAGGGCCTTCCTATACTTGTTGACAGGATTCTGCCCTGATGATTACCCAGGCTGAGCTGCTACCAGTTACAGGGAGCCCTTCCACCACTGAAGGGAGCTAGGGTTAATGAGGCATAATCAGCTTCTGCAACTTTTACCCAGGTCAATTTTTCTGAAATCACAAATAATCACATGCCACAGTAGTAGTATTCCCAATAGCCAAGAGGAAGCAACCCAAATATCCATCAAGAGACAGATGGATAAACAAATGGTGGGAAATACATACAATGGAATATCATTTTCCATGACAAGGTAGGAAATCCTAGCATATGCTACAGTAGAGATGTACTTCAAGAATATTATGCTGAGTGAAATAAGCCAGACACAAAGGGACACATGCTGTAGAATTTCACTTGTAGGAGGTGGAGTAGTCTAGTTCATGCAGACAGAAAGGACAATGTGGTTGCCAGGGGCTTGGGGCTGAGAGAAGAGAGTTATTGCTTAATGGGTACCATTTCTGTTCAGGATGACTTAATAAGTCCCATGACCAGGGGTGATGGTCCCTCAACATTATGAATGACTTAATGCCCAGAACTGTATGCTTAAAAATGGTTAGACTGGTAAATCTTATATTTTACCACAATAAAAAAATACAGAAAAATAAATCTACCTCCCTTTCACAAAATAGCCATCCCCCTAAATATCTTTCTCAGGCTAAAAATCCCATTTTTTCCAATCATCTTTAGATGATGATTTCTAGGCCCCCACAGCCCTGGCCCCCTCCTCTGGATATACTTAGATTTCTTTGAAAGCCTGGTGCCCCCAGCTAGTGGTGGGCTGTACTCAGCTGCTCGGGGTTCTGCTCTGAGGCATCCAGCTTAACTCCAAGTCCAGAGCTGTGCAGTGGCCTCCTGAAGGCCTGCTTTGGCTACCAGGGCAAAGGTCCGTGTCCTAAAGAATAAAACACACGCTACCACCCTGCTGTGTTTCCCCAGGCCAGGCTCCATTTCCCAGACAGCTGCAGGCAGCTGCGGCTGAGAAGTGAAACCAGCAAAGGCAATTGGGGGAGGGGGCTGCGTCTCAGCTGAACACACTCTGGTATTTTCAGAGATTTCCCTGTATCTCTTTGCCATTGTTTGGCAAATGGAAATAGGGCGGACACTCGGGGAGCCATTTCTCAGCAACCCACCACAAGCCTGGATCCTCTTCCCAGTGCTCAGGGGGGAAAGTGGCTACATGTGAGCAGACCCCTTGGCTGAGCCAGCCCTGCTGGGCTCAAGGACACACTCAGGCCCCTGGGCCCATCTGGAAAAGGTTTGAAAGTTTGAGGCAGGAAAGTTCTTTTCTGCATTTTGATGTTGAAACTGAGTAGCCTGGGTGTTGGTCTCATTCCACAAGTGAGTAATCCATTTCCTGAAAGTAAACTGCTCACCCTTTGGAAGTGGACCAGTGATTTGGGGGTACCATCTGAAGTGTCACTACTTTGGTAAACATTTACTGCACAAGCATGTAGCTTTTCTAGAAATGTCAGTTAATTTGCTAAATTTATGGTCCCTAAGGTAGTACCCTAAAAAAAGTTAATTCTTCTCTAATGGGTGAGCAAGTTATGCCTGGCATGGGATGTGGTGTGTGTGTGTGTGTGTGTGTGTGTGTCTGTGTGTGTGTGTGTCTTACTAGTTGAAGTAACCACAAAAATTAAAACCAGGTTTGACTTTAAAATCTCTACCTTCTTCTCTTTCTTGACTCCTGATTTTCTATTAATATCTGAGCCAATAATGGGTTGGCTTTGGAAAACTCTCTTTTCTATGCCAATATTTTGCTTAGAGTTAGAAACAATAGGGTTGAAAACTCTCTCTTTAGTGAATCTTCTGGTTTCAGAGATTCTGTATAGACGATTACGTATATCCACCACTTCCTACAAAACTGTTCCTACCTCGATACATCAGGAGATGTCACCCCCCCAACACCCTTTTTCTGTTGTAGGGAACAATTCAGACTTCAATCTACTGCTTGAAAAAACCCTTCACTTTGAAGAATAAAAAGATGGTTTCTTTATGGTTCAAATGATCACTTAAACAATACTTTCAAAATGACCCCTATGTCCTATGTCCCTATGTCCCTTTTCTTCCTTCATGAAACAGGCAAGCTATAGGAAGGAACCTAAATTTTCTGATTGAAAATATGGAGATAGATGAAGCCTTTTCAGAGTTCTGTTGGGAAGACGGTGAGTTTGTGTGTGGTGGGCTCTCTGTAGGAATAAATTATGCCAAGAAGTGATTCTCAATGAGGAATCACAGGAGGTAAGAACATAGCAGAGGGACTGGGGTTGTGGCTCAGCCATAGCATACTTGGCTGGCATGAGTGAGGCACTGGGTTCAATTCTCAGCACCGCATGTAAATAAATAAAATAAAGGTCTATCAACAACTAAAAAAAAAATTAAATAAAAAAAAGAACATAGCAGAAACAGGTCATTTTGGAGTCCCAACCTCATGATCAGCACTCTCCCCTTATCCCTTGTGGAACTAGCCCTTTCAATAAAGAGAACAGAAATCATAGGTAACCATGCAGGTCCTCAGGTACCACTGTCTTCCACTTGTGTACCCAGAGACAGAAGTGGGGTTTTCACGAAACTCCCTGAACCATTGTCCTGGACCTTAGGCTTGTGTCTGTTTTCAGTCTTCCCTACAAGGATTATCCTGGGATCAGAGGCTTCTCTACCTGATATTCCATCCCCTTTGGTGGACCTTGGAAAGGAGAGGACTCTGACTCTGAGAGATGAAGGCCCTCCCTTAGTATTCTGCAGACTTGTGGATAATGGAACCCAAGCCCATGAAGGTTGGGGCACCTGTGAATACTTGTTTCCCTCCAGAGCTGGGCAGGGCCCACCCTGGGTACACAGTTTCCTAGGAGGAGGGTCCAGCACTGCATGGAAAGCTATCAATGGAAGAAAACAACATATTGGCTTTGGAGAACACAGGGCTGGTTATCCAAGTACCAGTAATCCTAAAACCAGTGCGTGTCCTTGTTCATTCATTGATTCTCTTTCCAGGAGGCTACTACATAAAAGGCAGCATTGCTCAAACTTAAGTCACTGAAAGCCTGAAACTCTGGGCTGGCCTATGTTGTTAATAGAGTGGGAATTTGTCCTTAATTTATTTCCTTTTATGCTCTGATTTGGTACATATTTCTTGCCCACTGCATTATCTTTTTTATTTATTTTTTTGAAGAACACAGCCATAGACAGAGTAAGATCTAGAGTGGAACATGATGGAGACTAGATTTAAAAGTAACTGCCTCTTAAACACTTTTTGGAACAAGTCGGGGTATGCACAAGTACATGCTTAAAATATAGCCAGTGATCAGTAAGCATTATTATCAACAGGGTTACCAGGACCTGGGAAATGTATGAGATTCTTAAAATGAGACTTCTAGTGAGTGTGTGTGAACACGGGTGCTGGTTCAGATTTCAGAACCCAATTATGGTATGTTTGTTACATTGCTACTGTCAGTACCAATGCTCAACAGCCCGCTGGAAACCGCCTCATTTTTCTGTGACTCTCTCCTATGAGGCGTGGCCTGGGAAGATACAAAGGCCACAGAGCACAGAAAACAGAATGAAATAGTAAAGACAAGAGGCTAACACAGAACTGAGCAAGCCCTGGCTACTGCTGCGGTATTTTGAGTCATGGAAATAAGTACAACATATGGACTTTTCCCCTATAAACTCATGCCATTAGATTCTTCTATGTAGAAGAATGTGGGAAGAATTTGGAATTGTGGGAAGCTGCATACTTCCCAGAATTCCAAATATTAAAGGCCAAATTGTGGAGTGAGAACAGGAATCCTGCCTCATGCAGAGATTATTCCCAAACCACTCACCCCTTTAACAAAGTACCCATCTCTGGAGCATGCTTTCACTGTTCAATTCTATGTTCCCTGTAAGGCCAGTCCTGTAACAACATATTGCAGGTTATGGTGACATAATTATTCTATGGTCTCTCTTCAATAGCTCTACATTTCCTCTTAAAGTGGGATATTGACTCAGCCATAAACTCTCCATCCTCTGGAGCACCGGTCTGTCACAGCTACTTCTACCACATGCCTTTCTGGAGATTTCTAATCCTTTCTTTGTCTAAACTCCACTAAACTGGTCTCCTTACATATTTCCCATTTGGGACTCCATCAAGAACCAGCTGAAGTGAAAGTTTTTCCAAAATTACCAGTGTCCCCCAAATGTAATGACGGACGCCCATCCAATTGCTCAACCTTTGATTAGTTTCTGACTTATTAATAGTCATTCCTAGCTATCATTTGTGTAGTACTGTTTTATTTAAGAGTTTGCCAAATCTCTTCCCAAACATGATCACATAGCCATTTCAAAACAAGCGTGACCAGTAGGTCATGGGGAAACTGAGGCTTGTGACAGGAGAACACCTTGCCCAGGGGTCCCACATACTGCCCTAACTTCTGGTTCCCAGCCTAGCAGCCCTGGGGTCCACCACCCCTCAAATGCTGACACTGAGCTAAAGTTTGCTGGAGGAAAGATCTGCACACCGTGGCCTGAGAGTTTCACTTGTATTTTCATGGATTTTTCTTACAAAGGAATCTAAACCTTGACAGGCATTAGAAATTTAATAAGAGTTGAGGAGCAAATCCCAGCATGTCTCCAAAGCAATACAGAATCAAATTCAGAAAGCAAATAAGTCGTTGCTTTCTTCTTCTCTCCCTGGCTCTGCTGGCGGGTATGAGTGCACTGGGTGTGTCAGGCGAGGGGAGAAGGGACTCCAGAACATACCATTATGATTATCTAACAATAACAACATCTCACTGGCAATGTCTTCTGAAGAGATTAAAAGCAGGAGGTTTCTTTTACTTTGCGTGGCAACAAACTTCTGTAGTAAAAAATAATAATAAAGTAAAAAATAGAAACTGCTTCATTAGTTCTCAGTGATGCTGGCTATTCAAGTTTTCTTAAAACCTCAACAGTATAAATCAAAGAATGTGCTGAAATGGAGGTTTCTGGATCTTGTTTCAATAATACTTATTTTTCAATTTTCTGGAAAAGAATATTTAACAAATGTGGCTAAAATTTAAGTCATGAAAGTTCACTTTCCCTAAAATAACCATATAAAAAGGTAATCATATGTGAGGGGGGAAAAGCTCTAATAACCCACTTAAGACCCTAAACATTATCTTTGTTCATAATCCAGAGATATTCACAATCTAAATGTCTCAGTGACAGACCTGAAAACTACACTCTATTGGCAAGAAGCAACTCTTCAGCAGATGCAGTGAAAAAATTAGTGCTAGTTATCAGGTCCTAATTCACCATGCATTGCCTAATTTTTATTTCCTGAGAAATCACTTTTTTTTTTTCCAAACTGCAAATCTGACAATTGCATTAAAACCAACACTTTTACTTCTCACTTGTACGGTTCTTATTCTACAACTACATGAAGTCTAAGATTCTGTACCATGAAACACATATTCACCTCAGACAAGCCTGGGTTTCCCAGCAGACATTGCAAAGGGGTACTGGTAGTGGAGAATTGAGCATGAGCCACTTTTGAATGAATCCAAAATAAGGAAATGTGGCCCTTGGGGCACTTTGAATAACATCCATCTATGGACACACACACTTGTCCCCCAGTCATTTTGCTTCCAAAGTCACTATCTCATCACATCCTGGGTTAGGCCCAGATGGAATCTTCTCAGTAAATCTTGAAGATTATTAAACAGAAATATTACTCTTCACACATTCTGAGATGGACTTGATAAGGATAAGGAGGTGGAAGGGTCACTGTGCAGAAAAGAGCAATGCAAAGAGACTCTGTTTAGAGTTATCAACTGACTGTCGACAGGTCCCCTAGGTTCTAAGAGTGGGACTATAAAATCTTGTACATCAGTTTCCTCACATGAAAAAAATAAACATGATACTCTTTCATTGATTGTCACTTCCAAAGAATGTCATGGGAGACAATGATTTGTGCATTTTAAGACTCGGTGCTGGTCTAATGATTGGCATTTTCACCTGGGACATCCTTGTTGACTTCTACAAGCTAAAATCTCCATGGCTGCCCAGGCCGCAGGTGTCCACTGATATATGGTTTTTGCCCAGCATCCTGATTCTTCAGGAAGTGGAAGAAAGTGATTAAATGCTCTTGGTTGCCGACTGGTATTTTTAGTGCTTTTAGAAAAGACTGTTTTTCATATAATTCATTTCTTATAATATTAGCACTTGTGTTTTAAGAGCATGTAGCAGGGAGCTATTGTTAGCAAAGACAGGATCGGAATAAAGTGGCTGAGTTATAAGAGACATTGCTAATCTCTTCTTTTGCTGAAAATATCTCCTAAATGTCTACCTTCCAATGGTCCAATGGATTGTGGACATGTGGGAATAACCAAAAAACCAACTTTAAATAGTTGGCCTTCTCTTCCAATCTTCAAGAACAACGAGGACAAAGTGCTCAACTGTGAGTTTCCCTGAAGTTCTGTCAATCTGTCATTCATGTAAGATTTTAAATCCAAGTCAATAAAAAATAAAGGTTTGAAATATCTGTCTTCCTTGTTTCCCTATTTATTTCCTGTTGTGTGTCTCTTGGCTAGTCACTATTTTAAAATCTGACATAGCACAAACAAAGGGAAATGACATTTGAAAAAAGTTTAGGGACAAGGTTGGGTGAAGAAGGTAAGGTAAAAGATTGGGATTGTCCAGGGTTTCAAATTACCCATGCCCTGCCCCAAATGATTGATAGCAACTGCTCAAAACATGGTCCTTTGGCATTTGAGAAAATTGAACCAATGTTACTCTCATCTTCCCCCACCCTCCCCTGAAGCAGGTCATGAAGACTTCATTTCAGAGGTGCTGCTCTGTGCCTTAAAGAAAGGAATCTCCTTGTCCTCATAGACACAGGGACGCCAAGAAGAATCTGCACAAACAGGCCCTGCTAAGCTCCCCAGGTTACTTCCATTAGGTCATGGCCTTTGGTCCTCCAACCATACTTCTGCACCACCATCCACTCTTCCTCAAACCTAAGTATGAAAATACACAGGCTCCCCTGTTTCTCTGGGCCCGCTTTTTTTTTTTTTTTGCTGGGGCAGAGGTGTAGGCAGGTACTGGGGATTGAACCCATGGGTATTCTACCATTGAGCTGCATCCCCAGCCCTTTTTATTTTTTAAGACAGAGTCTAGCTAACAGCCAAGGTTGGCTTTCAGCCTCCTGAGTCGCTGGGATTCTAGGCATGTACTAACTACTATGCTGGGGTTAGGCCTTCAGTGTTTGAAGGCTCCCACGCCATGTAAAACTTATACTTAAATAAATTTGTATGTTTTTATTTTGTAAAAATCTCTCTTTTGTTATAGGAGCCTCAGCCTTGAACCTAGTGATGGGAAAGAAAGGTATTGGCATTTCAAATGTCATTTCTTTCTCGCTACAATACATAGATAGGTAGGTAGGTCAGTAGATAGATAGATACATAAAAACAGATATATAGAAAGAAAGAATAAATGAGAATTGGCTGCAGGACATTGTAGACTATTTAAAAAGCATTCAGATAATAGCATAAACCCCGCAAAGGACTAATTTGGTGGACAAAAATGCCCTTTCAACCAAACAGGTCCAACATATGAGAGAATTTCCTCCTTCCACTGAAGCCAAATATTATACTGTGCTGTATAAGACTAATTAAAACAATATTGTGGTATCCAGGCATGCGTGGGTTACGGAGAGGAGCAATCCGCCCCACAAAAATCTTCCTTTCGTCAAGCAGACATGGAGTCTATGGTGAGAGTTCTGCAGGAGCTCAGAGACTTTTGCTGTGTTTCATTAACATTCACATATCCACTTGGTAAGAACTGTAGCTTGGAACTATGATTTCCATTACAAAGCCTCTGAAATGCCAGGAATGAGTCATGGCATTGTGCAGCCTGGGCAGCACACTGATTTTCTCCATTAACCAGGCTACATACTGACAACTTTCAGGAGAAAAGCTGAATGAGTCAGTTTCAGGAATAAACCACATTAGAATACTATGTGCGTGGAGGAGTTAGGGTAATAGGGATTAGGGTTTTTTTTTTTTTTTTTTTGCTGTTGTTTTACTGTCTTTAAATAGAAACATTATTCATAAAATTCATTTCTTCAAGTATAGCAAAAGACAAATCAACCCAATTATAAGGTTTTGAACACCAAATAGGCTGCCCCAATACTGAAAGAGTATCATTGATAGCTTTTGCAGGACAACTTTGCATCCTCCTTAATACCAGAGAATGCCACCCTGAAGCCACTTCCAAATTCCTCCTCCTGTCCTGAGGTTCTTTGGGTATTTTCCACTAGCTGACTTTCGCGGAGAAATAAGAAGTCAGTAGGTACCAAGTTAGATAACAAAAGGAAGGAAACAAGAGCCAGAGTGTAGCTGAGACTCAGCAGTCTCAGCAGGAACCAGAGACCTAACCACTGGGTTGGGGTAAGGGGCTCTTTTGCATCTTGTCATGTTGCCTTTTGCCATTCTAGTTCTGGAAACTGGAGTCCAAATCTCGTCAGTCCTATACTTTCTTAAGAATTGCTCTCTGTGCCAATTCAGAGATGAAGGCCTAGAGCATGATCATCTGGAGCCATCTATTAAATAATAAAGAAGTTAGCATATTGCTGGAAACCTAGGAACTTCCTGACAAGGTGGAAACAGAGAAAGTACTAAAAGCATCAAATGGTTAACACCTTTTTAGAACTTCTGGTCACATCTGAAGTTCGAAACCAGCATATTGAGATGATTTGAAAATTAAGCACAATCAGGAAAAAATGGAAAAATCCAAATAAAACCAAAATGAGAGGTTCATTAATGAAGGTGATCACTGGAAGCTGGCACATTTTCTTTTTTGGCATAGACTTGCTGTGGTATCCGTGGCTCCTTTGCCCAGGATTATAACTCAGTTGTCCCACATCTTTCCTAGTGTTGAGCCACTGGCTTCTTTTTTTTCTTTTTTTGGATTTGGCCTCCAATGTTTAGGCACGAGTCAGCACACACAGATGAATAGATTAACTGAGCTAATTTAAGGGAGCCCTCCCATGGAAGGATTCTTTTTTAGCCTTCTATATTTAGGGTAACGTTTGTGCCTGTGCGAGACGCTTACTGAAAGTACTGCGTTTTCCAAACCTTGCAAGAACTCTCTACCCTGAGATCTTCCTAACAGGCCACTCACTTGTTCACTGGAGCTCTGATGTCCCATAGCCACAGAGTATAAAAGGCTCACTCAGGTGACCTTGTTTATACTGCGGGGTGACCAACCTCACTTTCATAAGCACAGTGAGCCGTGCGTGGATCTGGACTGGGCATCCCTATCTGGGGGAAACTTGATGAAATTTAATTTGACATGACAACACTATTGAATTTGCTACCAGAAGCAATCATTTTGATTAAATCACAGTATTCCTAAATCTCACATTCAGTAACAAACTAAAGACTTTGAAGCTATGCAGTGAGAAAACATGGATTCTCATGTTCTTACGCTATTGCTTAGTCAGACTGAAAGCATGGCTAAGGAATAAATTTAAAGTTTCGCCCTCAAACAAACATTTCAGAAAGTTCTGTTGCATCTTGGTCACAAAATAAGTTGCTCTCTGAGGTAGTAGATTCTTTGCCTTCTTTGGGATCTCTCCCTATTCCATTCTTTGAGTACTATTCTGGGGCACAGTGACCGACATGTTAAGGGACCTACTGCACTGGTCACAATGATAAGAGGATCAACTGATTTTTCTCCCTAGATTCTTGGTATTTAAAGACATCTGCAGGGGCTGGGGATGTAGTTCAGAGGTAGAGTGCTTGCCTAGCATGCATCAGGCCCTGAGTTCCAGCCTGTGCCAGAAGATCACTGTCCTAACTGTAAATAGGGTGATATTTCACCCTATTATATTTAACCAACCAAACAAACAAACAAACACTGGCAGAAAAAGAGATTCTATTGGTGCCCTCCTATTGGCTGAGACTAAATACCTGTATGGTACAAACCAAGCCAGGCTCTGCACAGTGTTCAAAGGTCTTTGGAGAATAGGATCAATTATCCATTGCCTCCTCTTTTGTTGCACAAATTCTTGGGCATACCAAAGAGGTCAGGTTTGAAAAAAAAAAAAAGTTGCTTTTGCAATATGACTTTTTTAGAACTTTATCCAAAAAGAAACATAAAAGAGCAGCAAAACTCCTGCCCTTCTTTCCCTAAAAACAGAGTAAACTTCCTTGGTAGAATTTTTGCTGCCATTGAATGTATCTACTTTTTAAATGACAAACCTCTTGCCAGGCTTCCTGCTGACACCACAGGGACCAAGGCCTTTGTATAAACTGTTCTTTCCAAGGAAAAGACTGAGACTGCCACGCTTTAATGTTTGGCATTTCTTGTTGGATTCAACTAGGTTGCTAAAATGGATTCAGGTCCCAGAGGGGAGAAGCAAATGGATTTTATCACTCCCTCCCCTCCGTTGTATGTGCTCCAAGCCTGGCTTTCTATGGTTTAGACAGTAGGCTACATGCTCAGATAAAGGCATCAGATGCTTCAAAAGTAGGGGAGAGTAGCCTTCAGGGTCCCAATCTGAAAAAGAAACCAATATAGACCCATGAGCTAAGGTTTGAAGTTCCAGATTAGTGGCTGTTACTGTTTACACAGAGAGGACAGACATTTGATCTACCTTCAGCTCAGCCAATAGAATGACTGCAGAAGAGTTATGCTTTTTCTTCTGAGACTCAGCTGCCCCAGGGCTCTGGAGGGTGGCAGAAATACAGAGCCAGGACTCCTTCCTAAAGGCTGCAGAGCCCCCTTGCCCTCACCCTAGGGCCTCTGTATACAGCTTCTCCTAAGAATGCCTGGGCCTCCTGATAGCAATGAGGATTCAGTGAATTTCCAGAATGTTCCTCCCAAGCATTTGAGAGGTTAAATGAAACCAGTACAATCATCAAGTGCTAAAAGCAGCAGGCAGCCTATTTTGCTGACACTGTCACAAAACCCACAGTTGAGTACAAGGCAGCCATTATTTCTTCACTGATCCTGAGAATGCTTTTATTGCCTGTATTGTTTTCTAACTTTGGAAGCACCAAATAAGGATGACTTTTGGTTCAAGGTAGAAGCCATGACTGTTTATATGACCTCACGCATTCTTACATAATATAATAAACAGGCCCTTAGGGCAGAGACTGAAAGAACCAAATTCTGCCTTTGGACAACATGTGCTGCTTCCATTAAAGTTAAGGTGACTTGGGTCTCGGACAGTTGGGGGAAAACTTCAGTCTTCAGCAAAGATGTGATGTGTAAGTCATGGTCTCCAAGCCTGGAATGTCATGCTCTGAAAAAGAGCTACTAGAAGAATATGAAGAAAATAACCTTAAACCCCAAATCGGCATATAACTTCCCATCATTTACAAATGTGCTCATCTCCCTTCCAAGCAGGCAAAGTAACCTTTGAGAGAGATCATTCAAGATCTCTTTTGGTGAGCTTCAAATGCAGGCAAAATGCAGCCTGTGCCAGAAGATCACTCTCCTGTTAATAGGGTGATATTTCACTCAGTCACTTCATGGGAAGATGCATAGCCGGTTTCAGAGCAACAAATTACTTTATAGTTGTACTTTATCATTCATTGTTCCCATGTTACAGACAGACATTTTATGGTAATTGATTTTGATTGTGTGTGTGTGTGTGTGTGTATTTATGTACTACCTTGTTCCAAAAAGAATTTTAAATGACTTACATGTGGTCTTAGAAATTGCTCCAGTTCCCCATAATACCTAAAAAATAGTATCTTCCTTTCATAATAATCTGAATTTTTTTTAAATGGTGATAACCTTTATAGAGCTAAAGTTGAAAGCTGATCAAATCTAATGCTCTAAGCCTCAATTCTAACATGAAAACAAATTTCAAGATGACCAGGCTTCCTCTCAGGGGTCCTGTGAAATTGGCCAGTCCTTTCTGAAGTCTTATTGACTCTCAGCTGCTGGTGCTGAGAGGAGGGAGCCCAGGGACCAGATTCACATCACGATCAGCATGACATCTATAGAGATGGAAAATAAAGTCCCCTAGGGTCAGATCTCCCCACCTCCCCTCTACCCTACTATGTTTTTCAACTACTCTTAGGGAGAATGAAGATGATTATATTTGAATGATGGACACGCATCTCAAGGCTCAAAAAACAAATACACAAAAACAGAATAGCTGTCTGTACCCCAAAGGAAAACAAAATCTGAATCCAAAAAGGAAGCAGTAGATGGGGGTAATGACGTTCTACCATCCCCCCTTCTCTACTCACCCAGCCCCAGCTCACCCCCAATGCCTCCACGGCACCCCCTTTGCCCTGCAGGTTAACTTCCTGATGGATTCTGCACGCCCTTCCCCGAGGAGACCATTTGGGCCTGCAGTGTTGAGCCCTGATAATCCAAGCTTCAATTTCTTGCCTGCTGGCACTGAGATGGACAAACCTACACAGAGACAGATGGGTTTGGATTCTGGCCTAGCACACATTCACTGCCTCATTCTAGAAGACTGAATTCATTTCATGGGTTCAGTAAGGTTCAAGATCCTGTCTTGATGCTCAGGACCCCATACAATCCTGTCCCAGCTTCCTTCCAATCACTCAACTCCCCAGCTCTAGGTGACAGCACTAGGCTGCCTCTTCCGTAAGATCTCATGTCCCATTTGGGGCTAAAATCAATTTCTCTTGTCCCTTCAGTTCCACAGGCCTTCTTCTCTCTTATGGTCTAAGCACTTTTCTATCTAACTCCTGAGATCTCGCTGGGTAGTTCTTCTTTCGTGATGGATGCGAAGCTCCTTGAGGACAGAAACCTTGGTTTCCTGTGGCTCACTCACCCTGAGCCTCATTTTGCCTGGGTGCTGCCTGTCAATATTTATAAGTTGAAGGAGGGAAAAAGGAATCTACTCAACTAAGGGATCCCCTGCTGGAGTGAAGAAACAGTTTGTTCTTTGTTTTCATCCCTATGTAGCAGCAATTTTTATGTTGACTTTTGTTGTTTTAGGAGCAATTTTAGCTGCCCTAGGTAAGGAATGCAGGTTGTCTTGACGTCCAAGGCTATGTCCTATGAGTGGGAGGCTATAGTGGTCAAGTTTCCCTTTGTTCTTCCCACATCTACAAAGAGTGGTGATGACAGTGACAACAGTAGCAGCAATAATAAAAATCACTAGCAATGATCACACACAGGTGCTACTTTATATCCTGATGTATAATCCTGTGCATCCGGCTTTATCATCCTTATTTTATGAATAGGAAATTGAGATTCAGAAAGGTTAAGCTATTTGTCCAAGGTCACAAGCTGGTAAAACATAGCACACGGGCTTGAACTTGGATCTGCCTTGCCAGAAGTCAGTTGGCTTCATCTTCTGCCCAGTACTGCCTTTCTTAGCCCTACAGGACCTAAGTCACCTGGACTCATTCATTCTCTACTTCCTGGATGCTCTCTGTGGTTTGGCCTTTTAAGTGAAAAGCTATCCTCACACATACACATTTCTTCCAAGAAACTAGATGAATTAGTAACCTACTTTCACATTGCTCAGAGAGTCCCTAATGACCAGGAACAGACTGGACGGAGATCACAAAACTGTACAAAGAGAGTCATAAGAGGTGGTACAGATGGGGGTGGGGACAAGGAACTGGGCCAGACGAACTCACTTGAAGTCAAACAGGCAGTGAGGGGACTCAATGTTCTGCTTGAAAGAAAATAAATCACTTCTCATTAACCTATAAAGTCATCTTGGTTGAGCCACAACTTCCAGTGCATTCTCAGCATGGCCACAAAACCATTTCAGTGGTCTAGGTGAAAACTACATTTTCTTTTTAACACAGGAAAAGTGGTGCTTTTCACTCAGGGGAGGAGGATAGGGAGGGAATCCCTCAAAATGCAGCAGGAACTTGAATATGATTCAGCTCTGATTCATCGAGTCTGGTATATTATTCCATTCACTCTAGGATTCTTGGTGCAAAGTGTGTGCTCCCTACACACTTTGCAAAATCATCTTTTCATGCTATTAAAGATCAGATCACTTTCTCTGACATGCTCCCAAGCTCACAATGTCTGAGGAACTTCTCTGTGTGGTCTCATAAGCAGAAACACTAACACCTCCTGGAGCCTAATGTTAAAAGCAGTACTGACAGTGTACTAAACAGAGGAGCCCTCGCAGAGACAAAACCCCCAGAGACGCTCCGTCGGCCGGCTTCAGCCCAACCTGACACTTGCCACAGAGTTCTAGTCAAGGTGATCACCAGATCCTTCCTTGAGAACCCGATATGGAAAACACATGCTCCAGGGGGGCTTCCAAAGAAAACAGCAGCACCTTCACCTTCTCTGAGGGGCTCTTAACCATTTAGCATCTTAACCATTTAGCAGTCCATTCACCGGGGCCCCTCGAGTGAATGAAACGTAAGGCAGGAAATGTGGGTGAAGGGTGCAGGAGGACCTTCTTTTCATCCTCTTCTAGCAGAAACTCAGGGAGTCACCACAAACCCTGAGCCCTGCTGGCTCCTGCTTCCCATAGCAGGCTTATAATTGCTATTTCCCCTCAATTTAAATGAATAGAAGACAAACATCGTGGCCTAATCCAAACATCTGCTCTGTCGCCTTGGGCTCTAACTGAGGGGTCAGCCTTCTTTCTGCTTAAGATTCCCTGTCATGTCTTCTTGACCCTGCAGCATAACAGGTAGAAAGAGATAAGGTCACACTGGGGAGCCAGATTCCCTGACTCTATCACTCTTCAACTTTGTGAAGTTACTTAACCTCTAGTTACTTAACCTCTCCTGCATCTGTTGCCTCACCTGCAAGATAGGGATGATAACAGTACTTACTTACAGGGCTGTCACAGAGAATAAGTGAGGAGGGATGTTATAGGGAATAAAACAGAAAGTACTATAGAATTATTATTACTCTATTACTTTTTCCTTTCTATCTTCTTTCCTTTACTTTCTTTCAACAAGTTAGGGTAAGACCTTGTTCTCCAAGGAAGGACAGAGAAAAAAACCATACTAAGAAACAAAACACACTTGTTTGGGATTTGGAGAAACTAGACTCTGAACCCATCATAAGCATTAACCTCTTTATGGCTTTTTTTTTCTTTCCTGTAAACTCCAAGATCCTTTTAGGGATTTTGACAAATAGGGAATAGCACCATGCCAGGCATTACATCCCATGCTATCCAAGTGATCTTATAGTCAATGCCACAAAAACTCAGAGGGTAGAGAGATGGCTTCTGGTTGAGCCAGTCTCAGGAAGCATCATAAGCACAGAATTTGCACTCAGTCCTGAGGACAAATTGGAGATTAGGAGATGGAGATGACAGGAGACTATTTCAAGTAGAAGAAGGATAATGGGCAAAGCTGCACCAGCATTTAGGAACTAGCAAGGAGAAGATTTTGATTGTATCAGAGAACTGGATTGGGGAGGGGAGGGGGAACACACAGGCAGCCTGTGGAGTTGGCGGTTCTTGAGGTGGACATTGTATGAGAATGGCGGTGTGGGAGACAAATCTGGTGGTAGCTGCAGGAAGGACTGGGTGGGAGAACAGCTGGAAGACAACTGCATCCATGAGGCCTGAGAAAGCAGAGAGTGAGAGGCAGAGTCCTTCTGCTAGGAGGAAGGCGGGCCCTGCCACCCAGCAGCTGCCCCATCCAGGGCACTGCCGAGGCCTCCCTTATCCATGGCTGTCTCCATTTTAAAAGAGGAGAACGCAAGCAAAACGTAAACACAGTGCCCGACACGTCCTAAGGCCTCAGCCAATGTGACCCAGAAGACCACCGTGTGAATGGAGACTCACTATTCACCTGCAAGTCAGCCACGGTGGGAAAACAGCAGGTAACAGCAAAGGAGAGAGGAACCGGGGAGCCTTCCCCAAGTCACCAGCCATGGTGACAGGGAGAAGACAACAGCGGAGCAGGTGATGTCAGGAGAGAAGCAGGATGTGAAGGCACATGCTAACCTCTGCTTGGCTATTCAGTCACATGACGTGGGGTCCTGGGCACCTAGAGAAGGGAGAGCATAAAACCAATGCCCTCTCAGGACTTGCAACCTTGACTGAGAAGCAAGAAGTCCCCAGGGAAGGAGAAGAGATGCCCTCAGACTCTGCTCAAAGCTATCAACCATGCAGACCACAGACATCTGCCCTAGCAGGACAGTTGTCACCACCATTTCCATTTTCAAGAGGAGGAAATTGGGCCGAGGTCATTTGGTGAGTTGGTAACAGCTGAAGGCAGAGTTGAGGACTTTGTCTTGGATCTGAAAACCTGTTCCCCTCCCAGCTGCTCTTAGGGCTTTTTCGCCCCCAGTCAGCCTTCACAAGCAGATCTAAAACTCACTGCAAAACACAAGAGCGTGAAATTGAAAATAAAGTAGGTGCTTCCACTTCTACTTAAATCCCACTTAATTTTAATAACCACTGAGGTTAGGCCTTGCATGAAAGGTAGGAAGTTGATTTAAATCTTGATTTATCTCTTGGTTGACTAATAAAATATTGTCATTCTGCTCAAGTGAAAAAAAAAAAAAAAGGACCACTGAAAATGTCACACTGGTTTAACTTTTCCTAAAACTAAAAGTATACCTCCTGGGCACTTTCTTCACGTTTTTGGTTTTCTATCTGTTCCATTCCTCCAACATAGGGGGTTCATATATGTCTGCAGACCAATAGCAACCAAGGGGTTAATGTTCACTGTCAATCACATGAATTCTCATCTGAAGTGGGAAACATTTATCTTCTTAGTTACACATCTAACAATATGTGCTATTTATATACTGATGACACCTGGCTCAGAAGGGGGTGCTGATATGATCGCTATAAAAATAATGATTATACAAACTGGTTAGCAAAGCAGTATCTAAAATGAGCACAACCACTGTGTCTCTAATTCTGCTCTAATGTGGAGGTAATTGAGAATATTAGGTGACTTATTATTCCTATTGGCCTGTCCTTCCACTGATCTTGGGGCCTCCTCTTCACCTCAGTGGCAAGAACACATGTGGGTTTCTCCACAATCATCTACTGCTTCTTGTACTTCATTATGTAACAAGCTGGCTTATGTTAGTCTTGCTCAGTCATAGGTGGCTAAGAGTCTCTCATCAGATAATCTAAGAACAAAAGTTTCTTCTTTACTAGGTTTTACCTGAACAGCGGTGGAAGCAATTTGTCACTTACAGTCCCTTCCTGAGTTCCAGGATTTATATGATGCCCACTCATCTCCTTATAATCAAAATAAAAAATATACTATTACTAAATGTGAGAAAACTAGGATTTCAGGTTGAAAAAGTCCCTTTCTTCTGAAAGCCTGAAACATCATTTAAATAAACCTTTCAACCTGCTCTGAGCAGCACATTTTGGTTATTCTAGACCCAGAAAAACCTCAGAAATCAGGGTTCATTAGGGAAGGTTAGAGAAGATGAAGATGGATGATGATCAGCCAGGAATTAATGAGGATCGAGGAAATCCAACTAATTTCACCTGGAAATCTCTGTAGCCATCCGTCTTTTCCATCATCTGCTCCAAATTTGGACCAGTGCCCTAGGGGCAAAAGACAAATCCATCCATCTTAAAAGTCCACTCAGGTGAAATGCCATTCAATGGTGGTATTTCCAGGACAGTAGAAAGGAACCATTTCTTTTCTAGTTAACTCAGCAGGCATCAGTGGCTCCCATTAATTTGAGAAAAGCATCTGGTTTATGCTCTAGAATAAAATCCCTCCTGTGAGTTAAACCCCTACAAAGTCTTACTGAAACCACTGAGGGCATCTTATTGATTGGAGGTGGGTGGAGTCTTGCTTTGCCATGAAGGTCAGGTTTTGGAGTAGTTATCTTTGGGATGTACATTCCCTTGGTGAATAGGAATCCAATAATCATACCTGTTTTTATGATTTCAAACATTCCATGTTAGCATAAATTACAGCACATTCATATGGCTTTTATTGTTAAAGATAACAACCACCTCACTGTAAAATATTATTTTTCCTGAGGGTTCTCAAATACCCCTGTTAACACAGTCCAGTATCTACAGCATTCTCACATTTTTCCCCTGTCATTGTTTGTACTCTGATATAGTCTAGACAAAGCCCAGAAATTGAGGAAGATCTTTCCAAAATGTTTTTAACCCAAAGAGAATAAAAAACAACCTCACACACATTGGATTTGAAGATACTTCCAATAAGATTTTTTTTCACTACTTTTTGATCTCACTTTATGAGAAATAATTGTATTCTTGAACTATCTAACATAAGCCAAACTTTAATAAATCAAAGATTATTATTTTAAGGAACTGTGTGTGTACATACATGCACGTACATATTTTGCATTCATATATTCATAAGCATATATTTAAAACTTTTCAAGCCAAATATCACATCTTTGATGAAACGAGGACTTTGGAACATACTCTGTTACTCAACTCCAAACGGTTTCTCCCTTATTTATTTCAGAGTCAGATCATATGGGCACTTAGGTTTTTTGAACTCAACTACATTGCTAGAGGAGAAAGGAAGAGAGAGAGGAAGTGAGTGCATTTGTGAGAGCCTATGAAGATGGTCCTGCCCAGTTCCCCCCAGTTAGCTTGTGACCCAGATGAACATGATAAAGGAGGAGTGTGCTCTCTCCTCAGTCTGGCTCAGTCTTCTTGTAACCTGCACGGTGCAAGCATCTTAATGTGCTCAGTAGATAGGTTTATTTTATACAAAGTGACTGGCTGTTGCCACTTTCAAAGAAATCCTTTAATCCAATGTGATCAGGATGTGTTGACAGTTAATCTAAAAAAATTGTTTGAGGTATGGAATAATTACACACATATATGTATACATATACATTTATATAATGAAGGTATCCTGTATAAACCAAGAAATTTACAGAATCTGTTTAGAGTTTTATGACTCTCCAATCTTTTAGTTGTCTTGTTTGCATTTAATTTCACCTTTTTTTAAAAAGCAAAGTCACCATTAACAAGTCCAAGGCAACAATGTAGTTTTCATAGAAATAACTCTCTATTTCACACTCATTTCATCCTTTCTTCAAAAAGATGAAATACAACTGGCATAAACAGGATTGGGAGCACATAACTGTCAAGGCTTCCAACTGACCTGGTGGGATAGGTAGGAGGGCCATTAAGGCCCCAGAGAGGTAAAGAGAATTGGAAATGTGTTCAGTGAGCTTCTACTGTACCTCATCTGAGGCTCAACCAAAGAAATAGCTAATGATCTATTCTGATGCTGGAAGGAGAAAAAAATGTACCAGTTGGAACAGCAAAGGGAATGTAGATTGGTCTCTACTCTGAAGCATTCTATGGATTTAAGGAGTAATTTTATCTGGTCAGTTTTTATCTTACAGTCTATTGGATAAACCCTGTCATTCATAAGATCCAATAACACTGCTAAAAAGAGAACAGAAAGAGAAAGTAGTCATGCTAAACAGAAAAACTAAAAGACAGAAAATATATTTATTTGCTGTTTCTAGTGCTTCCTGTGGTGTGGCACAGAAACTGAGGAAGATCCTTTTTTTTTTTTCTTTTTCTTTTTTGCCAGTTGTACTTATTCTTTTTAAAGAAAGGACAAAATGAATGTGAAATAGAGAGTTATTTCTATGAAAACTACATTGTTGTCTTAGGCCTGTTAATGGTGAATTTGCTTTAAAAAAGGTGAAATTAAATGCAAACAAGATAACTCCAAAAGATTGAGAACAGAGTCATAATAATCTAAAAAGATTCCGCAAATTTCTTGTTTTATACAGGATACCTTAATATATAAATGTATATGTATACATATATACATATGTATAATGTTTATGATTCCATACCTCAACCAATTTTATTTTGTGTGTGTGGAGTGGAGGTTCACATGGTGTCTTAAAATTTTTTTGATTAAAAACTTTCATCTCTAAAATTCTGACTGCACTAGAATGTCAGCTTCGTTAACTTGGTTCAGTATTTCAGACCCTGCCCATCACTCTTGGATAAGAACATGCCAGTTGTACTTGGTCTTTTTGAAGAAGGGATGAAATTAGTGTGAAATAGAAAGTTATTTCTATGAAAACTATATTGTTGCCTTAGACTTGTTAATGGTGAATTTGCTTTTTAAAAAAGGTAAAATTAAATGCAAATAAGATAACTAAAAGATTGAAGAGAGAGTCATAAAAATCTAATCCAGTATTTGAGGCTGGATTCAGTCTCAATGTCAAGCACATACTGGCTAATTCCACCTTAAAACACTTGTAGCTGTGAGGGGCAGTATATTTAAAGGGCCTTTATTTAGCTCGAGTTTTATTTATTTAAGATTTATTATTTACATCCTGTCTACTTCCATGAAGGATTTGAGGAAGCTTAACTCTTCAGTTAAACTCATTCTTCATCGGATCAGTCACTTCTCTCCTGTCCCGCTACGTCCCACTTCAATCGAGTAGTTTTCCCAGTGTGAGCAATTAACTTGGACTCCTGGGGTCTGGGCCTTCCGCTGAGCAACAAAGGCAAGAAGTCCACAGAGTCTGTGACCTTTGGTTAGCTGCCCAGGCACAGGGAGCAACCCCAGCAGCACAGGAAGCCCTGGCAGAACTTCCCAGGGCATCCCCTTTGGTGTCTAAGACCTCTCTGGGGGTTGTCATGGGGCGTGAAGACTGTCCAGAAATCAGAGGGACTTAGTAGCCCCAGACTCTGCGACAGTGGAGCCAAAAGAGGTCACGAGAACCTTCCCTGTGAGAGACAAAGGGCAATCATAAGTTCCCTCCCAATAGGGTCTCTGCCAATATGTCCAATAACAGCATCTTTTGTGCAAAACAGAGAAAAACCTCAACCTCAGCTCTTTGTGGATATCCACCTATAACAAGTCTGACTCAAGGGAGCAAAATATCCAGAGGAATGATTTCCACCCACCATTGATCCTTCTGGGATGACGAGGCCACCTAACTTAACTGTGCGTATGTTTTACATCTATTATTCAGTGATGAAAATACGTGCCAGAGGCATATTTGAAGAACCTCAGGTAAGAGCTGCCACATGTGGCTGTAGAAAAAAGGCCCAGAGTGTTTGTGCCTGGGATTTACTTCTGTCTGCCAAATCTGACTGCCTTCTCTGGCTCCCAACCCTCTTGGCTCTTCTTTGTGTGAGTGTGGCTGCCAATCTCAATGCCTACTCAATATGTCCTTTCCGGGAGAGTGGATAAAGCCCTGCATTCAATCACACACTCCCCTCCATCCTCCTGTTAACCTAGCTTGCACACCTATGAATTTTGCTCTCTGAGAGGATATGTAAGCATTCAGCCCCTGGTAAAAAGTGGTTAATGTAAAGGGCTGTCCCAGAACAGAGATGCTTTGGGCCATCAGGAGATGTTTTTCCACTAGTGGAGACAGATGTGAGGTAAGCCATCCACACTGTCCCATCAGCATTTTTGCAACCAAAAGCAGACATCTGGGAAGAGGTAGCTGAATTTCTGGGTGTGACCTGCATTTGTAGAATAGTATGAAACCAACTTGCATACATAAGGGATGAATCGATGATTCACAATAAGAGAAGGTTTGAATGCTAGCCTTGATCGGAATGAGAGCCATCTTTACAGAATGGGAAACTCTGAGATATTTTCCTGAAGAGTCTAATTCAGTGCCTGTTTTAATCTGCTAATTAGCAGTCTGTTCTAACTCTCTGGCTAACCAATCACAGACTGAAATAGCAGATATACCTGAGGAAGACCTTCAAGCTCTTTGGGAAGAGAAAAGGAAAAGAAAATATACAGAACCCACATTGTATACCTGAAATATAGGTATAAAAAGAATTTTATTCTACATTATTCTAATCTAATACTTCAAGGTGAGTAAATTTATATCCTTGTCCTAGATATAAAAATGTATATAGACAAAAGAAAAATTGAATCGCCCTATTTATAAACAGGACTTCCAAAAATTTTAAAACTACCATTATTATTACAGCTTTGCTTGACAGATGAGGAAACTGAGGCTCTAAAAATAACTTTGCCTGAGGTGCAGATCTCTGGGGTCTTGACTCAAAGTCTCTTGTACTTATTGCTCTACCATGTTCACACCATTTAGGAGACAGGAGTTCACAAAGCAAACCTGCAGGGGGAAACCTCTTAAAGAACTAAAGACGTCTAAAGAGCACATAGTTGATAGATTTGCCTGAACCCTCTGTGTCTGCTCATCAAAATTCAGATTGTAGGGGCTGGGCTTGTGGCTCAGTGGTAGAGCTCTCGCCTAGCATGTGAGAGGCGCTGGGTTCGATCCTCAGAACCCCCAAAAATAAGTAAATAAAATAACGGTATTGTGTCCAACTACAACTAAAAAAATATTTTAAAATTCAGATTGTAATAGGCAAATAATTCTAAAGTTAAAAGGACTAGAGATATATGCTTGAATATTAAATCTAATAATACAAGCCATTCAAAGGTGCTGGCGGAAAATTGTGTGTGAATCGCATTTTATAAAATGGCTATATAAAGGTTGTTTAAGGGGGCAGCTGTGGACATAAGGAGATGCTAAACTTTTGTTTGTACTTCTTGAGTTGTTGTTTTTCCAATCTTTCCAGCACTGCACACCAAGTATAGAAATCAGCTAAGCTGGAAATGAGCGAAGTCACCCCTGTTGGCATCAAGGTGGTCTGCTCCCCACTTTTCTTAGCTGCCATCCTTCTGGACCTAGAAACACAGCCCCCTGGGCTCCTGCTTCCTACACATTCTTTAGTAAACACTTCTCAGTATTAGAAAGAACTTCCTTCTGTTCTTTGCAAACAGAAGTCACTTTGTGGCAAAACTATAGTGGGGCACATGCACACAGCGAGAAACAGATGGTTGAGTGGCAACTGCCTGGACTTTTGTCTGTGGCCATCACTTCCTGGAACAAGCTACCCAGCTTCTCAGAGGACTATTGGTTTCCTCAATTAAAATACAGGAGAAATAAAAAATAATGCCTACTTTCTCCATTCTTCTGAGGATAAAAGGAAATTAGATGATTTATAAATGACACAGCACCACGCAAAGAAAATATCTAATCAGCGAAGTTTGGGAAATTAGATTTGCTGAGACCCTGGGACAAGGGAAATTATATTGACAAGGGACCTTCAGGACTTCTTCCCAGCAGCCCAGCACCACCCACCCCCACCCACCGCCCAGTGAGGAGGCAGGGTGCCTAAACTGTGTCAGGGGTTGCGTGACACAGGGCTTGTGACAGGGGGCCTCAAGGTGCAGCACAGGTAGTTTCCAAACTACATTTCTGGAGCCCAGAGTCACTCACATCTTAACAGTGAGGCTCCTTGAATTTTGCTTATGTAAAGCAACTTTAGTAGAGTATCCAGGTAAATGTTTGCTGAAGAATGAGAAAGAGGACAAAAATTCGTGAGTTGATGATTCATGGTCCAGATAAAGGAAGGGTTACAAAAGAGAGGGAGAAAAGCCAAAAACCAAATTCTATAAAGCCCAAACAAACGAAAAGGTAGCCCCAATAAAGATGAACTGACAATACCAGGGCAGATGGCTGGTCTCCGGGACCTGTGAGAGTGATATATCGGTGATGCATACGACCATGCTGCAACTTGAACGCACACCTTGCCAGTGGAGATTTTGATCCCCTCAGTCCTGAAGAGGCTGAGGAATGCTCAGTATATCTGGGTTACCCCAGTGTGTAGAGCAAATGTTAACATGTGCCTGGGTGTGAAAAAGGCAGGGGAAACCTCTGTATGGGACCAAGAAACAACCAAAGCAATGTAGAATTGCAATCTTAAACATCTCCTTTGTGTATTACAGTCAGAAACAGGATGTAGTCCTGGACCCAAGTCTCATCTATTTCCTTGCCTGAGTCCTTCCTCTGATGTCAAGACTTCAAAAGTGCTCAGTGAGGCAGGCATCCCCAATTTATGGGTGTACAAACTGAGCCTCAGAGAATGCCCTGGGTCATCCTGGTTTAAGCACTGGCCTGGCCCCCCACTCCACTGCTCTTCCTGTCCACCTTATAGTATGTATGAAGCAGGTGCCAGGCCAGCAGGTGAATCTTATTTTTCAGGAGGTGCCCAGCCAACGGGTGCAAGTGATTTCTCAGTCCGACATCTAATGAATAACAACACGAATGTCAGAAGATGTAAGAGAGAGACTCAAAAGTAAGAACAGTAGGATAGACAAAGAACAGAGAGGCTTACAGGAACCATGGGAAGATGGAATGACCTTCGCTTTGAGGCTGAACGTTCCAAGGTGCTAGGCCAGAGTGACAGTGGGAAGATCACAAATGGCACAGAGAAGTCAAGCCAGTGACAATGCTGGTTAAGGAAGAGGCTCTTGTTGCACAGCTCTACTGTAATAGGACAGCGAATTAGAGCAGGCTGTCACACAAGCTTTTGGACATGTGGATTCTGGGCTCAGGATGGGGACCTACCTAAATGTGGGTCTTGGCTATCATTTCCTCAGAGAAGATGACTGAACATTGGGGCTGTCTGAGGCCTGCAGGAGAATATAGCACAGCACCAGTAATACAAGAGGGATACTGAGCTCATGTGAGGTTGTCTGGGATTTCTGTGGCCCTAGCCTAACATTTATAATTAATGGAAAGATAACTAGTTTCTTTTCTCATAAGCTCCTCTCATATCCACCTCATGGATTTCAATTAAGAACACTCTTGGCTTCAAGGTCCTAGAACCTAAGGCTGGGCTACTCTCTTGAATTAAAGGTATCTTTACACCTGTAGAGCTTCAGCTCCTGGAATGAACAGGATCATACCACCAAGAAATCTGTACACTATCCAATACAAGAGTCACAAAGAAGAACCCAAAGAGGACATCTGCACCTCTGTGGAATGGGTGGAAAGGTGGCTGGTCTTTCATTGACTGATTTAAGCAGTTCTTAAAATTGTCACTTATTTGGCATGGCTAACCTGTCCTACCAGCACAGTTGGCCCCCAGAAAGGAGTCTGGAGATTGTTTTCCATGGATCTCATCACTGCACAGGACCAGAGAGGTGCCTGTACCTTAGCAGAAGCCCCAGCACAGCCTTGACAGCAGACTGTGACACTTCTCAGCCAAAGATCCTGACTACCAAGCTAGAATGGTCAGCACTTCCAGCCACCTCGCCTCTTTTCCTCGGAAACTGAGCATCTATCTGACTTCTCTATTGGCGATGAACAGACAAGACAAGGACACAGCCCAACCATACAGTTCATTCTAGCTGCCCTGGAAGTAGAAAGAAGGAAACCTGTGCTTAGCAGGAAGAAGGCAGCAGAGCTATGATGGGAAAAACAAAAAAGCTTTAATGTATGAAGTGACAGCTAATGAACTGACTCACAGAAGAAGATTCGGCTGATTCTCAGTCTAAATTTTTCATTACACCCCAGGCAGGTGGTGGGTGGATCAACTTGCTTCAGGGGCCAAGGTATCTGGAAAATTTTATAGTGAAATATTTTAATGATCAATATTAACTGTAATTTGTCACTGTACTTTTAATGAGGAAATTAGAAAATGAACCACTGTACAGGTGTTAGACATATCTACAGATAAGATGCAATCTATGCACTCCTACAAAAGGCATCCCAAATATCAATCAAGTTGCCCTTGACTTCCACTGTAAAATAGTCAAGTTTCTCCAAGGGATGCAAAAATGGAAAAAAATCAGATCAGTTATTGCTTTGCCCTTTGGTCTTGGCAAAATATGACAAAGCACCTAAAAATCTAATTGCACAATCAGCTTTACTATTGTTCTTGCCAATTTTAAAGAACTTCTCTGTAAGTATCTCAACATCTCTCAGTATCTAGTAGACAGGTTCATGTGTGATATGTCAAGAGCAATGAGGCTTCTACTACCACTAAATAAACCAAAGTCCAAATTCAAGGAGTAAAGGCCAAACAAGGGAGACCCTAGGAAGAGAAGCTGGCAGGGGTCACACCCCATGAATAGAACCTCTCAAGGTGTGCCTTGGAGAGAGAAACCTTTGACAGTTTTAGTAAAAGTTTTCCCCCACACATCAACAGGGAATAGTCAATTGAAAATGTGATCTGTGAAAAACAATCTAGACTGAATGACGTCACCGAAAATCTATTGAAATGATGGAGGGTAACAAATGGAAACCAAAATTTAATGGAAAGCTGAATTCTATAATGAGGAAAGTTAAAGAGTAAAAATTCAACCAATTCTGCCTATCTGATTTTTATTTATTTTCTATGCCCACCATCAAACTAGCTTATTTGGTCCTATTAGCAATATTAAATATTGGTCATCACATGTCAATCACCCTTCTAAGCCCTTTATGTGTATTAATTCTGTTCCTTATCCAAACAAACCCATTTGGGAAATGCTATTCTCCACATATTACAGATAAAAAAAATGGAGGCACAGTGGTCAAATACTTTGTCCAATATCACAAAACTCTTAAGAGGCTATGCCTACATTTGTACCCGCAATTGTCTCCCTAATCTGTGCTCTTAATCACTATGCCTTACTGCCTCTCAACAAAGAGAAATGTCCAAGGAAGAGAAAAAACAATGACATTGAAGTAAAATAACCTCTCCTTTATTCTTGCGGGAATAAACTCTGTCAACCATTCTCATTCCTTTGACTCTGTGTCCCTCAAGGAAGGTAGACACCATGATTGCCACCTGGCATCTCCTCCACTGTGGGGAGGGGATGGGATTTGAACAGACTGATCCATTGATGTGATCTCTGAAAAAAGGATATCTTCTATGTACAAGCTGATATTTCTGTTTGTGGATTAGACTCCAGTGAACTTGGGAAGTACAAGTCTTTCCAAGTCACCATGAGATAACTGACAAACATCAAACTACAGATTCGCAAAGCTGAAGCTCAGATCCTAGTCTCTAGTGGTGGTGGGGAAGCAGTAGTCCTTAAAATCCAACCTGAAATAGTCAACCAACCTAATTTACTTTTCTGCTACATGAACTACCCAAGACGAAACAAAAACAAAGATCATCTACTGAGCACTGACGGTGCTCGTGCCAGGGACTGATAAGCCTCTATACATACCATCTTCTTTGCTCATCCTCCCACATTCTCCCTGGAGAGAGGGGCAGGGACTTACCAGCTTCTTTGTGAAGGCAGGGAGTTCCCAAGTATTACAGATCAGCAGAACTTCTAGGACAAAAATTTTGCTGGCATATGACTAAAGGTGAAAAATCTGGATAACACTGTATGAGTCTTTTCTGAAGCTCCATGTATACAAGATAAAAGACTCTCCTTTATTCTGAAATTAACTTCTTCCTACTTCTGATGTTGAAATGTCTTATCTTTTATGAAGGGACTATGATATTACATGACAATTTTAACACTGCTGTTTTTAATATCCTTGCCTCAAAATAAAATCTAACGCTATGTTCAGCCTCCTCAATTAAAAACATGTTGTTGTTGTTGTTGTTGTTGTTGTTAGATCCTGAAATCCTAAAGTGTGGGGTCACTGACCAGGGCTGATATCCTGGATTCAGCCAGGAAGGGAATTCAGAAAAAAAGAAGGTAACCCCAGTGAGCCGAAATATACCCAGCATTGCTGCCGTCTTCCTTGCAAATCTCTGATCTGACCTCTAGTTACTTCTTAAGTCCCCAGTGGTTGCTACCAGTAGGAATTCCCTGTCCTTCCTGTCCAAGCTGACATGCCAGGCAGAGTTCAGGACACAGCTTTAAATGTGGTTTCCTGATTAAAAGGGAGACTCCAGTTAGGCAGGAAGGAACTCAAGCTTGAATATTATATGTCATAGTCATCTACCGCCTCTTAGGAATGAAAACATCAACAGAAATGACCTGGAGCAAAATATCATTCCTGAGAAAACCCCCAACAACCCAGGGAGGGACTCTAACACAGAACTTCATCTTTTATGTTTTCTTTAGCAATAAAGTGACATGCTTAAGACTCAGTCACTCTAAAATACTTTAAAACCAAACAATATTTGGAACAGCAAATAGTGATGAAAAGAAACGAATGCTAAAAGGAACCAGGTATAGCATCTATACGGTAGCTAAGACAGGGTGTCAAGAAAGAGAAGCACCCACGGAGTCAGGCAATGGATAGCTTACTTGACTCTGCCACCAACTTGCCTTGGAATCTTAAAGGAGATGATTCTCAGATCTATTCATGTTAAATCCTAAAATTCAAAATAAGATGGCTGGTCACATTAAACCCTAAATTCTGTGGTTCTATTTATTGCCTGCAAGAAGCACAAGCTACTTTCATATGTCAAGAAGGACAGTGAGAAGTAATATTAAGAAAGAGCTTCTTAAAGGAATGGTGTCAAGTTTCTGAAGGCTCTCAAGACCCTGACTAGACATAGGTGAGTGACGAGCTGATGGAACGGAGCTCCAGGAACATCTCTGATGGGTTTTCCCCAAGGGAGTCTCTTGCCAGAGCACAGACATAAAGAACTCAGGCCCTATTGCTGAGCACAATAGAGAACAGCAGGGAAGAAGGAAACAAGAGGGAAAGAAAGATCAATAAGGCAAAGGCCAAAAACAAGTGGGATCTTAGGAACATGGGGGAGTGTGTGAGGGACAGGCAGCATGAATGAGTTCAAGGCTTGGAGGTTTATACAGTATGTAAAGGATGGAGGGTGGGAGAAGGGAGTTGGATCAGAAGAAGAATGGACAGATGAACAGAAAGAACAAAGAAGGAAGAAAAAAGAAAGGAGAGAGAATCAGATCCTCCATCTCTCAATTTTTAATATAAATAGGATTTCTTAACTCTCCCTGCCCTGACATTTACCAAACAAGTTACCAGATGTGAAGTCCTGTGGCCAACTGCATTCCTGTAAATAGCCAGAGATTAAGCAGAGAAAACCCACACGCTTCACGTGAACAATATAACACCATTTTCCATCGTGAGAACACAGATGTGGCCCATCTGTACGGAGATATGGAAGGGGAAAAAAAAAAACTGCACGAAGGGTCCATAACCTTTCAAGAAAAGATTTGGGGCTAAGCTATCCTGAAATAGAACATTTTGATTACAAAATAAAAACTAGGTCAATAAGATAATGGATGTGATTTAAATGAAAATCACAGTATTTGTAATGGGCTAAAAATGGTATCAATGTTACTGCAGAGAAAGAATATAATTAAATTTATTTTTAAACAGCAGCTCCCCACCCCAAGCCGACAAATCCCAGCCCAGCCACCAGTATTCCTCCACCTCATCCGTGAGGAATGTGCTGGCATCCCACAAGTTGGTCTGAAGAATGCTGAGTTTCCGTAGGACTTCAGAAGATCCCAGATGACACTGGTTAGCCACATTCTTTCACTTGTAGATCACTGTTACTAATTTAGAAAGCAAAGGAATGGAAGTTGGGATCTCACCACGTCATTCTCTTACCAGTTTTTTTTTTTTTTAACTTTCTGGCATGGAAACATGCAAATGTAGGTACAGCTGCCACAGGTCTGCCATCTATTGAAACAAGGGACTTTGGGAGAATTCCAGACAGTTATGAGGTGGAATCGGTCTTTGCACAGGCTAGGAATTAAGACAAAGGGTGAAGTGCACATTTCTGGTTTTCTTCCTACAATTTGTGACATGATTTTTGTGGAGAAACTAAAACTCTCGAATGTCGTTCATCTTCTACACTCTCCTTGGGAAAGGGGCGAAGAAAAGCAGGTGAATTAGATGTAAGGAATAATGCTTCAGGTGATGAATACAATTGCTATGTCACACAAAGTTTACCCTGGCATTTCCTGAGAGTCTATATAAAAGCCACAGCCAAGGAGTTGGTTTGTGAGTCACAAAACATCAGTGGCCCTTCCAAACTGAGGATGCCCACAGGGAGAAAATAAAAACAAATCAGACATCACTCGCTGATGAATATATTACTTTAGATGATGGAAGTGTGTGTGTGTGTGTGTGTGCGCGTGTGTGTGTGTGAATTCACACACACATGTGAATGCATGATTCCCTTATTAAAAGAAATTGAGTCAATATTTATATCCTAGAAATCTTAGAATAAGATATCAGCATGACTACATATACATATTAATCATTCAGAAGAGGTTATTTTCAAAATCTTTTGTGAGAAATGCATATTTACTAGTAAGTTCTTTTAAAGCATTAACTCTTCCTATGTTTAAACTCTAACACACCAAACATTATTTGCAAAGCATTCATTCACCCTTAGAAAGCATAATATACCTCCCATGAAGAAAATCTGTTCAATCACAACAGAACTTGTCAAACAAGAGAACTAGGGAACTTATTTCATGGAATGACTAATGTCATGCTGAACTCCCTCAGTACAATTAAATATGCCAGTATAATATCATTAACTTAATGCCCACATCACCTCCTCATTACTTTGAGCATTACAATAAAAGGTATTTCAAAAAATAGCAAGTTGACAGACATAACCATGAGTCTACAAGTGACTTAAGGAACTCCAAGCCCTGGTATTCTGAATCAAGTGAAATAAGTTACCACAATAGGTCTTGAAGAATTCTCAGCCATAAGAGGAGCCAAGGGCTTTGAATAATCTGAGCTCATCTGAACACTCCTGGGTTGTTCTTATATATAGTTTCTCCCAATAAGCAGGCCCTTTAAGCCTTGAAGTGAAAATAGTGAAGAAAATATGTGGCAAGGGTCACTGCAGGCTGCGCAACCTCTGTGAAGATCCACAAAATAAGGTCTTGGTTTTCTAAAGAAAAGCATTCAGTTAGTATATAAATAAACAAAAACAAAAATTCTTATCTTCTATGACTGCAGTTTGGAGACCTTGATATGATGTGAGAGAATAATTAAAAAGTCAATAAGCAAAAAACACTGAAAGAAACTCAGTGCAAGCATGTGATGTGGGACACGCCTTTGTTTAGTGGGTCTGGTGGGGGGTTTATTATTTATAGGGAAAGGGAAAGAAGATGACAAAATAAGCTCTTGACAAAGAGGAGGCAAACTTGTGCTGGGAAAAGCTTGGTGGGAAGAGAAGGCATCTGAGTGGTTGCCACTGTCAAAGGATGAACTTGGTCTAGTGACTTTGGTATATCTTGGCTTCTTATAAGAGAAGAACTATTTGGGGGCTAGGGAAACAGGGTATTTGGAGAGAAAGAGAAATAGCTGCTTGAGCATGAGTGAGAGAAGGAAGCCCTCTTCTTTCCTGCCAACCTGCAAGTGAAACTACAGTCTAGTCCCCAGGGCTGCCATAACAAGACAGGACGGAGGTCGAAGTGAGCCACTGGCTATGAATGCCCAGAGACTTTGGATGACTCGCCATTTCAGCCAATACTACAGGAAATGGGAAATCACTAGCCAATAGTGATCCTCTTCTATAAACAGGGGTCTTGTATCTGCTTATGCAACTATTACTCATGCATGTTCAAGAACAGGCTGGGCTGGTCAAGCCAATAAGTGATGTAAAGGTTTATCTACAAATAATATGTAAACCCTCTATTCCAGGATCAGAATTCTAGCACGTTGTGAGTCCATTAATTAGTTCCATCACTTGGTTCACTGCACTTTTGTGAAATTTGTCAGGTGAGGATCTGCGAACTGGAGAAGGGGAAGATAAGAGAACCGTCCCTGGATCAATCATTCCCCAAAATACGCATTCTCTATAACCCTTTATATTGTCCTATGGGTACATTATATATAAGTAATGGTAATAGAAGTACTTGCTTCTTAGAGTAAATGTTCTAATGGCTAAAAGTCTAAATAGACTAGAAATGAATACCAAATAGATCAACACTGGCCATTTTAATAGAAAAATTATGGAATGTGACATGTAAATGGAAATCTTACATTTATAAAAGCAGGCAAAATGATTATGTGTAACAAATACTTATAGGCAAATGAGAAAAAGTAGAAAAAAAATTTTCCCCTTCTAAAATAAACTAATCTTTTTTCAGCATACAATTCTCCTAAGTTCTGACATTTATGCTTGCTTGAAAAAACAATTTAAGTCAACACTTCCCACTCTGTTATTCAACCCTGAGGCATGTAATTTTGATTAAATGGCTCCAAAATACCTTCCTTCACAAAGAACGGGTACCAACTGACTTGACCATGACAAAGTCACTTTGCAGTTTGACTTCTGCTACCCAGATGGGGCCCTACTAAGCCTCAAGTTTACCTTCGCCCACTCTCTCCTGCTTCTCCTTCCTTTGAGGACTCTACCTGGTGACCCCTGCCATACCATGCTGTTGTCTTCAAAAGGCACCTCTTCATTTTCAATGACACCATATGTAGAATGGTACATTCCTCCCCAGGGTCAATGCCTCCGTTCCAAAAGGGGATCCTATGACTTCCTTCTTCCTAAAACCTCTGTCCCACTCTCAAATACACTTCTCATTCAGTTTCTCTTTCTCTTCTGGCTCCTCCTTCCTCCTCAAAATCTTAAAACACTGCTCCACCAAATCACCAGACAACTCTAGGATCATTTGTTCAGTTGCCTACTTGAAACTCCCCTGCCCAAGGATATCTAATAGGAACCTCTGACTTCACACATCCAACACTTGATCTTAGTGATAAACCTGGTACTCATTCAATGTTCCCATCTCAATAAATATTCCCATCTCAATAAATGGGGGAGGGGCTGGAATCACCCCGTCTGCCCTCTTTCCCTTCATATATCTCATCCAATAACAAAGCCTGTTGACTGTCTTCAAAATATAGCCCCAACTCTAAGCACTCATCTCCACACCCACCATTGGCTACCCTAGTCCAAGCCATCACATCTCTTACCTGGCCATTACACTTAAAATACAACCCAAAGTTTTACATGACTTGGATAGCTCCTGGTAGCTCTAGAGCCTTCAAGTCTATCTTCTTAAGTCCATCTCCCACCACACTTTGCCTTGCTCACTCCATTCTAGTCACACCAACTCTCTATGTTTGAAACATGCAACTCTGAATGCCATCTGTAGCATGGATGAAATATTACCTCTATGCAAATGTTAAATTGATCCTTCTGCCAACCTGCTTCTCTGATAGAGCCTCAGGGTACACATTCTGTCTACAATGCATCTGGAGCTAGATGTCCCTGTGCCAACACCAATTAGACACTGCAAAAAAGGAGCTGTTCCTCCATCACCAGGCTGGAAGCCTTGCCAACCTCCAGTGTACTTCAATCCACAGTTGACTGCCAGACCCTACCATGCTCCCCAGAAGTCTCAGTTTGCTCTTTCCTCTCTCCCTCTTTGCAGTCTTGCGCCTGTCCTGGTCGTCCTATATTTGAAACCCCACCCTTCCTCTAATTGCTCCTTATCTCTCTCACTGCTGTAACAAGGGTCCATCCAGAGGTTAAGGCAAAAGGTTCTTTCTATACCCAAGTTCAGGCCCATGGCTGTTAGCCTCCATTCTACTGTCTTATGTAGTGTAATACAGTAGCCACTATCCATGTGTGGCCATTTAAATTTCAATTAATTAAAATTAAAAATTCAGTTCCTCAGTTGTACTAACCACATTTCAAGGGCTCAACGGCCACATATGGCTGGTGGTTACCTTAATGAACAGCACCGTTAGAGGACATTCTCATTACAGAAAATTGTTAGTGCCAGAAGCTATCTCCTCTGACAAATTTATTCAACTCCCATGACAACACCTTCTGGTAGAATAAATCCCATGCTCACAAAGCCCTTTCAACCTACTAAGCTCTCATATTTCAATTTTAAGGAACTTCTGATACTTTCCTCCCTAAGATCCATCCCAATTTTAAAGGAAAAGGAGATCACATGCCCTTTGCCCTATTCCACATAAACCCAAGTTCTGTTTCATAAAATTTATTTTCTTTGCAGAATATTTACATATTAATATTCAATTTATATCTTTCAAATGCTGACTCAGCTGTTATGTCTTTACTATGTGCTTAGGAAGGTTGACTGTTTTAGACTGAACAGTCTTGGGCACTAAGCCAATATTTAATGGTGCCAAGCATAAAAAGCTCTTTAAAAAGTGTATTTTAATAAAGATGATAACACAGTGGGGAAGCATTTAGGCCTTGGAGTTAGCTAGGCCTCTGTCTGTTTTGCCACTTATTAGCCAGGGACCTTGGGCAAACTATTTAATCCTTCTTCATCCTCTATTTAAGCACCTACAAAAGAGAAAAAATTAACATATGGTGAAAATTAAATGAGATTATACCTGTAAATCGCTTTAGCAATGTTTGATACATGATGACCACTCATTAACGTTAGCTGCTACTAATCAGAGTGTATTAAAGAATTATAAACAAAATAAGCTTAAATAATTCACAAGGAGGTTAAAAGCAAGCTAGAAAGAAATCCCAAATGTAATTGTTTGTCTTACAGAGTCAAATTAATGTCTTCAGATACAATGTATTAGATATTACTTAAATATCAAGTCTTGGAAAATATGTATCAGAGTAACATAAATTTGAACATTTCCATTCTATTTCTTGTATAAAAGCTACATCGTGTTTCCAGTCCTTTGGAAAATTTGTCTCAGAGACAGTGGAACCTTGCTTGGCAAGTTGAACAAGTTTCCATTAGTTAAATGCAACAAGGATGATTTCATTTTAAAAGTGAAATGTGGAGAGTGACTAAATGGAGAGAGTACAACTCATCCTACTAGTCTTTCAAAAAATCTGAAAAACAGATTCTTCCTATTATAGGAAGAAGTACAATTTCCAATTCAAAGTGCACGTGGATATTATTTTGTATCGAGTGCTTAGAAGTCCATCATCCCAGTGAACAAATAAAATAGGCACACACATTCCATGCATATGGAACATCTCTCTCACTAACTATAGTAGCTGAAATTCAGAGGTGGCCATATATGCTCAATAGCCAAAAGCCAGTACATTAATCCTGCCAAACAAGTCACTATTCTTCTTTTGCTATAGCTTCTAAATGTGTGAGGCTGGTGTTTCTCAAAGTATGCACCCTGGACCAACAGTAGCAGCACCTGGGAACTTATAAATTCTTGGACTCCTGGATCTACTGCATCAGAAACCCTGAGGGTGAGACTTACCTGTATTAGATCATCGCTCCAGGTGTTTCTGGTGCCAGAGCTACACCTGTGCCTTCTATTTGAGCACTTGTGCCTCTATTTGGGGCAGTTCCAATAGAGAAGTCATTAGGCCTCCTTTTGGACAGGTAATATTGAAAAAAATCACCAAGTGACTCTCATCTGTACTGACACATAATATGGATTTAGTCTTATTTACTAAGACTTGATTCTCTGATATCAAAATTAATGGAATCATTTATAATGTTAAGCAGAGCCTACGAAGGGGAACCTTTGTGATCTGTCAGGCACTCAAAATCTGGGCCAGGTGGGGAAAGCTAACTTCAAAACCCCTCATTTTTGTCTGTCATGAAAATGGAATTGAATAAAATTTGTCTCAAAACCGTATGTTTTAATTATCTTGGCCTCTATAGTAAAAGTTATTTATCTACAATGAGAGAAAGTAATAATATAAAGAATGGAGTAATGAAGTTAATTTAGGAAAGCCTCTAACACATTTTTTTAAAAAAATTCATTTTGGAAAGCAAAAGAATTGTGGAATTATACAACAAAATCCCACCAGCTAAACAAAAAAGAAAGATACAGGCAAACCTCTTTGGATGTTTTTATAAGACATAACATTTCTTAATGGTCAAAACTCAGAGGGAAATAGAGAAATGTTCTGAACCTCGAAACTTGAATAATCACATAAAAGAACTTATAAACAAAAGTGTCTTAAATGACATTTGTTGTCATTTTTTAGAAGATCCAAAACAAAATGAAAGCTCATTTTAATATTTTGTTGCTTCTATAATGTTGACAGTTATATTTTTACAATTCAAATAGATTCCCCAGAAGAGTGCCTTATTCATTTTTTAGTAGAAGGGAATAAAATTCAATATGCATAAATTTCAGGTCTTGTGCTTTCTTAAAAACAACTTTTTTTCTTAAAATCAATTTTTCTCACAAGGATTATAGAGTTACATTGTTTTTGTAATTAAGACAATTTAAAGCAACTAACAGTCATTCATAAACCAATACAAAAGATACATTACAAAAGTTGTATATGGTTCCAATTTCTAAAAGAAGACAGTAGTTACCTTTGAGGGAGCACAGAGAAAATTTTACTTTTTCAACTTAAATCCTTGGATTCTATTCAAATTTGACTCCGTACATATTTAGTACATTTTCAAACCTGCGTTAGCAATAAGTTAACTTAAAAATAACACACCCGCCTTACAAAACCATTAACCTTTACTTGTGTTACCCTGAATATCACAAATTTCAGGCAGTAGTTTCAGCAAACATCCTTTGCAATTCGAGTACATACTCACTAGATGACTACAGATTCCATCTGGTACAAGTCAGTCACCATGCAAAACTGAAGCCCAGAGAAGAGGGTAAAAGGGATTTTCCTACACCATTAGATTTACAGAGAATGAAGGCAGAGCTCAACCTCAGTTCTTTGCCTTCTCAGCCCTTTTGAAGTTCCTGTCACGTTGCCTGTTACATGTTCTGCAATGACACTCGTGTGTTTAAGATCGGAATCAAAAACACATGAACCTTCTACAGTTTTACAAGCATGGAACTCCATTCGAATGCAGTGGAACACCATCATCAAGCCCCACACTTAATGACCTAAGGAGAGGGTCATGTGGAGGCAGAGTGAGGGAAGAGCCAAGATCAGGGCCTAGGGAGTCTTCTGCCTGAATTTGACTTCTCTGGTTACTAATTGTGTGAGTAATGGCATGTAGTCTCTTTCTTTATGCCTTCTTTTTCTGGTCTGCAACATGCCAATTAAAAATAACATCCAGTTGCTCAAAGTTGTGAAGATTAAATAAAACAATTTATGTTGAATTTGTAGCCAAGTGGCTGGTACATAATAAGTGCCCAATAAATATTACCTATTAACAAACCAACATTCACATTAATAAACTAGGCACAATTTAGAACTTTCCTCACTAGTTCCTGGCTGTTTTTAATCTATCATATATGAGGGTATCCTCTCTGAAATTTGATCAGATGCGCCCTTCTTTGAGAAGACTTGCATTTTACCACAAGTTAGTGACCTTAGATAAGATCCATCTCTCTTGGGGCTGAGATGCTCAGATTTAATGAGTGTGTGTGAAAATACTATAGGCCAGCAAGGTTTCCTAAACAAAAAAATGATATTTTTGTTTTTCAATTACCCCAAATTTCAGCTGAGTCAAGAGGCCTTCCCAGTGGTTTGCTCTGGCATATCACCCAAACCACCTTTGATTGTTTCTCCCAGTTGTCCCAAATGCTCATTTGTTCTAAGGGGTCCCTCCTGGCCCACCTAGTTCACAGTCTGGTGTAAGGCCCCTTCCAGTCTTCCATTGGAACCCCCCTTTTCTCCTTCCCCTTGGCAGAAAGGCCCCTCTTTTCTAAGGTTGAAAGTGTGAGAACCAAACCAAACACAGAAACAAAAACCCTGTGATTAATTTCCTTTTAAATCCAAAGAGGTGGTTTTCCACTATTGTCTTCAGCAAAGCAGAGGTAAGTCAAATCCCCGTGACCTCCTTAACAATGACATTCTTGAAGGCACAAACAGAATACGCAATAACTGACCATTTAAACATATCTGAAATACTTTGTCATACATACTTTCCAAGTGTCTTATAATGTGTCTCACAACTTCAAGGAGCATGTCAATCTCTGCCTACCAGCTTAAACGGAAATTAAAATATCTGAGCCATCTCGAGTCATCCCAGGGATGTTTTGAGAAGCTTACCAGAACCAGTAACAACAGCCCATTGAGAGACCATCTGGGCGTCTCTGGACCTAGGAGACTTCCTAGCTTGAAGCTGGTACTTCCAAAAAGGACTGACCCGTGCAATGTCTGGTTAAGTGGCAGTCAGAAGCACACTTTGGGATTCTGAAACCAATCAACAGCATGAGGCCTGCAATTACCAATAGCTATGTGAGGAGAAGGTTCACGGTCAATGTTATCTGTGGAGTGCGACCAACCCTGAGCTCACTCAGTGAGCTCCACATCACGGCAAATAATTCTAACGGGTGTATTCCTTTGTTTTCTCTTTTCCTGTTTTCTTTTCCAAAATCAGGTCTGCTGAAGAGAAGTACAGTGAGTAAAGCAGGGATGGATGGAGTTCTTGGAGCCAGGTTCCAACTTCTTTGCTTTTGCCTGTCATCTTAATCAGTTTTACCAAATCCCTTGCTGATTCAGCACTTTCCTCTTTGTATCTGCTTAATTTCCTTTCAAATACTGAAGGAGATATTAGAGGAAATAAAGTTGCCATTGAATCAGCAAATCTCTTGAGAACTTGGAAGAAAGGAAATAGTGTCTTTTACTATCCAGGAATTTTCTAAGCACCATTAACCCCTACATTGGGCTGAGTTCTCTGTCATTTGTGGGTACTGGTGAGCTAGTGACTGTGTGAGGCATTCCCAATATTCATTAATACTTGTAGGCTGGTGGCACCATGTTTAGACATCGAGGACTGGTAGATTTTGTTAAAGCACTTCCCCTTGGTTCAGAATACTGCTCTCTCTACTGATTTGATACCCAACTCTTTCTCATCCCCTCAACCTGAAATTAGGAATCCAGGTCATCCACTCAACTGCATCTTTCATTCTCGCGATCTTGATGACTAAGAGTATCAGGCACATAGCTGGTATTGAATGAATGTCTAATGAATGAGTGAACTCACTATCCACTGCTACTCCAACCAGATAATAAGGCAAGGATTTGCCTGGAAACCTGAGGACAGAATGGATGACAAGAAGTTACAAAGCCAGATGGATTGAGAAGGATTCTTCCATGGAGAGCCACGGCCAGACTAATTTGAGGGCAGTTGTTTGTGTCATGTTTGCCACACCAGCTCCCATGTTTATAGCTCCTCTGGCCACCTCCAATTTTAGAGTACACCTGGCGCCACCTTGTTGAACAGAGTGCCCTAAAAATGTGCTCCCCTAGGACTACCTTCCCAGCCTAGACAAAGCCTTGCCTACATCTTTGTAACCCTAGCCTGTGCCCTCAGTGAAGTATCAGGAAGGAAATCTGGCAAATCTGTTCAAGTCATAACACTGGTAGAAGACTTGATATATGCATTTTAATAATTTCTACCTTCCAGGAGCTTAAAACCTGTTGACTTATTGGTAAAGCCCCAGATAGAAAATTAAAGGTCATCAGTCTTCCACAAAAACGTACCTCTACGTAGAAAAGAAAAAAAAAAAGAAAGAAAACTATACTGGACTTGGAGTCAGAAGACTTTGAGTTTGAATACTGGCTGTACCTCTTACTGGCTGGTTACCTTAAACATAACATGTACTCTCTCTGATCTAAAATGTCATCACTTGTAAAATGGAGAGTGATGTCTCATGGTGCCATTATAAGGATCAAATGAAATAACATTTACAAAACTGCTATGTAAAATCTAATATAGTAAATGAATGAATGTAGTAAGTAGTGCAGCAAAGAAGAAACAAGACTCGTCTTTGAGAATTCAGAATATAACGTACAAGAGGAAATGGGTATCACATTCACTGAGTTTCAGAGACTTGAGCCGTGATCTGTAGGGTCTAATACATGATCATAATAACAAAAATACAGGTGGTCCTTGCTTGTGGACCTGGAGATGTTGCTGCTAATGAAGGAGATAATGATGATGGTGCCTTTATTGAGTGATAACTGTATACCTGGCATTATCCTGAGCACTCTATGTGTATGATCTTGTTCAACCTGGCAATAACCCTAGGAGGTTATTATCCCCATTTACAGGTAAGAAAGAAAACTACAACCTAGAGAGTTCAATTCATCATCAAGTGAGATTCACTCAGCAGAGACTGCTGAATGAGAGGATAAAAGCATCAGGAAGTCAAAGCGAAGCCTTTATTCAGTAGGAATGAAAGGGTGAATTGGAGAGAGGTGAACCTCAAGAGCAGGGGTGGAATGAAGTTACAGACACTAAGAAGAAACCTGCAAGGATCCTAGTGTGAAAGACCAAAAGGCAATTCTTTAGAATGGAAGACAAAAAGTAGGCTGTGTGTAAGGGGAAGGTAAGTAGGAAGCAGGGAGAATGTAATTGTTGGGAAACCAGCTGAGATACACCATGGCATTTTCCCCACAGCCTGCCCAATGCACCAGGCACACTAATCAGCAATGTTCTCATTCTCAGAGGCATGACTTGCTGCTGTGACAATTGAGGGCTGGGGTGAGGGCACGCTGATGAAGCTGCTGCCTTCCCAAATGCTTCATGCCACCTCTGAGTATTCAGCACCATTCCTGTGAGCAATGACAGGAGGAAACAGCTACGGCTGGCTGTCACCACCAGACTGCTAATGAAAACCAGAGAGTCTGCAAACAAAACTGACGGCTTCTCACAATCAAACCAGAACAGTATGCATTTGGAAAAAAGGAGCATTTTCTACCGGGAACAGGTTTTTCACAGTGGTGGGTCGGTCCCCACAGGATTGTCTTAGAAACAATCAACCAAAATGAGATATACCAATCCTGACGATGTCTTTGCAATTCTGTATTTTTTTGTATTTTTCTTCTTCTGAATCAATAAATAGTTGATTCTTTGTCAATTGGGACTACTTACATCCCAAACCCAGATAAGGGACTTCAGAGATTAGCTACAGATCTTTATGGTTATGAAACAAATTTTACAAAACCAGATTTAAATATGGAAATCCCATGGTATAAAATAAAACTGCCAGGTACTTGGGGAGGGTGAGAAGGAAGACAGGGTTGGGGCGGGAGAAAGATATTTCCAAGGAAATAGTAAAGGTGGAGTTATAGTTTTGTTTTGTTCCATTGGGGGAAGGCCAACAGAAACCACTCTTCCCTGACTTGCTTGGGGTAACAGGTTGGCAGATGGTGATTTGAAGACACACTGAAAACAAAATCCCAAGGCTATTTTTTATCAAACACAAATATTTTACTTTAATTAGCCAATTCATGCAGACTTTCTGGCCAGACATATTCTATTGAAAACAAGCAGAATGACAAAGATTTGGCATCTTAAAAGAGAGTCAATAGCAGAATGTTAGACCTCTTCTTAATATCCTTTGTCAAGGAGCCAGACAGTAGAACCAGTAACTGGGAACATGGTTGTGTGTGTGTGTGTGTGTGTGTGTGTGTGTGTTTCAATTCATATGGCATGACAATCAAAATATTTTATCTAGGTAGCCAGGTATCAGGCACCACTAGCATCCAGGGTAAATGTAAGCAGAGTGCTGTGAGCTGCCCTGTTTGAAATCCCAAAGCGAAGGAGACACAACCGGACTGAACAGGGAACAGAAGCTCGACATAGAAGTTCTGGGAGATTCTGAGCATAAGAGGAGCCCTCCTTGAAGGGATGCCAAAGGAAACCCTGATCCACCTAACAGGCCACAGGTTGTCACTGCTTCACGTAGCCCAGGTGGTGGTGGCTGTGAAAAGTGGCCCATGTGTGGAGTTCACATCCTCTCCTACAACTTCACACTTTTGACCTTGGCACCTCAGCTGGGTTAGTTGAGGGTAACATGTTTTAGACAGGGGTGTAGGACACATGAGAGAAACAAAGAAGCTAGGTATGGATCAGGAGAGGAGGCAATAAAGACATCAACAATGACAAGATAACAAGGGTAACTGCAGTGACCCCAGGCTACGAGACAGGCATTTGCCAAGAACTTTATTTCTAGTATTTCTGTTAATTCCCACATAACTCTGCAATGCAGGTTATTTCCCCTTAATAGAGATGAAGAAACAAGCTTAGAGAGATCATTAATTGGCCAGAAGTACCCTCCACAGATCTGCTAAACCAGGTCCCCAACCCCCTGGGAAACCAACTGGCCTAGGCACCTAGGGAGACAAGTGGGCTTCTGTGCCCTAAGGTGAATAAACCTGAACTTAGTCAGATTTAAAAATACTAAAGGGCAAAAATCAAAACCAACCTATGTGCTTGATGGAGGAGCTTCTCTTCAACCACATCATTTAAAATAGAACTATACCAAAAGTCTCCTCTCCTGGAACATCTGGATACTGGATCTGGATAACAAAACTAACTTCAATTTCTAGCCTGGCTACAAATCATTGTAACCAGTTCCTATGATAAAATAAATCAGTTTGGGGATTCTATTGTCACTGAGAGTATCCTCTATCCAGAAACAATACAGTATAACACAGTAAATGACAGATAAACTCTTACAGGAACTTCTCTTGCTGCTCAAAGAATGTTTTACTTATAGACAAGTCTTCTTTTAAAGCAAGGACTTATAAATGAACATGCTTATAAATCAGAGAAGTGTAATAATTCGTCATAACTTCTCTTTTTCTTTATGTTTAAGACAGACTGTCTATGATGCTAAAAGTTGACAATATTCATCAGTAAATATTCACCCTTAGAATGTCAATCTACTCAGGGATCGGTATAGGATTGACAGAGCCAACTCAGAATGACAAACAGGGGAAATTCCAGGCACAACATTTATGGGAAACATCAGGTTATTATGCTCCCAAGGCCAGCTGCTGTGTGAGCTGTGGCTCCCTGGTAGAGTCCCCATGAATCACGAGGATTCACAGTTGCCCAAAGCCTGTGGCATTCACCAGGTGGCTTGCTTAAGCAAAGACAAGACTTTCTTCTGCTCCTGGAGAGTGAGGACTCCATATGTTGTGCCATAATCTCCTCGCAGCAAAAATAGCCTCTGAGATTTATATCGCTTCCAAGAAGGAATGAGGTATGGACGGTGACCATTTGGCAAGAGGCTAACAAGATGGGAACTCTGCAATAACTGCCCCATTTTGATGCCTGAGACCTTCATTAAATAACAGAGCAATGTGTTAGCAGAGGGGCTAGGGGGTCTGGACATTTTTTATAGGTATATGAGGAATTCTTATTAAAAACTGCAAGAATTCAAGAGGCCCTGAGTGGCACATGAAACAAAGGGCAAAGAAATTTCATCTTCTGGGGATCCCCTAAAGGCCACTTAGGATGGATTTAATGTAACTAGTGTCAAAAAAGGGTTAGAGGCACTTCACTGCATCCCTTGCAAAACTGTCTTCTACCCTGCTCCTTTCTCTTATCTTGAGAAGCCAAAGTGCTGGAGCAAGATACTTCCCTCTCCTCCAGCAGAGGCTGTTGGTGAACTCTGGGGCCAAGAGGGCTCTTCCTCTTCCTCTTCTGTGCTCACAAGGGGAGCTACCTCTTAGCTCTCTTCTCCATATGGTAGAGGTACACCACATCTGATTTTGACTTCTCAGCAGCTTTGGCCAAACAGTTCAGCATTTTCTCATGCCTCACTTGGCTTCTAGGGGGATATTCTCCTGGCTTCCTGCCACCTCACAGACAGCGCCCCGTCACCCTTGTCTGCTAATTTCTACACTTCTTCCTGCCTCCTAGCGTTGCAATGACTTAGTTCTTTGCCCTCATTTCTGCTCTATTCATACTTTCTCCCGTGGTGAGCACACGCGGTCTCGTGCCAAGGTAAAACAAACACCCACATTTATGTCTCCACCCAGATCACTCTCTTTGGAGGTCCAGACTTAAACATCCAACTGTATATTCAACATTAGGACTTGAGGTACAATAGACATCTCCATCTCAACATGTCCCAAACTGAGTTCCTGAGCTTTTTGTCCCAAGTCCTTTCTATCTCAATTGATGGGATCTCCATCCTTCTAGTTGTTCAGACCAAAAAATCTTAAGGGTAATTCTTGACTCTTCTCTTTCTCTCATACCTTCTATCCATTCCCTCAGGAAATTGTGTTGGTTCTCCTATCTTCCAAATATATTAAAAATATATCTAGAGTATGATCACTTTTTACCAGTGGCACTATTGTCAGTCAAGGATGAGAAACCATCACCCTCTTACTCTACTAACATGTTAACAGGTCTTCCTGCTTTTTAAAGTTTCCCTCCTTAGACTTATTCTCAAATCTGCTCAAAACCTGCAGATTGGAAGGCAAAAACTTCACATCAGCCTACAAGACCCTGGACAATTACCAGTGCCTGGTTCTCTCACCATCATTCACCTCTGGGGTTCTACTTTCCAACAACCCCTCTTGACCATTCCATTTGGGTCACACCAGCCATTGGTAAATCTCAAACTAAGGGCTTTTTCGATGGCTGTTCTCAGTGCATGGAGCAACCTTCCCCTTCAATCTAAATGGAAGGTCCTTTACCTCCTCAAAATCTCTGTTCAAATGTCACCTTCTCAATGAGGTTCTCACTACCCTATTTAAAATCACAACCCTCCAAAAACACCAATCAACTTTAGCCTGCCTGACTTAAATTTTTTTCCACATCACATATTAAGTGATTTATTTATTTTACACTAGGTACTGCCTGCTATTGTCTGTCTCCCCACAACCTCTATTAGAATGAAAGTTTCACAAGAGTAAGGATCTTTATTTTGTTATTTGATGTTACCAAAGCGCCCAGAACTGTGACTGGCACATGGTAGTTGCTTGAAACTATTTCTGGAATGAAATTTTGCATGCTGAAATAGAATCACTGGAATTTCAGGTCCTAATGGTTTAATTTATAATACTGAAGCAATTGTTCTCCTTGGTTGGATAATTCTTGAGATTGTTTTATGTCTTGTAGGCACTACTCTTAATTATAAAAGAGATTTGTGAACTATTAAGAAATTGGATTCATTTTTCTCTGCAAATGTTCTTGAATAACAAGTTTCTGGGTTCAATTGATGAAATTCATTTGCCCAGGATGCAGAGCACAGCACAGGAATCCAGAACTTCAGACCTCAAACCTTAGCTTTTTGGCTGTTAGTTCAGATCCCAACGAAAAATTTTAACTCAGGAGTCTCACTGACACAGCTAAGCATATGAGTGTGTCAACAGATTTTTAAAATCTTTTTAAATTTTATTTTTAATCACATAAATAATGTGAGTATATTCACACTGTTAAAACATAGATAATATAAAACCTTCTTTGACAATTACCTTCTTGAGGGTCCTACTTCTTTCTATTCAGTCTTCATTTTATTCAGCATTTAATAACTAGCTACTATATACAAAATACTGTTCCAAATGCTAAGTACACAGTAATAAGACAGACAAAAAAAGTCCCACCTAGTATTTTTAGGCTCTCCTAGCTCAATACATAATAATGGTTGGCTTTTTTTTTTTTTTTTTTTTGGTATTGGAGATTGAACTCAGGGGCACTCAACCACTGAGTCACATTCTCAGCCCTATTTTGTATTTTATTTAGAGACAGGAGGGTCTCACTGAATTGCTCAGCGTCTTGCCATTGCTGAGGCTGGCTTTGAATTCATGATTCTCCTGCCTCAGCCTTCTGAGCCACTGGGATTACGGGTGTGTACCATTTTGCCTGGCATTAGTTGGCATTTATTAATCATGTACTAAGCATGGGTCTTTTATTCATACCACCATTTGAGAAGGGTGTAATTACTCTCTTCATTTTATAGATGAAGGATAATTATGCACAGAGGACAGATTATTGCCCAGGATCATTCCTCTAGTAAATGGCAGCACCAAGAGCACCATAGTCCTTGAGTCCCCTCTCTTTCCTGTTCTCCTGCCCTCCCCCCAGCCCTCTGTATCCCAGTCAGCAGACCGAACCTCCTCCATCTCCATCAACCCCTGAGGCACCAAAGCACCATGCTCTCTGACACTGGTCACTGCATTAGTTCTCAGTTAATCTCCCTCTGTCCCCCTACCTCATGACCCCTATCTATTACTCTCTACTCCATGACCAAACTTTTAGAACCTCTAATAGCTTTGGTTGTGCTTAAAACACAATCCTTAGTAAAGTCTGTACAAACCTTGCCTCCCGTGCTACTCACAGCCTGGTCCTCTCCTCCTCATCTGCAGCCTTCGGCCACATTGGCCAGCTTTCCAGGCCTTGGACACACCAGGGCCCTTTCCGCCTTGGACCTTAGCCTCAGCAATGGTGCTCCAGCTCTTTTGTGGCTGGCTGTGTCTCGTCATCTAGGATTTAATCTCAAAGTCATGTTCATAGAGGGGCCTTCCTTGACCACCCAAACTAAAGTTGCTGCCTTTTTCCACCCCATGAACCCAGCCTCATACACTTTGATTAGGACTTTGGATGGGTACAACCTCTTTGGAGAGGCAGGTGGCAACTTCCATCAAAACCTATATGCACATGCCTAGCCATTTAACCCAGCACTTCTAAGAATTTATTCTAAATATAAACTCAGACATGTGAGGAAATTTATATATGTAAAAGAGAGGATTATACATTGCTATGTTGCTTTTAATATCAAAAAGTTGGCAACAACAAAAATGTCCATTTAGACAGGCTCCTTAAATAAATTACATACATAATAACAGGCAAAATTCATCAGATACTTTTTCTGCACCTACCAACAACTTCATGAGTTAAGCACCATTATAAGCCCTATTTTAGATGACAATACTAAGGTGTACAGAGTTGCTCAAGATGCATAGATAATAAGTGGTATACTGGGAACTTAGACCCCCAGGTTCTTGGTCTCTATGCCATGCTACCTCCCAATACACATTTCCATGATACTAGGCAGCCATTAAAATAACAAGGTACAGAATACAGGTTGATATGAAGTGATCTCCAGGCTGTGGTGGTAAGTGAAAAAAAGTGAAGTATAGAACAAGTGGGTAGAGTTTAGCCTCTTGGAGTTTGGGATTTTTTTAAAGAATACAAATATATATGTTTGTTTATGTAAAAACATATAATAAACAGTGGGAAAAAAGAGAAGTTATCCTGAAAAGACAAACAATAGATGGCTAGGGGCAGGGATGAGAGAAGACTTCTATTTTGTTGTATATTCTTTTATGCCTTTTAATTTTTGTTGTATGGGCTCAAACATACACATATTACCTATTCAAATTATAAATAATTACAAGCAAACACACAACCAAATAGAGATTTTCCCAAAAGGAAAAAGAATATGCCCAAGTCACTATCATATCACCTGTTGTACTTTCTTTATACATCTAATAGTAATGGTCTGTTCATTAGTGTCTATTTTATGACTCTACTAGACTACTTAAAACTATTTGATTTTTCTTTGTGGTGGTGGTGGGAGCAGGCAGACATGGGTATTGCACTACACATGTAAGCTCACTAGACTCCTCTAAAATGTAAGCTCTGAGAGGGCAAGAACTGTGTGAATAGTTCAGTGATGCAGCCCCCACCTTTAACATACTACCTGGTATATAACTCTGAAAAAATGAATGATGGTAAGTGCCTAAAAAGTCAAGGGCTGAGATGATCAGAGAGTTTAACAGTAAGAATCTTCCAAACATAAATGCACAAAAGTATTTAATATTTTAGCCCAATGAGTAAGTTTCTCAGTATAAAAAAAAAGAATGCTCTTGGTCCAAAGAATGTGACTATGCTATTAACATGAATACACCAAGTTGAGATTCTAAGGAAGCAATATTCATAGTGATAAGACTATGAAAGAAAAAGAAAATAGCCCAAGCCTTAAAAAACCAGAGAGATTTAGAAATGCTATTGAGGCATCTACAAATAATTTCATTATTTAAGTTATTTTGGGTTATAAAAATGATCAGGGAAAACTCCCTGTAGGAGGTTGGACATATGACCTCCCCATTTCCACTTCTAGGTGTACTCCCTAAAAAAACTGAAAATAGGACCTCAAAGAGATATGTGTACACCCATGTTCATAGAAGAATTATTCACAAAAGTGAAAAGGTAGAAGCAACCCCATGTCCAATGGTGGGTGATGAATAAAGAAAATATGGGATACACCCACAAGGGAATATTATTTAGACTTTAAAAGGTAGGATATTCTGCTACATGCTGCAACATGGATACATCTCAAGGATATTATGCTAAATTAGATGAACTAGACACAAAAGAACAAATACTGCATGGTTCCACTTATATGAGCTACATAGAATAGTAATTCACAGAGACAGAAAATAGAATCATGGCTGTCAGAGGGAGGGGCGATGGGGAGTCAGTGATTTTTTTAAAGCACATATAAAGTTTCAATTTGTAAGATGAAAAGAGATCTGGAGACGGCTGGAGGAAATGGCTACACAACAATATGAATGTACTTAATATTATTGAACTGCATGCTTAAAAATGGTTAAGTGGCAAATTATATGTGTATTCACAATTTAAAAGTTTTGAAAGCTAAAGATCTAGAGGTCACTAAGATATACCATAAGCTTTAAAGAAAAACAGTTGCAAGAAAATGCATATAATACAGTGCCATTGGGTAAAAGCTAATACAGATATATCATAGAAAGGAGACAGAGTGTCATCAGCAATTACCACTAAGGTAGGAAGGGAGGATACAGCAGAATGTTTTCAGATCAGTTGGTGCGCCTCAGTATTGATTGAACCTGCCACAGTAAGAACATATTTGTTCTTATTAGCTTCCTAGGGTGGCTGTAACAAAGTGTCACAAACTGGGTGCCTTAGAACAACAGATATTTATCGTCTCACTGTTCTGGAAGCAAATCAAATTGTCTAAAATCAAGCTGTGAAATGAAGGTGTTGGCCGGGCCATGCTCCCTCCGCGACTCTGGAAGGAATCATTCCCTGCCTCTTCAGACCTGGGGCTGGTGGCTGTCAGTCGTTGGTTATCCTGGGCTTGTAACTGCATCTCTGCAATCTCCGTTATCACATGGTATTCTCTCTGTTCACCTCTTGTCACAGGTGGTTTCCTCTTCTTATAAAGATAGGGGTCACATTGGATTAGTGATCACCTAATGATCTCATCTGAACTCCATTACATCCACAAAGTCACTGTTTCCAAATAAGGTCACATTCATAGCAGCTGGGGGTTAGGCTCTCAACATTTTGGGGAGGGGGACACAATTCAACTTATAACACCATTTGTCTTTTTTGAAAACTCCACAGTTAAAGTTCCTTGAATACTCATGAGCCCTCAAGAGGATGCATAAATCCTCTCTAAAGGCAAGACTGTGAAAAAAGGGCCTGGATTTAGGAGACACTGCAGTGGTTTGAATCCCAGCTCACCTACTTATAAATTATACAACCTGGAGGAAGTTCACTAGCCTCTCTGCCTTGGTTTCCTTGAACTAGCAACTAGTTCAAAGGATTGTTGTGAGAACCAAGCGAGTTATGAAATGCTTGGAACACTGTCTTGTACATAGCAAGTGCTCAGTCAACACAGCAACTGGTTACAATTATCACCATGTGCAACATCCCAACAGGGAATCTAATAAAGGAACAAAGAAAGTTCTGGGAGGCTAGTTCAGGGTAGGACCAGGCAGGGAGCTGCAAATACAACTGTAAGTCTGCATCTGTGAAAAGCTCCTCTGGGTTAACCGTAGATCTAATACAGACTGCCCCCAAAAACATTCTTGGAGACGAGTACCTGCATTTCGGTAGCACCTATTCAATGACCATCTCTGCAGTTGCTCACCCAACCACTGTGCGCCACAGTCAAGACCAGCAATTTTACTGACACAGGGTTACATTACATTACAGTACTAAATATTCATCATCCACGCAGTTATCCAAATATTTTCCTAGATGCAGATCCATATGCAGTGTGGAACTCAAGCTGTTAATGGCTGCTGGGGTCTCAGAGCAGCACCACCTAAACCATCAGAGCAAAACACCTGGCACTTCATGTGTAGCAGAGGGAGGGGTGCAGAGCAGGCCTTGGTCCCAGGCCTCCCACTTTCTATGATCAGGGCCCTATATTTGGATTTTGATCTCGGCCTGACTTGCTGCTAAATCCGTATCCAGTTAATCTTACAGGGTTGTGGGGGAGGAGTCACGTTGCTATGGCAATCTAACAACTCTGGGCAGAAGGAGAGGAGAGGAAATGGAATTTCAGTACCAGAGACCACCAAAGGACTCAGAAATACACATTTCTGCCTTTGTGTCACAGAAACAAATCTTGATATGCTAAAATAAACAGGCCTCTCTTCTCTTTTTCACAAATTTCCAACTATTGACAAAAATAAAAGCCTGCTTATACAAGTACTCTATTCACATGTCATTTCCTAACAGGACAGAAACTAAAACTCACACTTCATTCAGCAAGTCAGGAAGTCAGCTGACTTCCTTTAAAACCCTCTCTCTGCATGAAACGAGCAATTGTCTAGTCTGGATTTTATACATAATATTACTTTTTGACCTGCAGTTTACCAATAAACTAACAGACAGACACAAATAGAATTTCGGCCCTCTCATCTCCCAGTGGTTTAAAGGAGGCATAGGAAGACAAAGGGTGAAGGAGACCGCCTGGTAACCCACAGACCTCATGTTCCACACTGACCTCCACCCTGTCACACAGTCACAGAGCTACTAGCACAGAGAGCAGCTGACTCCAGGGCTCTCTTGTCCCTGTTGTCCTGTCTACATCCTGGGAGGGCTTCTAAGGAATCTCACTGAAAGTTAAATCACAGTCAAACAAGCCCTTAGCCAGGAATCAAGACTGTGTGCTAGATATTCAGGAGTGGCACTGCACAAATGGACAGAGAAAGTTCTCGGAGACTAGTTCAGGACCCAATGGGCCAGAGAAGGTAACTGACCATCTGCATATTTGAAAAGCTATTCTGGTTTAACCTTAGCTCTGACATCACATAGTAGCAGTGAAGACAATTTTCTTTTCTTTTTCAGGAAATGGGAATGTAGCACAGTGACAGAGTGCTCACCTAACATGTATAAGGCCCTGGGTTTCATCCCCAACACTGAAAAAAAAAAAAAAATCAGAAGCAATCCTGGACCTGATTCTCTTTACTTCCTGTTCTCTTTCCCAAGACAGTTTTTCTGAGCTTCTGCTAAAAAAATTGACTGCTAGATGGAAAGTATCTAGCAGTATTTGTTAATTCAAGGATCTGGGGGTGGGGAGATAAAAAGGCAATGAATGATTGGTTAGAAGCATGTCACTTGTTTGAATTTTTAAGGGAATAGTAATTACTTAGAATTACCCAAAAGATAATATACAAACAGATCAGAGAAATAAATGTAATCAGGGAAAAAAACATAGAGCATGAGTTGGAAGATTCTAGTCCTATACATAAAATACTTAATCTGCCTGAACTTCAGTTGCTTCAGCTCCAAAATGGGTATGATGATACCCATTGCTCTGGCCTCACTTATTATGAGGATCAAATGAAGTCATACATGTGAAAGGCTCCTATAAACTCTTCTACTTAATTCTTTTTTATCCTTTTTTGTTTTTTTGCCCCACTGGGGATTGGACCCAGGGTCTCATGCATGCTAGGCAAGCATTCTGCCACTGAGCTACATCCTTGGTCCTCCCATTTGTTCAACAAATGAAATGCATTGCAACTTCTATTAGAATCCAGGTTTACTGAACGTAGAGAGTAGATGTTCTGCTTGTATATCCTTTGGCCTCCACTGGAGTTATTTCTAGCAGCAAAAATAAATGTATCTTAAAATAAAAGTATGCTAACCAAATATGCACATAGGGTTTTGACTAATTTTCCAAAAGCAAGTTTAAAGGAGAGCTGTTCATCTTAGAAAATCAAAGCACCGGGCCACCAGCAGGCAATCAGCAAGGCATCTGAAAGGCACGGAACCCAAATGGCACCTTCACCATGAGATCACTCATTGTTGTGCGAGAGATAAGAAGTTTTAGTTCATAACATTCTAGTTGGTAGCATGCCACATCAATCTGCTTCTTACTTGGGTTCCTAGCGTTGACACTAAATTAGAACTAATTACCATCTCAAATGACAATTTAGAGGCCATTAAAATATAGATTAGCCTGTAAGAAATACAGTATCCTGTGAAAAGGGAAATTCTGATGGAGAAAAGATAAACTCCAACACCTCACACTTTGTGTGTTAATGACCCTGTAACAGGTGCTAAAATGGGATATTACAGAAGAGCTACTGTTGCCTTGCCTGGCCTCCTGGAACCTAAGGTCTAATGGTCAAACTCACACACGTGTGTGCATCCATGCACAACCAGCCCTGGAGCGGCCATCAGGGTCATTGCTAAGCCTTGGTCAGGTACCAAACAGATTTTGCGTAGTGCGCCTCATAAACAACTAGAAGTTTTTGAGCAGAAGTCAAGAGGTATCAAACTGGAATGGAATAATTTAGAGGTCTAGAAGGATAGATCAGGGGAAAACGAAGGGAAAGAGAGGCAAGAGAGGACCTTTAGTCCTGGGCTGGGTGGTTCCAGTGAACGCAGCCATACAGGGGAACTCAAGGAGCTTAACTTTTTAAAGTGTTGTGTTATAAAGCTCTATTTCTTAGATACTTTCTGAGTATTCCGCATTTTAAACTGGCAACCTCTTGACTGGGGGGCCCTTCCTCTAAGACTTGTAAATATGGGGATGGATTTTTTTTTTTAAGTGCAAAGGGATTTAACATTTCATTCTGTAAACATCACCAGCTTATCAGAAGAATCACAGTTTGTCAATAAACAAGCCCCGGCTGGATTCACAAACAAATCAAAGGGGCTTTTGCAGCTTCTGGAAGGAAACTTATTCTTGATGTTTGCAGTGCTGAACTTTCTCTGGCAGCTAATATCAAAATGGCAATGTTTACATTGCGTTCCCTACAACCTCACACCTAGTGTAGGGAAGACTAATGACAGTGTCGGGTGGCAGAAGCGTGGGAGTAATTGCTCGACAAGTCAGAGAGCTTCAATCTGAAACGTGGGCAACAGCAGGGAAGCCCATTACTCCAATTGCCGAAATTATGTCTCCCTGGAGTCAAGTTCACAGAAATATTTATAGAATTAGCAAAACACTATTATTGGCAGTTTGGGGTGGTGGTGGTGCCTAACCTCCTGAAAACCTTTTTTGGGGTATGTATACTGATGAGAGGAGGAAGGAGGAACAAAGGAAGTCTCTCTCTCTCTCTCTCTCTCTCTCTCTCTCTCTCTCTCTCTCTCTCTCACACACACACACACACACACACACACACACACAAAGTTAACTGTTCAAAAGTTATAATGGGGTCTTCTTGTCATAGTAGTTTGTTTAGAGAAAGCATGGGAGGCCAAACCCAGGTCATAATTCATCCTAAAAAGCAAATAGACCATTGCTGTCAACCCCAGGTCGTGTTCTAAAGACTTCTATTAGCCAACAAGATCTTTTCATTTGTAGAGCACCCTGAACTGCTGTTATGTTTTTAATCTGCTCCTTTAAAAAAACAATAGTGTATCTCTTTGTTGTTTCCTCCAAGTCTTAGTCATTTATGGTCACTTTCCCTACAAAGAAAATCTCTTTTCACAGGTTTTTCTTTATATTACGGAGTATATTTATATTACAAAGTAATCATGAGGTTTGTCCATTCTTTAATTGAACCTAAGAGGAATTGAGAAAAGAGGAAAATCATTGGCTTTCTTGACAGTTTGGTCAGTTCTACAAGTCTATTAGCAGTCACAAGTGATTCAGTAGGGAAGACGGCATTTACTTTCTAGGTCTCAACTGTAAGCTTTTTACCAAACCTCGGTGAGCACATCATTTGTGCTCAGTTAAATTGGTTGTTGCTGAAATTTCCTGCTAGCATTGAAATAGATGTCAAAGCAGGTGGTATCCCAAGGTCTTGGATTAGTATTGCTTGGGCTCCTTGGCTCAGTCAGGATCCATGGAGGTGGTTCCAGGAGAGAAACACAGAGCCATGCAGTGATGTCTGATGTCTTTTTCCCATTGCACATCGATACACAAGTTATCATGTGATTGGAGAGGACATAACAGAAATCAAATAGGAAATGATGAAATCAAACCAGTTCCTCTTAGATATCACCCATTAGATTGTCTCTTCATATTAAGTTCTTAAGAAAACAGAAACATCCTTCACATTTTCTTCCCAGTTAAGGTATAGGAGAAGGGGCCCTGGGCATCCATAGTCCATTTGCTCCTAATGTTTTAGGAAACATGGAAAGAATGAGAATATTCCAGGTCAAGAGATTCTAAAAGAGGTTTTGCAGTAATAACCAGGTCCTCTCTCACGTGTTGTTATCCCCCAACTGTGTTCAGAGCATTTCTGCATGGGTGCCCATATTTATCTCAAATTCATAAGTCCAAATCAGTCTTCTTCTTGTTGCTCCCCCATAACCCCAATGCCTATCTTGGCTTCTTTATTTTCTCCAATAGAATAACCCATTTTTATTCCAGTGGCTAATAATTGATACTTTGGGAATCACATTCTCTGTTTTTTCTCCTTTTTCACTGATATCTAAACTATATTTCATGATGGAGTTGTTGATCATAGTTATTGGTTGTATTAACTTATTTGGGCCCCTTACCTGCACCCCAATAGTGACTGGTCTGGATTAGACCTACCTGTGAAAATAAATGCTCTCCCGTCTACTCAGAATGAATCTTTTAAAAAATGGAAATGGGGTTTGAGAGAGTAAAACCATTTTTGGAAATTCTATGAGGATTACTCTGAGGCCCTATCAGGAAGCTGGAAGTGGGGAGCAATAAGACGACCCTTGGGAGTTAAAATATGGAGTGACTCCAGGAACAGGTGTGCAGAGCAGCAAAGATGCCTAAAGGGACTAAAGAGCAACCAGGCCCGCAAGATCTCACAAGAAAAAAAAGTTGGCCTTGGGAACAAGGAAAGTCACTGGTGAAGCGTTGGCAGACCCCATGGAAGCCTGTTGGAGCTGGCACACTCATGGGAGTCAGGAGAGGCACAAATAGAACAGGTTCCTGCCCTCCCAGGCTGACAGCCCAGTAAGGGAAACAGAAAACAACCAGGCATTGAACATAACTCTTCCCATTGACCCCTTCACCTGGCTCTGATTATGTGTTCACCAAACTTTCTGCTTAGGGTTCACCTTTCATCCAGTTCTGCCTGCTTGCAGGGAGAAAGCCCTGTGGCAATCCTATTTATCACCACAGCTTACTTTTATACATCAGCCTCATGAGCTGGGACACTGAGTCTGCCCCTAGGAGATGGATCCATTCCAGGTATGTTGATGAACTGTACCAGGAGCATGGCCCGTCTCTGGCAACTTCCTTGCTGTGTCTTCACCCAAGTTTGCAGAGTTTAGAATCCACGGTAGTTTCACAGGGCTCACAGGTGATCCAAACCTTTCTCAACAAATTTCACCTCTAAAGACATGAACTCAGGGGCAGAGGTGTGTTTTTAAAACAAAAGACCTCTTCTAGACACTATCCAATGGGTTCTAGCAGTCTCTGGATCAAATAATTATTCAACTACACAGTTAATTCACTTTCCTTCTCAGGTGACATATGTATCTGTTAGTGTAGGAGGGCGATAAAAAGTGCTTCTCAGATTTTAATGTGTGGACTTTCACGAGCCGTCCTGAGGATCTTGTTGAAATGCGGATTTCAGTTCATCAGTGCTGAGATGGGGGTTGAAATCCTGCATTTGTAACATCTTTGAGAGACTCGGATATTGCTGATACATGGAGCGTACTTTGATGAGCAAAAATCCCAAAGCACAGGATGCACAACAGACCAGTTAAATGGCCTCAAACAGGGCTGAGGCCATAAATTAGTAATATTAAAGCTCCAAGATGATGCCCAGGGACAAGCAAGGCGGAGACCAGCTGGTCCTGATGCTTTTCCAGGGTCAGGAGTCTTCTCTCAGTCAGAATCACTGTGCTTTGCCCTCAGGAACAAATCCACAAAATGATCCACAAAGGTCTGCACTCCCTCCAGCCTTTTAATTTCCTCAATGCTAAAGCAGAATTGCCTAAATTTTGGCATGTTTTACATGTTTACATTTATCAAATCCATGCCTTTAACACAAAGTACAGCTTTATGGGAAAGCTCATGTGAAGATAACACCAGAAGCCTACAGCTGAGGTCCATCATGATCCTACATCCTGCCTCCCTTGATAGGCCATGAACAGGCCCCTCCATGAGCTGCCTGGTCATTTTAGAAAACTTTACTCTAAGAAGAACTAGATAGTGAGAATGCAAAATGGAGGAAAGACATTATAACTGTTGCTTTCCCAGTAAAACATCAAAAGTGATGTTAAAAAAAAAAAAACAGACCCTGAAGGAATAATTTCTAACTTAAATAAAACAACATCATAGCAATATAAGCAAAAATGCTTTTTACCCCACTGACAAGCCTTTTCCTAGTATGATTACCACAAATCAATTTCCATTCAAGAAAATTAGTGCTTTGCACAAAATCACGGGAGATGGTGCACAGACAGCACCTCTGACACTTGAAAAATAAACAGAATACTTCTTTTCCTCCAGAGAAGAAATGTTCTCAAAAAAATATTCATTATTTGACTCCTAAATTTCACACAAAACACAATATACACAATGAATAAAAATATTTTTAAAAGATGAGTGGCTTCCTTGAGACCACTGTTCTCCATGCTTCACTGGCTTGTCAGAAACGAAGTCTAGCTGTACCTGGACAAACTTCAAAATCAGAAGCTTCGCCCCCACTTTTTTTTTTCTCTGAGATGATGCATCAGAAAGCATCAATGTGCTCTAAATGTTAGGACGTATATTTATTTGCTTTGGAGACCAGAAAGAAAGGATCTGGTTCAGAATCTTGGGATGCTCATGCCCTTCTGAAGGTGTTCTGAACACAAACTCACGGACCAGTCTTCAAGTATTTCTACCCACCTGGGTCCAGCTGCATCACAACCTTCTCATGCTCTCTGTGGCCAGAGAGGAAGACTGCTCTGAGGTTGTACTGTTTGAGTTCAAAAGTTACTATTTAAAAAATTCACATAGAAAATCTGGGAGTTGGAAGGTGCCGATTCTTCACTTAGAGGTCAGGTCTGCAAAACAACCCTCACGTGCAGGCCCCTCTTTCCTCCTGCTAGCTGCCCTGATATCAAACTTCAGTGACTCATAAGAAAAAATAAATAGAATGATGAATTTCTCCCCTAGGTTCCATTTTAAAATTATAAATAAGTTTTCTCAGAAAACACCATAGCTCTAGCATGTATTCCTGAAGACTTTTTTCCTGCCTGGTTTAATTCCAGTTTAAAGAAAAAGAGCTTAGACCTAAAAACAGTCCAAAACACACTGCCTGATACCTAGAAAAGCTGCCTCTCAGCTGGCAAGAGAGGGCCAGCACCAAATGTCTATACCATTTATTATCATTTGGCTCATTCGGGATCCTCTAGGTAGACTGTAGACATGTCAAGGAAGGAACATTACTATTGTTCCACGCACCAGGCATTGCATGCAGGATCTAGCAGCCCGGACTTGGGGATCACTTTGACTCCTTGTTGGTGATGAGGATGGGGATAGTAGCTAAGACTTAGGCGGTATGCATTTCTGTTCCAGGCATTGCTGTGGGCAGTTTCCATTTGCTTATTCTTTTAATTCTTAGAACAATCCTATGAAGTGGGTTCTGAGATTAGGCTTCTTTACAGATGAGTTTTGGTTCAATAGCTGCTATCTATGAGACCTAGGGCAAGTTAAATGGAACTCTCCAATTCAACATTTTTTTAAAAAATGAGGATGAAACATTGTATCTAAGGCTCCTCTGTAGGAGGAGCACAGATATAATGCAAAGCCAAGGGTATCTGTCAGTATCAGTTGGATGCCTGGCTTTTAAAAGCAATGCAAAATTTAAGGTCATTTGGATGACAGAAGTCCTCTTGAGATCATTGAAAAAAACAAGAAAGAAAAATCTTCTTAATTCAGAGAGAACCAGTATTTTAAAAATTAATTGATTTTCCACCTGTTTCTTCGAATTAAAACAAAATTTGAAAAACAAGATTACCCCCAGCTAAAGGAGGAGTCTTTCTCTGATTCCTTAACATGCTCTATAATAAACTTGTTCTATCTCCAAGTATATGTTACGTAGGAAAGGAACACCTGTTATGTAAAACGCATCAAGAGCTAAGGGACGTCTCATAGACACAGCCAGAAAAGAAAAATATAGAGAAGGCAAAAAGCTCAAATATAGAGAAGGCAAAAATTCTCCTAGGGTGGGAATAAAGTCATTATCGTTTTCAAAGTCTTGGAAACAGCTTTATCTAAATACCAGAAACAGATTTTGTCTAATTCACATTTTGACTTAAAATAATTACCTAGTAATTACATCACAAGATTATCATTCTTAGTAATTTTTATCATTTATAAAACATTCTATTTTAAATCATTGTTAAGAACAGATTTGATGGCAGCTGTTTTCTCGTTGGAAATGATTCTATAGCTTTACTCTCAAAACATATTTAAAGTGACATTATTTGATCAATAAAAGAAAAAATCTTTTCTGCACATTTTTTAAGACATGACTTTTTTTTAATAGGATATGAGCTCTATTACATAGTTAGCCTTAGGAGAAATTATATTGCTTTATAGAGATCCAATAAATAGTGAAGTAAAACACTTTTCTTTCCTGCCTAAAATGTCTTTGAGTAATTTTCCAAAAGACAAGTGTTAGCTTAAAAATAAAATAAGCAACAAGAAAAGGGCAATAGAGATAGAATGGGGTGGGTTGGGGGGGGGTAGACAAGCACCTTGTCAGTTACTGGCCAGCTTCTCTGTGTACCAGGCAAGAAACAACTTGGCGTAAATAAATCTTAGTAACTGACTGTCTCCCTCCAACCTGAGAAAGACCTGTCCCCAGAGGATCTATTAAATCAAACAAACTTTAAAAAATATACTGAAAGACATACTTATTCTAACCTAGGCTGAAATTCTCCTGTTTATTTTCAAGTTCGAAGGGAAGATAAGCTTGACGAATGCTTGGGTGGATGCAGTTTAGCTAAACATGTGATTTCTCAAAGTCAAAAGGCACGTTTGTTGTTTCCTTTGCAATCAATCCTGAGAAGATAGCGTTTAAGAGCTCAAAACTGAAAATTTGTTATCTTTTGGTTTTCAAGTAGTGCGCTGGTAAATGTTTTAACAACACATTGGTTCTCAGTGGACAGAGGAGGGATTTGTAACATGTGCCAACTTCCTTGGTGAAAAGACTCCTAACATGCCTGATTTCAGACTACCAAGGTGGTGTCAATGAAAATGTAGTTGGAAAAAAGCCGTGCGTGCTTATCCAAGGAAGCTGATACGAGCCGACTGTAGCACACCAGTGGAAATAAAATGCACAAGCAACGCCATATAGCTATGTGCCAATTTAAATCTGAGTTGCAACAGAAACCATCTTACCCAGGTTGAAAGCATTTAATTTTATATTCTTACAATGTTTGTCACCAAAAGATTGATTATGTTTGGACACAATCAATTGCAGATCCCTTGGGGGGTGAAACATGGGAATAAGTGAAATGACTTCTCAAAGAACAAATCCTATTATATAATTTCCACTACTAACTCAGAGTCACTAAAAGGCAACATCTATCTTGATGTCAGAAAGATTTTGAGTCTTTCCCACACAGCGTAGATATCCAAAAACTTGTGAAAACGTAGTTTACATCATGGGTACCCAATTTTCAAGAAATTGACAAGTTTGGCATGAGTTGTGGGGGCAGGGCAAGAAGTGTCATGGGAACTTTTGCTTGGTGATCCAAGTCTAGTTCAAAGTTGTCATCTGTAGACCCTGACTATTAATTCTATAAATGATGTGTGAGTAGTGGCTGTCAGAGATCCAATAGAGAGATGGAATGACCTCTTAAAATTAATGATGAAACCCAATGACTCTTCAACATGAGTGCAGGTGGTATCAGCGCATGGAATACCAGGGATTTGTTCATTTTCTGAACTTCAAAGAACACAAAAATGGGAAGCCACGAGGGAACTGTTCAAACCTAAAATAGCTTCCTACTTTCCTCTGGAAATGGAAGGAAAGAATTATTTCTTCCTTACAGGTTCTTCCTTACATAATTCTAACAAACCAAGCTTGAACATCAAGTGAAGAAAATGGTGAAGAACTTTCAGTGATATTTCTATCGCCATAATGCACCTGTTCATGTTTTTATAATAGAACCTGCTGATCATTTATGTATTTTAATGTATAGTTGTATTTATTTTTTTGTTCCAAGTGTCCAATGTACTTGAGGGGCCACTATTCTTTTATGTACAGTTGAGAGAGAATGTACTGTATATGTCCTATGCAATGTATTGTCTCAAGAAAGTGAATGACTCTTCCTTCTTCCTCCCTTGAAACTCATGGCACTGCAAAGGATGTGACCATGTTTAAACATCACCACATTAATTAAATATTTAATTTCAAGGTCTTTAAAAAATCCCTTGGTAGGTAAATAGATATTTGCTATTTGCTATTCATCAGGGTCTTGAATAAATCACTGGACACATCTGTAAAACAAGGATAAAATTTTACCCTCAAAGGTAATTTGGCTGGAAATAAATTGCAGTCTTGGCTTCTTTGACTTTCACTAACTCACATTCAAAATCCTTCTTTGCAGTTAAAGGTCATTGTTTTTTCCATTGCTACTTGTAAAATGAAATTTTACATTTAAAAAAATCATAATTGTTGAGACATGCATTGTTACTTCAGAAATTTGGAGTCAAAATAAACAACTACAAAGTTGGTGACAAGATAGGCACTAAAAGGCTTATGACATGTCAAAACGAAATAATCACCTTCATAAATCCACAACAGTAAGTTTGGTTCTGTAAAAACATAGCTTAACCAAAGGAATGCACAACAAGTCAATTTCCACATTATTAAGAAAGGGAATGAGCCAATAAGGGAGATTACAGTGACATATCTAGTTATCTAAAGACAGAACAATTTGTTCTGGATGACTGGGGATGTCATCTCGCCAGAAGCATAAGCCTCGACCAGGATAGAGGCTTCCCACATTTCCAGCCTTCGCTCAAAAGAGCACCCACACCCCAAGACCAGCACAGCTTCATACAAGCTTCAAACTTGTGAAGTTGCAACCGGCAGAACAGGCTTCCAACATGACAAGAAAAGTAATTAAGAATAATATATTAGTGTGTGATCTTATTTGTGAATGTGCCTATTCATGAAAGACTTAAGAAGTTCTAAAAAGATCAAAAAGGAAAAAAATAGGCATTATCGAATAATTCAATAGTTATGGCCAATTTTTTTTTCTCTAGAATTTAAGAAGTGTGGAGTAATGCTCTGGATAGTTTTAAAGAGAATAATAAAGACAGATATAAAACGAGCATGAGCAGAGGAAGTGAGGCAATTTTAATCTTTCCTATGGGAAGGTTTATGTTTTCATGCTCCAGATGAATCTTAAGTAGAGGCATCTATTTGTCTAACATTATCTTCTCTAGAAATAGCCTGTGATTTTATAGTCACAAAGGATACCACGAGCTGAACAGTCACTTATAAATACAAATAAATTTTACTTAAAATCCAGTGGAATACAATGAAATTTTATTTTTGTACAGGAAATAAGAGAATTCCCCCCACACACACACTTAACTTCTACTATTATATGATTAAACTACCATCTGTGAGGGCAGAGGAGGCTCCATATATGTAATAAAATAATGAAATAAAGCTTTTTAAAATAGTGTGTTTTTAAAGCTACCACTTTCACTTTAAGTAATATTTTAATACCTAAAATATCAGTGATACCATCTTTTTCAAGAAAGTAGCAAAATTACTATACATTGAAAGACTATAAACAGCACCCAATTACAGAATGCTCTGTGCTCTAAAAGTTCACTTATAAATAGACTGTGTGCAACCTGGAATACCTTTTTAAAGACACAATGCTATAATGCTGATCAGAAGCCTAGGACAAATGTTACTTAGCCCACAATGATCCAGAAATGTGGTACCTACAGTACCACCAACTCTAAAGAACCATAGGTCAGGATAGTTCTATATGAAATTCAGAGTTCCAACTTGAGGAGTTAAATGCATCTCTCTGCTCTGCACACATTTCTCAGAGGTGGAGAAACTGTAGCTCATGTACATATTGGCAGAAGTTTGCACTTTCAGTAAAAGGAATAGAACTACGTTTTAACACCTACTAATAACAACTTCAGGTATTTTTTTAACTGAAAAATGGAAGACATCTGGGTTAGTTACATCAGAGGTTTGCTGGGAGAATTAAATAAAATAAAGTACCAAAAAGTGACATTGTAACACTGTCTACCTCTGCAGGTAGGGAAGTCTTTCTTCATTGAGAGAAAACCCAAAACCATCATGGAGGTTGGGTGATTTGTTGAAGTTCAAAATGGGCTTTTGAGAAGCAAAGAAAGAATAGGAAAGGAGGGGACCAGGTTGCTAGACTTCTGGTCTACCTCCCTCGGCACTGGATACATGGTATCTAATGTACCGATTTAGTGGTTACTCGACACTTTGTCATACTATCAAAGAATGAGGACACCATAGGAATGGTATATTTTGAGATGACTGATCTGAGGGGAGAGAACAATGTGCCACCCCTCTGACTCTAGGACTTTATTAGACAACCCTACAGCCACTTTCCAGGTCACAGATTCTCTAAATTGGGAGAAATGATGTAGTTTCTCCAATCTTCCTCTTAAGAGGTTGATACTTTGGTTTTTATGTTATTGGACAAATAGTTGAGAATCAATGGAACTTTTTCAAAATGCTTTGTGTCCCTTGGGCAAAAAGGGCATAGCTGCTTCCTTTTTATTAATGTATTATCAGCCACTTGAAATATTTTACAAAAAGAGAATAGAGAGTAACTAAATGTTTTCCACATGTTTACACAAGACTTACATTAGGTAGGAAAATTGGGGGAATTTAATTAGTGTGTAGGGGAAGGAAGAGAAATGCATCGACCACTGTCAAGAAGAAAGAAGTAGTCCTGGCAAGTGCTTTTAAAAAGCCAGTTCTGTTACCAATAACTGATTTTATGGAATGCATTTATGTCATTAAATAAAATTAAGTTTTGCATTATCCAAACAAATGCTTACTTTATTTCATTTTTTTTTATTCTTCAATCTTCAGCTCTTTATTGTATGTTAGCATCCACATATCAGAAAGAACATTCAGCCTTTGTTTTGGGGGAAATTAGCTTATTTCACTTAGCATGATTACTTTAAAGCCATGGTTCTCAAACACTTTAGTCTTTTGGATCCACTTACACTTTTTTGTTTGTGTGTGTGTTTGTTTGTTTTTCAGTGCTGAGGATTGAACCCAGGGCCTTGTGCATGCTGGACAAAGGCTCTACCACTGAGATACACCCCCAAGCCTACATCTATTTACACTCTTAAGAATTACCGATAATCCCAGTTTTATTCATATGGGTATACCCATTCAGGTTAACTGTATTACAGGAAACTTTAAAAATATTCATTCATTTTTTTTGAAAATAGCGATAAGCCCATATGTTGACTTATTTACATCTTTTTATTAAAACTGTGTTTTGGGGGGAAACGTTTCAGTAAGAAGAGCCACTGTTTTTATATTTTTGGAAATCCCTTTCATGTGTGTCTTAATTGAAGTCAGCTAGATTCTCATATCTCCTTCTGCATTCAATCTGTTATGATGCTCTTTTGGTTAAATTATATAAAGAAAAGCCATCCTCCCAGAAATGTGTTGGAAAAGGAAAGAATATTTGAAAGCTTTTTCAGGTAACTGCAGGTATTCTTCTTTGACAAGCACTAAAACTTGACAACAGTTTGCTTAAAGGGTACTGTGACGTGGGATCTAAAACCTTATTGAAGAACTCACAGTCTCCACACTCATAAGATAGCACAAGCAGAAAGGCAAACATGTCTTAATATTTCTGTGAAATAAGTTTGACCTCCTGGCTCCTCCAAAAAGGCCTTAGAGACCTGGGTTCTCCAGACCACACCTTGAGAACCTGTACAGTTGTCTTATGATATGTCTGTGCTTTGTGAAACTTAAGGGAAAAGGTGAAATGACCTTACAAAGAAGGAAAGCAAGAAAGATCAAGTGCAAACAAATCATTCAATCCCTGGTCCACCTTCATCTTCTGGGAACTGGAAAACAGGGATAGCAAGGCAGGAGCTTGGAGAAATAGCCCAAGGCAAAACCTGGGAATACAGTTACATCCTCATGGTCCTAATAGCTACACCTCTGAAAGGGTGGTGTTTTCAACAGCACACCAGAACCTTTGGGAACATTGTAGAGATGCTTTTGTTGGCTCATGAGTGTTCATAACCAGCCCTAGCCCTTTAAACCAGTTTGGCATGTCACATACCACAAACCTTCTTACCAACATAGAGAAATCATCAGTTCAGGACACTGGTTCTGGCAATGCCTATGAGCTGCTTCATTTCCTTCCAACCTGCTCACACCTCCTGCTGATCTCCTCCCGGCTCCTGGTCTAAGCCTTCTGCTCTTATACACAGCTCTGTCCTTATCAGAATCGGCAAGTGCATCTGCTTTTCTTGGTGTTTACTTTCTATGAGGATTGTGGCTCCCACCTCACCCCATCCTTCAAGTCACACACCCAAGTTGTGGTAACCAAGTGGAGGAGGGGGGAAGCAACTCGCTTGAATGCGTCATTCAAGAAAACTGATGCTTTTCAGTCTTGCATACATTTTTCTTTTTGCCTGTTTCTTAGTACTGCACAACAGAGAACATGGAAATAAGTCATTTTCCTACATTAGCACATTTAGGAAACAGGCTCCTACAGTAATTAAACTAATGAAGATGACCCTAGATTGAAGAAACAGCAATTAGAATTGACTGAATAGGCATTAGGGGAAATGAAGACATTCACATTCAAAGAAAGATGAGATTTTTAAATAAGAGATAAAATTAATAACAGCCCAAACTGTATAAAGAGCTTCTAATGACTCAAAGAGGACTTGAAGACATGCAGATTAGTCCATCATATTCAAGTGAAAACAAAAGCAATGGTAACCTACCATGAAAATATGGACAATACAGGGCAGACTGAAGGAAATTGAAAAATTAGAAGAAACTGGCTAACTCTGTACAACATAAACTAATAAGGAAAGGCTTTCCTTTAATTAAAAAAAATACATATTCCCATATATATTTTTAGTGTTTTTTCCCCAAAACATAAATAACTAACTTTTTGAGTAGCCATTCAAATCTTGTGCTATTCTTAAGTGCAATGTGGAGACCAACAGAAACCTCACTCCAGTGGATGCCCATCGCTGCCTACCTGGCTCACCTGAGTTCAGGGGTGTGCCGATCTAGGGCCACCAGGGTGAAGGCCTGATTGGAGGGTTTTTAGCCACAGATTGAGATGTATCTGCTAATTCTTAGCAATGTAACTGGCTTATTTCCCATCCTGCTTAGGTATGTTAGCATAATCCAGTATGTCAGGTTCTCTTTGCGACCTCACAGGCCAAAACAGGAAGCGGAGAGGGATAGCAGAAGGAAGTTTCCTCAAATGCCAACTCTAGGCTATGATTCTTAGGTAAAGGTGGATCGAGTGGTTTCTTGGAAGGCCACTGGTGTTCTAAGGGTTGTTCGCTTACCTGAATGAGGAGCTCAGTGAAACCCCCAAGTCCCCTCCCTCGTGGGGGAGAGAAGGAATATGCTCACTATGGTGGTTGCTGTTACTATTAATAAGTGGGGCTTTACGGATAAAAAGGGAAGTGAGTCATGGTATTGTTAACATGAATTCTTCATTAATTCCTCTTTGAATATTTTAGTTTTTTTCCTTTAAGACGTATATGCCCAGCCATGATTCAAGAGCTGCCTTTTATAAAGTACAATATTTCTATGTCACTGTTATATATAGCTTTGAGTAATCATGGTTAATGTGATTTTTTAATGCAGAAGTTAAATGTGCTATAAACTCTAATTATAATCATGCTGGGTTTTGATCATTATTATATGGTGAAACCTTCGAAAAAAATTAAACCCATCCTGGTATAGTAGTGCACACCTATAATCCCACCTAGCCAGGAGACTGAGACAGGAAAATTGAGCTCAAAGCCAGCCGGGACAACTTAGTGAGACTGCATCTCAAAAAAAATGTAAACCCACCATAGGTCTTAACATTTTAATGTTAAGCTTTTCGTTTTAATGCTACAGATTTGGTCATATCTGCTACAGAGAGTGGCAGGGGGAAGAAGGAGGGAGGGAGAGGAGAGGGAGATGGAGACAGAGAGAGAAGAATCGAAACTTTATTGTTTTTCCATTCAGCTACGAGTGTTTTTCCTAGCTTATCTTTTTTCCACACTCATCCCTAAAAAATGCACCGGAGCTGAACTATTGTAAGAATGTGTCAGATTCAAACTATTTTATCATTGGCTATCTGCTATTTCACAGGAGAATTGAACTGTCGGACTTTTTTTTTTCCCCACAAAATCAGAATGGACTTTTATAGTAGCAAGACTTTACTAACAGTGACTTAGAGTTACATGCAATTTGCCTCCTCCCCTCCCCCCAAAAAAAAGAAGAAAGAAAAAGAAAGCTTCAGAAATTAACTTTACCACAGAAAACATTTAGCTATTAAAAAAAATCAGCTGTAAAGGCACAGAACCAAAGATCAGAGCTATGTGCCAAAAAATAAGTACTTTTCAGAGCCTGAGCAGTGAGCATAGTAAGAGCTAGTGTTGGCCCTCGGTGGTACCAGGCTGAGCTAGCTGTTACGTTCTCGGTTAGAGAAAAACGCCTTTCTGGGGGTGACTATAATGGGCACTCTGTGAGCTCCTGGGCCTGGAGCCGCTTTCCGACAGACGACTTTGTTCCTTCTTTACACCGCAAAGTTCAGTTTATATTTTTTGTAGAAATACATTCTCCTCTTTTCCAGTGAAGATGATGATTTGGCCACATTTCAGTTTTGTTCTAATTTGAAGAAATGAGCCCTAGCTCTGTTTGGAAGAGAAAGTGCTACAAACGCCCTTGTTTATTTTGGAAACTTTTAGGAAAATATTCAAAACAGAATGAAAGGCATTGAGTTCTGGAAGGGAGAGGTTGTAGTAATAGCTAAAAGCAAAAGCCAGGTTGGAGAAAGATCAAAAAGAACTCACTAACTGGTTGGAAATTTAAAATACAGCATGCATAACCCACCCACCTGAGAGACTCTGACTTAACATCAACAGTGCTGATAGAAGGAAGACCAAGTATCATTGGCCCCTCCTTCCTGCAGATAGCAAGAAAATGCCTTATTGCAAAAAGAAAACCACAGAAATGGTGATTTCACTTTTATTTCAAAGACTAACTAATGTCTTTGCTCCTGCTCAAGTTTAAACCCTCAAACAAGACAGTCTAAATGATTCTGCTAACTTTTGCTATCAATCTGACTCACTATGGACACCCTTGACAGTTAAGAAAGGTCCACTCAGAATAAACATGGGGCAGTGCGGCCAAAAGGCACCTGAAATGATATACCAATTATATAGCTATTTCTTTCATGCTCGTTTTCTGGTAAATTCACCCTCTTCTCCAGATTTCATAAATTAGCCCCTCCATAAAACCATCTGAGTGCCCAAAGGTACCAGCAGACATAGACAGAGCCTGCCATTGGTGACAATGTTGAAACTGTATTCATTTCTGGCTGGTTACTGTAACAATGGAGCATAAACTCAGTGGCTTACAACAATATACATTTATTATCTTACAGTCCTGAAGGTCATAAGTATGACATGAGTCCTGTTGGACTAAAATCAAAGTGTCAGTTGGGCTATGCCCCTCTGGAAGTTTTAAGGGAGAAGCCTTTTTCTTGTCTTTTCCAGTCTTTATAGTCTGCCCACATCCCTTGATTCATGGCCCCTTCCTCCATCTTCAGAGCCAGCAGTGGCCAGTTGAGTTCTTCTCAGCTCACTTCTCCCTGACATTGACTCCTCCGCCTCCCTCTTTCACTTATAAGGACACTTGTGATTACATGAAGTCTACTCAGATAATCCAGGATGATCTTTCTATTTTAAGATCAACTAGTCAGTTGACCTTAAACCAAACTAAAATAAAATAAACTATTCCATCTGCAACCTTAATTCCTTTACCTATATAACATAATGTTTCCATAGGTTCTGGGGATCAGGATGTAGATATTTTGAGAGGCCACAAGTACCAAGAAAACATTTTATTTGCATTAAATTTTCAATAAAGCATTTAACTCATGAAAAGTGCCTGGTTCTTATTAAGTGAACTTAACACCATCCCAAAATGTTTGGATTCCTACTTTGCTTCTCTTGCTAACTGTCCAGCCAGTGTTACTCCACACCCTTGACTGCAGTGCCTTACCTTTAAAATGGGATTCTTACTAAGACCATGTCCCTGATTTTCATGCTGTTCCCTCCACTTATAAATCTATGCTTTTTGCCATATTTGCACCTAAGAAAACTACAGTCTTCTTCTCCCATTAAAAACACAAAGGTGGATAGCTCTCAGCATAACTCCCTGCCTCCAGCTAGTGTAAATGCAAAATCCATTACTCAAGAAATGTGGCCAGTCATTCATCCAACAGGTATTAACTCAACACCTATTATGTGCTGGCACAGCGTGGTCCACTTCTGAACAAAAATGGCATATTCCCTGCCCTTTCTGAGCTTAGCTTACCATTTTCCAATATTTCCTGCAGAGGCTACAGAGAGAAGCTATTTTTTATTATTTATGCTTCACTTCCTTTCAATACATATTTGAAAGCAGAGTATATAAACATGCATGCAAAAGCAATCTTTAAAATTAGGAAGCAAGTAACAAAAATTAATGGTTATCATGGCAGGTGAGGACCTGACTGAGACTCAAAGCAGATTTTTTTAAGTTCTGTAGAAGATACCACAGGGTACTGAGCACTTTCCAGTAAATTCTCTCTTTGATCCACAATACAACTGAATCAGGTATGGACAGTATCATGATTGCCCCCAACTTTCAGGTGAGAAATTCATATCCACAAAGCTTCAGTAAGTTGGACTAAGGTCACAAGAAAGTGGCAAAACCCAGGACTCAAATTTAGATCTTGATTCAAATGACTCTCTCTTCACAACTGTCATCTTTTTTGTGTGTGGTGCTGGGGATTGAACCCAGAGCCTTGTGCATGTGAGGCAAGCACTCTACCGACTGAGCTATATCCACTTCTGTCATTTTGATGTGACTGGCTGAGAGTCTTTTTTTCTTTTCTGGCTACTTCTAACTTCAGCCTCCACTTTCTCCCTTATAATTCCTACCTGACCACAGTTGTCACTCAATCTCTTCACAGCCTACCAGCCCCTCTTCTTAAATGTAAGCCAAAGCTATCCACCATGAGCACCTGAAGAATCTCATCCCTCAGAGAGCTCCTCTTCCATCCCTCCCACTGCACCTCAGGAAGATCCACCTGGATGGCATAATCCAAGCTCTCACTCTGTGCTCTGACCTCGGCTCTCGTCCTTATTTCCCTTGTTAGTTCCATTTTCCAACCTATAATCCTGAAATCACTGAACTGTTTCTCCTTTATGTCATGTTCTATCAAGGCTTCATGTCCTGAGTCCCGTGCTGATCCCAGCTATGGTAAGAGAGACACCCTTGAGCCCTGTGGAATCTCCTCTGGCCAGGATACACCCTGCTCTCCAACCCCACCTCTGCCTCCCCACCAGCCAAGAGGGACAACACAGCCCCATGAAAGAGACCTGGGTCCTTTCTCTTCTGGGGGAGCAGCCAAGACAGTGTTGGCAAATACGTGGAGACGTGTTGGCTGCCAATACACCTTCCAGAGCATTTTCACAGTGAAGGAAAAAGCTAATCGTAGACTCTGTTCCATCACCAAACTACAGGAGCAGGGAAGTAAACACTTTCGAGTGCCAGTTACCATGCACCTTGCTAATGAAGAACTTCTCAAGTCACTAAAGCTCTCTGGACTTTAAAAATTAAACCTTTAAAATGGCCATCAAGAAATACATTTCAAGGGCTGGGGACATAGCTCAGTTGGTAGAATGCTTGCCCCACATGCATAAGGCCCTGGGTTCAATCCCCAGCACCACACACATACACACACACATATATATACACACACACACACACACAAAAAAAAAAAAAGTTCATTGTAGTCAGGCACAGTGGCTCATGCCTGTAATCCCAGCAGCTCCGGAGGCTGAGGCAGGAGGATCTGGAATTAAAAGCCAGCCTCAGCAATGGTGAGGCACTGAGCAACTTGGCAAGACCCTGTCTCTGAAAAAAAAATAGGGCTGGGGATGTGGCTTAGTGGTTAAGTGCCCCTGTTTAATTCCCCGTACCAAAAAAAAAAAAAAAAAAAAGTTTCATAGAAAACTCCAAAGAAAAATGTTAAATTTATGCAGAAAGTCTGGTGATGACTTTTAGAACAGGGAGACCAAAGATGGCTTATGCCTGTCATCTTTGACACTACTGTGTCTGCCTCAGAGAAGTGTCCTGCAGACTTACATCCCACCTGACAGTGCAGGGCAACCTCTCTCCCAACCTCCCTCCCAACCTCAGCTCTGCCTCCCACACACAGAGCACTGAGAGCAGGCACTTGTCGCAGAGTCAGCAGCACCAAGCAACACTTTGCAAACAGCTTGTAAACATGGATGCCATACAAATCGGAGATGGCCCATCAGGATGGCAGGGAGCTCTCCAACCCAGAATTTTCACTATTGGAAGCCAGATGAAGCGGGCCCATGGTACAGAAGCAGCATTGTAAAAATAAGCATGAATACACGTGCACAAACACGCACGTGCATGTGCACGTACCAGAATTAGGGCATAGTCGGTTCTTTTCCTTGCAGTAGAAAAATGGGACAAAAGGTGTGGCTGTTCCTTAAACTTTTTTTCACAGCTTCCTTACTCTCCCAGTATTTAGGACAGCCCTCAGGTAAAAAGGGGCACCTAATAAACACCCGTTGAAACAGGTTTATTATCATTTTATTCTAAGTCAGGCTTGAGTCTGTCTGACTGCAGCAGCAGGAGGAATGAGGAATCTTGTTTTTAAATATTTTAAAAAGGATACTGTAAATATAGGGATTCCTTTACAAGTCTGTAGTGGAAAGAGATAATGTTTAAAATAAATTTTAAAGTGATCCACACGAGCACGTGTGCATGTGCACGGGCTTAATGTCCAAATTGTTTTAAGAAAATAAAGTTTTATTCACAAATATGTCCATGACATTAATTATAACAGTCAAATACCAAACAATAGAGCAATGTAGAAATTGTTATAGCCATTAAAACTCTATTTATAAAGAACCAGTGCCTCTGGCCTTAAGTCCAGCAGGATGGACAGTCCCTGGTACCTCCTGAGAATTGTCATATTAGGTGGCTGTATCACTGTGAGGTTTCACTGACCATTTTTAAATAATGCAATTTAGGGCTGGGGTTGTAGCTCAGTGATAGAGCATTTGCCTATGACGTGTGAGGCACTGGGTTCCATCCTCCACACCACATAAAAATAATAAATAAAAATAAAGGTATTATATGCATCTATAACTAAAAAAAAATTTTAAATAATAATGCAATTTAATAATGACTTCTGTTGGTGACTATGTTGTTTTAAAAACTCTTGGGTGAAAAAAAAAATTTCACCCTAGCACTAATTTTTTTAAACTATTATGTATCCAATCTTGGTTGATTAGAATTTCAGATGGCAACAAATAACCTGCATCAGAAATAAAAGAGTAGAGGCAGGGGTATAGCTCAGTGGTAGAGTGCATTCTTAGCATGCACTAAGTCCTGGGTTCAATCCCAAGCATAAGGAAGGAGAGGAGGGAGGGATAGACAGAGGAAGGAATAGAACTTCAATGCCCCAATAATGCACCCAGGAAATCCTGCCTCCTTATCAGATTTAATGCTGATTATTTAAAGATACTTTCCACAAGTTATGCTCTCTGGGGTTTTTACTTTCTGCAGGGCCAGGATGAATTTTCAGCTTCTGGGCAGCATGCCTTCTCTACAGCACAAACTCAAGTTGACAGATAATGTGTTCAAGGAAGAACCGTTGCTATAATCATCATGTGACACAGAGAAATGAAAATCATGATCAACATTATTATTTTATTCAGTGACACTATTACTCTTCTAGGTGGTAAAATTTAACTGTACTTATTGATCAGACAGATCAGAAGTCTGAAAAGAGTTTGGGCACAGGTAAAAATGGCTGAGCTTCTCTCACTTGGTGTTCCCTAGAAGTGCTCACGACTAAAACACTGCAAAGCAGTCTAGAAATTGCATTTACAGAGACAGTGTTAAAGACACTGGTAATGTTCTATTTCTTAGGCTAGGTGGTAGGCACAGGGTATTAATTTTATTAGCATTTAACCAAATGTTACATACTTTTTTGTATGTGTGATAGGTTTCATCATTTTATAAAGATCAGAAATGCAATGAAAATGCAGACTTTAAACATGAAAATTAGGGGCTGGGGATGTGGCTCAAGTGGTAGCGCGCTCGCCTGGCATGCGTGCGGCCCGGGTTCGATCCTCAGCACCACATACAAACAAAGATGTTGTGTCTGCCGAGAACTAAAAAATAAATATTAAATAAAAAATTCTCTCTCTCTCTTTCTATCTCTCTCACTCTCTCTTTAAAAAAAAAAATAAAATAAACATGAAAATTAGAACTTAAATTTATGGTGGGGAGCTGTTTTCTCTTCGAGTTTATAAACAACATTTATAAGAGTTTATATGATTTCAGAATTACGAAAGATCAGAGATTAATTTAATGGTCTTCCAGTGATCCCAAGAATAAAATTCTGTCTTGCACAGACATGCCATCAACTCCTTACTTAGAGCTGTGGGTTTCTTAGCATTGGAAGTTCATTTTGTACATCAGAAGAGTCATCCCAAATCTCTCTGTTCTTAACACTAGCCCTGGTTCTACCTTCCTTTCTTGATTCAAGAGCTTCTTTTCAATCCCTTGAACTGCTTCAATGAAGATACACCTTCGATTTGTGGTTTTCTAATAAACCCAGTTACTATATGCTTTAAAGAGGAATGTTGTAGTTGAAAGGCATTGTGGAAACCCACCATTCTTGATAGAACAGCTCCCTGGAAGCCCCCAAACTGGACTAGTCGAGTAAGGAGCAAACGGCCAATTATATTACAAACAACTAATTATGGTCAGCCAGGAGAACTGAAGGGAAGGAAGCATCAAAATAAAATAATGGAAGTTAAAAGTTCTTCTATTTTTTAAAAAAATTTTTTTCTAGTTGTAGACAGTCACAATACCTTTATTTTGTTTATTTATTTTTATGTGGTGCTGAGGATCAAACCCAGTGCCTCACACACTCGAGGCAAGCGTTCTACCCCTGAGTCACAACCCCACAACCAAAAAAGTTCTTCTGGTTTTTTAAAGTGCCTTCTAAAATGCTGAATTTGCCAGATGCAGAAGTACCACACGTGTCCCTGGGAATAAAAAGACAGACATGCACCAGTCCTGAATGGCTCAACAACTTACTCACAGAGTGGTACTGAAAACAGGACTCATTTGCTCACTCATTCCATTGGCTGTAGGACAAATGCCTGTACAACCACTAAAAGTGATCAGTTGCACAGGCTATGGGCATAGTGGGAGCCAGTTATGTACACAGGATTCCAAACAGAGCTAGGCACCCTGAGCTTTGTAAATGCACACATTGATCCTCTTCTGCTAGCTTGAAGCAAAAAGTAGCTATTGTTAAATCACCGGAGAGCTCATTTATGCCGGAGTTAAAAATCCATATTCATAATACTGCCTCAATTATACATATTCTATGCTGTTTTCAGGTTTAATTATCTTCGGGCTAATGAAAAGTAAGATTTAAATAAAACAAGAACATTTTAAAACAGCAACAGCACTACAACTAGTTTCGCTTTTAAGTAAATCACTGGATTTCTTGATAAATTTTGTCTTAGCTACTGGGGACCACCATGGCCCTGGCAGAGAGGCTACCAGTTGAAGGAAGACCCAAGTGATCTTAGGCACTGTAGAAGGTGCACCTCTCATAGCTGCTCATGGTCCTGCCCAGCCCCCTCAATCCAGGATCATGACACTGAAGTAGGCACCTGAGGAAGGTAGCAGGGACCTAAAGCAGCGTTCCCTAAACTCTACTGCCTCAAACAAATTAGCGGGTTTGGATTCAGAAGGTCAGGGGGCCTGAGAATCTGAATTTCCAGCAAGATCCCAGGTGATGTCCATGCTGCTACTCACCAGTCCGCACTTCAAGTAACAAGGACTCAGACATTTAGCCTAACAGACCCGACAAATGGAGAAAGTAAGAAAGTCCTGAGTCCCAAGAGCTTCCCAATTATAGCCCCCCTGATACTGGGAAGGTTTCTGTCCATAGGAGTCTCCTGGCATTCCCATGAGAATAGTTTTGTATTCTTGCAATAATAACCCCATCTCTTTAAGCTAGCTTGCACTGGTTTCTGTTCCATGGGACCAGAAGAAGTTTGACCAGAACAGACATGAAATTATCTTCATTCCTGAAAGTCACTGTCTCTGCCATTCTGTTTTTCTAGTTTCTTTTTTCTTTCTTTTCTTTTTTTTTAGGCAGTCCTCTAGCAATTAAATGCTTTATTTGGGTTTTTCAAACTAAAGAAGCAGCACATTATGTGTATAGTGACTTCTCACTTCATCCTAAGGGAATGATCCAACCTGGAAAGATATTCCAAGGAAAGTGGGCACTGATTCCATAGCTAACTAAGCTATGGTCATCCGGTCCCACACCCCGGTTCTAAACTAGATGCCTTCTCTGAATCTGGCTGATGACGAGGTAAGAAAAAAGAAATCTGATACAGAGCTGGGGTCATGGGTCAGTGGTAGAGTGCTTGCCCAGCATGTGTGAGGCATAGGGTTTGATTCTCAGCACTGCATATTAATAAATAAAGATCCATTGACAACTAAAAAAATATTTAAAAAAAAAGAAAGAAATCTGATACAAACTGGATTTGAAGATCCTGCTGTTTCTGTCTCTCCTTCCCTTTTGTTTCTATTGTTTTGTTTCCACCATTATTATCAGGTGTCTTTGGACACTTAAGGGTGCTTAAGGGGTCAGGGTCTTCTCTCCAAGCCACTAGCCTTGGTTTTTACTGGAAAGTAATTCTACATTCATACACAAGCTTCAATTAAAAAGCACTTTATAACCTCTAACTTTGAAGCATCTAAGGAGCCCTTCACCATGCAGCCCACTAACCTCAATGAAGTCCACTCATTAATTACCCTAACCCTATAATACTGTACCTAAGTCAAGTGACAGTCCTATGATTTACATGAAAACAAAAATATTTGTATGGTAAGCATTATAATTTTATACTTTAAAATGCTGCCAGTTTTCTATCAAGACTCAAATTCCTCTTTTGCTCATAAATTCCTGTTCTTCATCCTGATATAAGCAGGAATGAATCAAAACGGATAAGGGAGAAGTTCAGAGGGAAGCAGAAGACTAACACCAGAGGAAAATCAATAATATGACTGTGATGAGAATATGGGTGATATTATTTTATTTATAATCTGGACTCTACCTACTTCCATAATGGATTTAAAATGGCTTAAAATAAACACATGGACAGGATAGCTGAAATAAAGACAAGAAGAGCTAATCCACATGGAAGAAAGAGGAGATAACCACCAGGAAGTAGAGATGAAAGTTATTGTAATGAAGCACTAATTTTGGCTCTGAGCTTTAGGAAACCCAAGCTGAGAAGGAAACATGATAGGTTATGAATTCTCCATTTCATAAAGGTAGACGCAAACGGATTTGTCAGCAGGGACCATCCATTTTCTACTGCTGAGCTCAAAGAGGAAATGATGGCATCATCCCCCCC
>NW_026000229.1:49333378-49352916 GCF_001458135.2 Marmota marmota marmota | reverse complement strand
CCCCGCCAATACACTAAGAAACAAGGAATGGCAATTTCAGCTGAAGCCAGGGGGCCACTTTTTCTTCAACTGTTGGTAGAAGCCAAATTCCAGATTCTGAAACACAGTTCAGAGAAGGCGCATCTACGCAAAGCTGAGTTAATGTGGTGTCCACGTGGTGTTTTCCAGTGCTGATATGAAACGGTGGCTCTTGGAGAACCTGGAATAGTTGGTGACTAACTTGCCTTGCAAATTTTCTTCCTTAAGGAAGGATTGTGGTTGCTGATGCATATGTCAAGAGCAGCATGTAGGTATTGTTGTCTGATGTTCTGCAGGAAAGCCAAGAATCCTGCCTTGAATTCTCACCAGGAAAGGGGCTTTTTCACCTTCAATTATGGCTCATACAGGCAAGACCCATTTTAGTATGAATGGCAACCTCTTGCTATCTCAAACACGTACTTTGGGAGATACCAATTCAAAGTTCTGGATGACAGAGAAAAAATAATTTTGGTCTACAAAATGAAGATCAGGGTTTATCTGGTGGCTAACTCAATCACAAAGATATGAATAACAAATTCAAAGAGAAATTATATTCTGTTGACAATGCACTGGATTTCAAGCAGTTGGGTCAATAGAGTATTGGATAAATTTTACCAAGATCTTGTAGGCACACACACACAGAGAAAAGGAAAAACAAAGTCAGTAACAAGAACAAAAGTCTAGAAAATACCTTGCAAAGATCTTAATTTCAGGTGTGGGAGAATCAGTGTGGAAATATTATTTCATAAGTAACTACTTCATCAGACAACTGGGGTTATGACAGGCTCAGAAGGAGGGGCCTGGTTTTCCTTTGCTCTGCAGAAATATAGCATCTAACTTGCTCCCAAACCGAAAAGAGATATTTAGCTATAATTTAAAAAGAAGAAAAGCCAGGACACAGCTTTGCTTCCTGAATTCTAAAATTGAAATTTGATCTGCCAAAAGGTTGTCATTACTCACTCCAGCCTGGCAGTAGGAAATGATGTGGTACAAGGTTTGGAGTAGAATTGAAAAGCAAGATTAATGATCTGGGTATCTGCAGGAATACATGTCTCTTCTCTCCGGGATCCAAGACTGTAAGTCTATAAATTCTCCCCAAATTTTTATTTCAGATGGAGAAAGTCTCAGTGTCTTAAGAAAAAAAGAGGCACAGAGTTTTAAAAGGATGTGTACCTATCTAATGAACTTATAATATCAAGAATAATCAGAAAGAACTATAGCAAAAAATTGTAGAATGTTGGTCTGTTTACTAGCTACTAAAGACATCAGCATATTTACACATTTCTTTGTAGTTTATAAAATATTTTCTATTTTCATCTATGGTATTATCTCATGCAACACAATAATTCTTACAATAATAAGGCAAGAGAACTTTCCAGATCATACAGCCAGATAAACAGCTGTGCCAGAATTGGAGTCCAACCCTTCTAATACCAAATTCTCATCAGAAACATTAGGGCCCATTGTATATATTCTTATTTGAGTCTTCACTTCTTCCGATTGTGGTTATTATTCCATATTTAGAGAACATTTTGAAATAGGAATTAAATTAAAAATGGGCATATTATTTGGTAATATCTATCAAAAGTTAAATGTGTATTATACTAGTAATTTCTCTTTTAGAAATTTGTGCTAAAGAAATAAAAACTAGTTCATACAAGTGTAAATTACAGGATGTTCCTAACAGTGCTGTTTTACTGATAAATTATAAATTATCTGTTTATCTGTTTTCTTCCCTACTGTGTCTTTATTTTATGTTTCACTTTGTTTTGTTTGGGGTTTTTGTTTGTTTGTTTGTTTTTCACCATGAACCTGTTTCCTTTAAAAATCAGAAAAATAAACGTTTTTGAAAAGGGGTAAAGAAGATAAAGAATTACTCTAAACACAGAAAATCTACTTTTTTTCTAAGAAAGAGAGTCAGATGAGTGTTTAAAAACATGTGTACAAAAGAGGTACATCATAGTATTTTATAGTAACAAAAAATCAGAACAAAACTAATTTTTGTTATCATGATAGTATAATCTCCATGACATAGTTACTCAAAATGTTGATGCTTGCTTTTATTACTGAGATAAGGAAAGACGATTAAAAATAGAACGTATACGGTATTACCTCACTATGTATATGTTTGTAACATGCAGAGAAAAAAAAGATTCAGGAAGCTATGGCAATACAGAATTAGCCCTGGTGGACAGTGTAACAAAACAGCTGCCTGAGTTCAGATCCTGACTGCCATTTTGTAGCTGGATCATTTTAAGCATGCTAACCTTGTTTGTGCTTGAGCTTTCTCATTCATAATGAGAATAACAGTAGTGCCTGCTTCAGAGGGTCATTATGAGGAACAAATATCTAAAGCATTTATTTAGCAGAGTGCCTGACACACAGCAAACACCATATATATATATATACTGTTGTCGACATCGCCATCACCATCATCATCATCATCATCTGTGGCATTTTTATTATCAGTATCCTTTGCTTTTTTTTTTCTGTGTGCGTGTGCACAGCGCGCGCACGCACGTGTGCGTGTGTGTGTGTGTGTGTGTGTGTTGCTAGGGATTGAACCCAGCTTCTAAGACTCAGCTACATTCCCAGCCCTGCATTTTTGTTTTTTCACATGGATTACTTATTTTTAATATTTAAAGTAACTGAGAGCAGGGACTCAAATAGATATTTGCATACCTATGTGCACAGCAGCATAATTCACAATAGCCAAAAGGTGAAAACACCCCAAAAGTCCATTGATAGATGAACAGATAATCAAAATATGATATAGGTATACTGTGGACTATTATTTAGCCTAAAAGACGCTGGGGATTGAGGCAGTGTCTAAAGGGGCAGCTCCTGTGAAGTTTAGCACATTGTTTCCAGGTAGGAGGAATGCATGCTCAGTGCTGCGAAATCTTCCATTTCTCAAAAGAAGCATGAAATTTGATGTGAATCTCCCCAAAGTCAATATAGATGTTTAGTTTGGGTTTTGATTTTGTTAGTTTTCTTTTTCAAGAAAATGCTGTGTGCATGACGCAAAACACTTCTGCACAGGTTTCCCTTCCATGACATCTGATTCAGAGTTCTATCTACAAGCAATAGCATCCTAGCAAGTGAGGCATCCCAGTTAACCCTGCAGATGACCACAGGAGTGCTGTGCACAGGGAGGCTACTTGTCTGAATCTGAAGACCTCCCCCGCTGAATGGATATTCTCCTTTTGCCTTTCCAGATCCATTCTCCACCCTTCTTACCCGCTGTACCCTAGGATTCCTGCTCTGCGGGGTTTATTTGGTAATCCAAAGGTATAACCAGCAGGCAACTGAAGCAGGGAAGAGAGAAGGGCTGGGTGTTTATACTCCCTCCCTACAGGCTGCTTCAACAGTGGCTGCAATCTTCTGTCTGAGGCTGTGCAACTAGGAAACATGGTTCTTTCCTTCAGCTAAACTTTTACAAGGTTTCAGTAGATTCTCCCTTTCCATGTTTTTTTGTTTTTTTTTTTTTTTGACCAAGACTAGTAATGGCTGTCTGCTGTTGTTAACTCTAGGATGCTTTGCCAGCTCTTGGTGATTTTCCTGAACCCTGCCTTTTATTTAAGTCTTTGCATTTACTGCTGTGGAGACATTACACTTTCCTGCCAGGACCTGACTAATGTCTTCCATGCCACATTCCATGATCTAGTTACCATACAAATCGACATGACCAAGATCCCTTCTTTCAGACCTGTCTTCAACTCCATAAAGGAAAGAGATCCAATAGTAAGGCTATCTTGCTTCTATTTTTCCTAGTTGAAAAAATACTATTTCTTGACCCTTTCATGAACTCCAATTTCTAACCCTCACTTCTGATTCACTAAGATCCTTAGAGTGGCAGTCCCACTCTTGAAACACGAAAGGCAAAAATCAATACCCTCCCATTAAAAACACAGAGATCCTTTTCTTCTATTTTCTTCAAATACCCACATCAATAGGGTAATAATTTTTTATAATTTTGAATAAAATGTGCCATTAAGATATGTTATATTACCCAGATGTGGTTGTACATGCCTGTAATTCTAGCTACTCAGGAGCCTGAGGCAGGGGGATTAAAAGTTTAATGCCAGCCAGAGCAACATAGTGAGATCCCATCTCAAAAAAAAAAAAAAAAAGATATATTGAAGCTCCCCCCAAACCCAAGTTAACTTCACTAAATACTTTTTAGTGTCCTGCTTAAGCTAAGTATCTAAATGTTCAAGTGTCATATATTAAAAAATCTATATTAAGGACACTAGAGTGACCCTCTTCTCTCAAAAGTGCCCTTTGGTTCCTTGTATTATAATTAAGAATGTAAAGATTTCCAACCTTACTAGATTTTTTAAAAGTTCATTTAATCATTTATTCAACAAATATATATTTAGCACCAATCCTGAATCCATTTTGACACTGGGCTGTGAAGAAAAGAAGACTCAACTTCAAGGAATTCACCCTCTATGCAACCATACACTTGACGACAATGAGACAATGCTCTAGGGAAGATGTTTTCAAGTGTGAGAAGAACATTAACGAGGGATTGCTGAGACCATCTATAGAGCTAAAATAAAATATCAGGAGTTTCCTTTGTGGTGGGACCTCAAAGATGAGAGGGAGTTGCCATGTGGAAGAAAGGAAAGTATTCTAGACAGATGGAAAAATATTTGCAAACACCAAAGAATGGCAGCAAATTACACAAGTTTGTATGCATTCCCATTGCTGAGTTTAGCTCATGGCACAGAATAGGTATTTTCTGAATGAAGGAAGGAAGGAGAATTTCAATTTAACTGTCTTCATTATTCAAATTCCTGTTATGAGTAACAATGTAATTAATCATTCATGGTTGGCCCTAAACTGGAAACAGGCCTTATGAAATGCATTATTTGTAATTCTCTCCAAAATAAAAGAAAAAAGTCATATGTTAGCAATGCACATTCCTGTCTCTTAAATTCCAATGCAAAAATTAAACTCCAACAAGTTGCTGGTATGTTTGTATGACTGAGACTAGTTTAATATTTTAAATTCATTCATGATTTAGTCATCTTGTCATAGCAACTATTTTAATGTGTTCCCCAGGGGAAAAGTACAACTACCAATTAAATCTGATTCAATGATAAAAATTTAACCTCTGAATAATAATAAAAAATCGGATTTTGGCTCCTTCCTTTTTTTATGCTCTTCCTCTGCTACAGTTTTTCATACCTAACAAGCCCTGTCCTGTTATTTGTACTAATCATCTTACCTCTTCCAGGAGAACCATATGTGGTCTATGTACTTCAAAGGTCTGAAAACTCACTGATTATCTAATTAACACTAGCAATTTAAGAAGTAGTTTTTGTTCTATAAGTTATGCAAATAATATACGCTTATAAAGGCATGCCCCAAAAACCAAGGTGAGTCTACACAGACTGTTACCCTTGCTCCTCCAGTGAAGAGGGCCGGGGAGGGTAGGCTTACTTTCTGTGTCATAGGTCTCTATCATAAATCTCTGAAAATCTTTTAAATAGAGTAACCACATTTTATTTGTGTCATAGAAAAAATAAAGACGTTTTCTTTGAGTGGGGAGCCTCATGAGTCATCTTCCTACGTATGATCTGGTCTGGAGATTTGGGCAGATACTGCAGAAGAAATCCCAAAGAACAATGGTCATCCTTGCTTCCTTCCCACTAGCACCAGCGATCCCACCTCCTCTTGACTCCACCCTGCCTCCTCCCAGCACATCAGCCAGGTCTAGGAAACCACCTCAGGAGCTGCTGCTCGCAGGGCCTCCTGGCCTAAAAAGGCTGTGGTACTTTAAATACTAAACATACTGTTAAAATGGAAAGTTAAATCAGCTAGAGAAAAACAGTGATGCTCGTTGGTTCCAAGCACACTTTAGTTTAGATGGTCACTATTCCTGCCTTTAAAAGTGGACCATTTAGCTGGGAACAGTGGCACATGTCTATAATCCCAGCAGCTCAGGAGGCTGAGGCAGGAGGATCACAAGTTCAAAGCCAGCCTCAGCAAAAGCGAGATGGTAAGCAACTCAGTGAGACCCTACCTCCAATAAAATACAAAATAGGGCTGGGATGTGGCCCAGTGGTCGAGTGCCCCTGAATTCAATCCCCAGTAATACCCCCCAAAATTATAATCAAAATTTAAGCGTTCTATTAATAATTTCCCATAGGGCAAAGATGATAATTTATAAGAAATTATTTCTCCTAAAGTCATTTCCTCCTGCATTCCCCTTATATAATCCAGAAGGTGGTAAACACCATCTTCTTACATTGCCAGTTTTCAGTTGTATCTTCTCTTTAAAAATGGACAGAAAAACATCACTTGTTATCAGAATTCATGTGAGATGCATTCTGACTGATATAGGAAATACTTGATAAATGGAGAAAAGAAAAATTACAATGAGACTAGAAATACAACAACAACAACAATCCTAGAATGTGAAGCTAATGGTAATCAAGAATTACTTAATTATGAAGAAATTACTTAAGTTATCCGGGAAGCAAGAACAATAATTATGACCAGAAGGACAAAAACTCCAACATCTATTTATGTAGAAAACTAGAAATCATCCCAATTTTCAATAACAGAGATAAATTAGGTATAGATAAATTAGGTATCATCCAAGCAATGGAATGGTATACATCCATCACAAACCCCATATTCAAAATGACAGAATATTGATAATTGCTGAATGTTGGAATTGAATGTTTTATTATATCATTCTACTTTTTAATATAAACATGCTTTACAATAGTCTAATAGTGACATGGTAAATGCTCATACTATAGCATCAAGTGAAATGTGTAGGAAGAAGCAAAATGCAAAGCCTATAAAGTACATGATTCTCATTTTGTTAAAAACAAGTATAAATACAGAGAAGGCATCATGGAAGGAAATACCCTGGCATGCCAGGCAGAGAGTGGCTCTGGGGCAGGATCAGTGATGACATTAGTTTTCTTCTTTTACTTCTCTGTACTTAAAAATGTCTTAAGATGAAAATGTTCACTTTGGGGATTAGCAAAATGAGAGGCAGGACCATGGGTCCAATGCATGAGGAGTCTGATGTAGATAAAGAGTTTGTAGATTCTGCCTGGGAGAAACGGAAGACAAGATTACCATGTCGAAGGAGCTTCGAAGCTATTTGAAGAGACAGCTTGATCTTGAAAAGGTTCCTCAAGCTACAGGCTGTAGCTAAGTGTGGAATGAGGCATTCATATAAGTGCTGGGACAGTTGTGAAGAAACAGAAAGTCACAGAGCTGTGGCAGATGCTGACCTCACAAGGCGGTGGGCTCTGATGATGGGTGGGATGTGAAATGGGGAGATGGCGGAACTTGGAGGCAGAAGAGTACCTTAGTTGAAAGCATACATGGAGGACACAAAGAGAACACACGTAGTGAGTCACTTTTGTTGGAACGGAGATCTCGGAGAAGAGCAGTGAGAAATAGGGCTGCAAAGTTACAGGGGGACAGTGATGTAAAGAATATAATGTCACGCTCTTTTAAGGTCTTCAGGGAAAAGTCCAAGAAGGGCAATAGCTGGGTCAAATGGTGGTTCCATTCCCAGCTTTCCCAGGAATCTCCATACTGCTTTCCAGATTGGCCGCACCAGTTTGCAGTCCCACCAGCAATGTACAAGAGTACCCTTTTCCCCACATCCTCTCCAGCACTTGTTGTTGTTTGACTTCATAATGGCTGCCAATCTTACTGGAGTGAGATGGTATCTTAGGGTGGTTTTGATTTGCATTTCTCTGACTGCTAGAGATGGTGAGCATTTTTTCATGTACTTGTTGATTGATTGTATGTCCTCCTCTGAGAAGTGTCTGTTCAGGTCTTTGGCCCATTTGTTGATTGGGTTATTTGTTTTCTTATTGTTTAATTTTTTGAGTTGTTTGTATACTCTGGATATTAGGGCTCTATCTGAAGTGTGAGGAGTAAAAATTTGTTCCCATGATGTAGGCTCCCTATTTACCTCTTTTATTGTTTCTACAGGGATACTGCTACATCGATGTTCATAGCAGCACAATTCACAATTGCTAGACTGTGGAACCAACCCAGATGCCCTTCAATAGATGAATGGATAAAAAAAATGTGGCATTTATACACCATGGAGTATTACGCAGCACTAAAAAATGACAAAATCATAGAATTTGCAGGGAAATGGATGGCACTAGAGCAGATTATGCTTAGTGAAGCTAGCCAATCCCTAAAAAACAAATACCAAATGTCTTCTTTGATATAATGAGAGCAACTAAGAACAGAGCAGGGAGGAAGAGCAGGAAGAAAAGATTAACATTAAACAGATACATGAGGTGGGATGGAAAGGGAGAGAAAAGGGAAATTGCATGGTAATGGAGGGAGACCCTCATTGTTATACCAAATTACATAAAAGAGGTTGTGAGGGGAATGGGAAAATAACAAGGAGAGATGATGAATTACAGTGGATGGGGTAGAGAGAGAAGATGGGAGGGGAGGGAGGGGGGATGGTAGAGGATAGGAAAGGTAGCAGAATACAACAGTTACTAATAGGGCATTATGTAAAAATGTGGATGTGTAACCGATGTGATTCTGCAATCTGTATTTGGGGTAAAATTGGGAGTTCATAACCAACTTGAATCTAATGTATGAAATATGATATGTCAAGAGCTTTATAATGTTTTGAACAACCAATAAAAAAAATAATAATAATAATATAGTAAGACTTTCTAATTTCATGTGTTATTGAAGAAAAGCTATTTTCCTACCATTAGAAAAATGTATTTTTATAATTCACAATTTTATATAATTGTATAATTGTAATTAAAATAAATGTAAAATAACATGAATTATCAAAAAATATTAAAATTATAAAAATTATTTTTCTCAATTAAAAAAAAAACAAATTATCCATTAATCTGTTGCCAGAAAAAAAAAAAAAAAAGAATATAATGTCACTCTTCAGAAAGACTCTGCACATCTGTCAGAGTGGCCATGACCAGCCAGGAGTGAGAGAAGAGAGGAGGACACAAAGGCACTCAGGAGAGAGAAGACGGAAGTCACCTCATCAGTATCTTCTGGCTTCCTATAACCCAGGCCATTTTTAGGCATTTTCAAGAACTGTCTGTTCCTTTACATTGCTTTGTTTTTCTTATGGGACTTACTACCACACACAGTGCTAGTGGCCACATCATGAGCGTGCAGATATTCACTGAGTTCATTCAATAAATACTTAAGGCATATGTACTATACTCCGCATTCTATTTCTGATGCTGGAGAAAAAACCAGTCAACAAGCCCACAACATCCTCCTTTCATGGACCTTGCATTTTAGTGGAAGGTTCACATGAGAAATGGATATGTAATGTTATATGTTGTGTGGGGAAGAAAACCAATAATGAAATAATTCAGGATAAGGGGCTTGGATAGGATGGTCAGTTAGGTTTTCCTGAGAAACAGACATATGAGCTGGAGGATGTGAATACATGAGCCATGCATACATCTAGAGTAAGAGCAGCGCATTGTAGGGAACCCCTGCCTTATGTAAAAATTAGAGTGAAGACATCATGATTAACAAATCATGCAAAATAAATCAAAGCAATCGACTTTACTTTTGTATTGCGGAGCTATATCTTGTACACAGCTGGATCCTCAACTTTTAATACTGTATGTGTTCTTTTTTTTAATAAAAAATATAGTTCTGAATGAGCAAAAAATAAAAATGAATGAATGAATGATACAAGCCACCTTATTCTGTCCTGGAAGGACATATATGCTGGCTCTAATTGATGTTAGCATCCTTTGGCCCATTAAATAATTCTGCTTACTACTTGAGTCTTGCTACTTACATTGGTCATACAAATTGATGCAGAATGGACCAAAAAAATGCCAACATGGAAATTCCAACCAAAGCATCCATACCATATGGCTATAAAATTCAGGCACAGTGGAGTGAGCACAGGAGGCTTTCTGACCCAGTAGGTGTGATCCAGAGAACATCAGCTTTTAGTGACCCATTGTTTCCATCCCCACCCCTAGGCAGTACTGATAGAAGAGTATGTAAATTACTCTGTTTTTGAAAACTTCACACACAGTGAATCATTGGTCCAATTAACTCTTATCCCATCTCTGATGTGTCTCAAATTGATATAAAGTAAACTAAATTCCAAAATGAAAACTTTATAGGATAAAAATACTAATTTGGACTTTTTGGCATATTGTTCAAATAGACAATGTAAATACAAAAACATGACCATCTCAATATATAAATTTATAGGCTGGGTAGCACACACCTATAATCACAGAGACTTGGGAGGCCAAGACAGGAGGGCTGCAAGTTCAAGGCCAGCCTCAGCAACTTAATGAGACTCTCAGCAACTTATTGAGACTGTGTCTCAAAATGAAAAATTAAAAAAGAGCTGGGGATATAGCTCAGTGGTAAAGTGCCCCTGGGTTTGATTCTCCAGTACCAAAAAAAAAAAGAAAGAAGAAGTTTATAATTTTTTTTTTGGGGGGGGGGTGGTACTAGGGATTGAACTCAGGGGCAGTCTACCACAGAGCTATAGCCCCAGCCTAAGTTTTTGAGATGCGGTCTCATTACATTGCGGAGGCTGGCCTTGATCTTGTGATCCTCCTGCCTCAGTCTCCTGAGTCACTGGGATTACAGATATGCACCACCAGGCCTGTATATAAATTATAATAACCTAACACTCTTCTGAGAGGATTAAACTAAAATTGAGTAGTTACCTTTCCTTTCTTCTAGAAAACAATACCACACAGGGTGAGAAAATAAACTTTCTTAAAAAATTGTTTTAGTTGTCAATGTACCTTTATTTTATTTATTTATATGTGGTGCTGAGAATCAAACCCAGTACCTTACATATGCTAGGCAAGCACTCTACCACTGAGCCACAACCCCAGCCCGAAAATAAACTTTTTTTAAAATATTTTTTTGTCTTAGGTGGATACAATATCTTTATTTTTATGTGGTGCTAAGGATTGAACCCAGTGTCTCACATGTGCTAGGCAAGCACTCTACCACTGAGCCGCAACCCCAGCCACCGAAAATAGAGTTTTGATAGAAACATCCCTTGCACTCAAAAATCTTTTTCCTATCAAGACTACAGAAAAGTTTAAAACTTCCAGACATCAAATCACACTATACCAAAATGGTGTAAGAAACCATGTGTACAACAAAGAATGCTGATAAACTGATAGAAAAAAAAAACAATTGGTATAATACAAAAGGAGGCAGAAGAAAAGGACACAAAATATAACTGTACCAAGTTGGGCATGTGGCTCAAGCGGTAGCGCCCTTGCCTGGCATGTGTGCGGCCCGGGTTCGATCCTCAGCACCACATACAAAGATGTTGTGTCTGCCGAAAACTAAAAAATAAATATTAAAAAATTCTCTCTCTCTCTCTCTCAAGAAAAAATATAACTGTACCATAAATATATGAAAAAAGTACCATCAACGAAGTGAGACTCTATCAAATCAACAAGATTGCCATTAAAAAAAAAAAAAAAACAAACCTGTTGTAGAAAAGAGGACAGGAAGTAACATCCATAAAAGTTCAGGCAAGCATTCATTGACCCAACCTCTCAGAAGGATGATCTGGTTAACATGCTACATTTGCAAAATTTTCAGGATGTAAGATCCAGAAATTACACCTCTAGGCTTATGTCCTGAGGCAATGACCATCCGTGCAAGGATGTTTAGGATGACACAGTAAAAGACTGGAAACAAGCTGAATGTTCAGGCCCAGCCGTGGAAGAGTATTGCTACACAGTCATTTAAAATACTAGTGTAAAAGAAGTTATGATTATGATTATAATTTTTAAAATGCTAATGACATATTCAGGATGGAAAGACAGTTGAGATATATATATTTTCACAAAACAGCACGTACACACACACCACTGTACAATATGTTCATACGCTATTTATGCATGTGTGTAAAAATTATTTGTATATGTATGATAAAAAAGAGTTCTAAATATATTTGAGAAAATGAAAAATTGAACTTTAGGTGTTATAATTTATGTGATATTCTCTCCTTTTTTTATCTTTCTGGAAAAGATTCAATGTGGGATCAGAAACATCAGTGACCCTAGGCACATTTTCAACCACTCCGAACCCAGGTTTCCTCATCTGTAAAGTGGGAACAAAATAAATTCTGTGGGATTTGTATAATTTATGTAACTATTCTTATAAGAATGTTGTCTTTTTAAAGATTTTTCTGTCCAATTTGCTAGGGCCTGATTGGCACAATTTGATAAATTCGTTCAGTCACAGGAGACAGTATATTTTAAAAAACTTATCAGAGATAGCTTATGTGCCAAACTCCACTTCACCCAATTAATGCTTCTACTTCTTTATGTTAAAATCCTATCAAGTGTAAACTTAGATCAGAACATTTATTTTAATCAGAAAACATGTTAATTGTGTTGCCAAGCAATTGGGTAAAGGGCAATAGCTGAAAAGTCTTCTATTGCAAGTAATTAAATAATACTTAAAAATAATAACCCAAACATAATTATTTAGCTCATTCTATTGAAAGCACTTTATTTGGAGTGCCTACTATGTGTTAAGCACTATACTAATAATGAACTTGACAGAGCCCTCTTTAGTGCTTTGGGCCTGAGATCAAAGAAAATTCAAGTCTAAAGAGTTAATCTGAACAGTTGCCCCTAACTTAAAACCCAGTAGACAACAGCTCCTCTGATACAATTTCCTTGTTGCAGAAAGAAGACCCTGGATGTTATAGCCCTCAGCTGCTATGTCTTAGCTGTAAAGAGCTCCTACTCCTGCACGTGCAAGACACCACACTCTAAACCCCAAACTGAAGTGCAATTTGCCAAAAATGAGGTCAGTCTAGCACATAATCACAATTCCAATGGTAAAATAATGCAGCACTTATTTGAATCAAATTTCAGTGTAAGGAGGCCAACTGAAGCCACCTGTTACATGCACCAAAACTTCTTTTAACAGCTCAACATCAATGACAAAAAAATACTATAAATATCATTTCTTATGAAATTTCCCAAGGTCACTTTTAAAGGGAAGGTTATCAATGGGACAACTGGCAATAGACTGGCTGTAAAGACTCTACACTTGTCTTTTAGAAGACAGGGGCAATTGAGATAATAGTAATGTACTATTACTACATTGGTAGGGGAAATTAATGGAAAATATTACTAGGTGTACCATTCTTAAGAGCATGATGATTTAACTGTGAAAACCAAAGTCATTTAAATCCTATAAAATACTATTTGCCTGAACACTGCGGTGCACACCTTTTCAAAAGGTTCCTTGAATAATAACAGTGTTACAAATAACCTCTTTAACCTCCTGTAACAACAGCCTAGATTTTCAACAGCTGTCAAAATAGATTCTAGTATCCATTCTACTCAAGTGTGTTGGAAGAAGATCTTAAAACTGTCAAGGAGTGTCAGGATGTGGGGAACTTAGTATGAAATGTAACCGAGCTGACTCCACCAACTACAGAGAAATAGAGAAAGTTCAAATCAGCTCAAAGAAAAAAAAAAAGATCAATCAAAGGAGAAGGACAAGCAGAAGATCAAATCCAACTGCAGGTCAAGTCCTTGCTCATGCCCAGAAACAATGGGTGTTATCTAACAGGAAAGCACAGACCAGAACCCTCAACAAGCATGTCACTCATTCCACATGACGAACACCTCCTCAGTGCCAGTCATTCTGCAGGCACTAGGGTTACTGCTGCTTCGGAACAGGGTTACCAGGTTTGGCAAAGAAAAACACAGGACTTCCAGTTACATTTGAAGATACACCATGAACACCTGTTTTAGTTTAAATGGTATTAGTATGCCCCTCCTCTGCAGCTCAAGAGTAACTGGTAAGAGCAAGGGGCATATAATTTTTCTGGCCAACCCCACACAAAGGTGATAAAACACCAGTCTTGCCCTCCTGGAGCCAACATTCCCATGCAAGATCTCTAAAAAGATAACTAAATGCTAAAATCTTTCATTTTTTATAAACAATCTTTTAACCTATATGAAAGTTAAATTAATGACACAATTTTCAGCAAGATTACCAGTTCTGAGTCTGTATCACCTTAACATACAACCATTGCAGAGTTGTGAACACCTCATCCCTCCACTCCTTCAACATGCATCTCCTATTCATAAGGGCATTTCCTGGTGTGACCAAGGTATAACTGTAACATAAGGAAGTTTTTCATTGCTATAACATTATGCCGTAACATAAAGACCAGTTGTCTCAATACTGTCCTTTATGGCAATTGTTTCCAAGCCCAGGATCCAATCCAGAACCCCAACCTGCATTTGGTTGTCCCATTTCTGCAGTTCCCTGTATTCTGAATTGGTTCCTCTATCACATGGTCGTTTCAATCCAGCATGCTGAGCGCTGAGCTGGTGATGTGCAGAGGCAGTGTGGGAGCTGGGGGACAGCAATGCACTTCCTCCTTTGTCTCATACAGACATATCTGCTCTATTCAAGGGCTGAACAGCTGATGAACACCACTCACTATGTAAACTCTTAAGGGGTTCGATCAAATACCCCAACAACTCCTATTCTTACTTAGGAGTTTTCTGGTCTCAACGAGAAGGTAAAAGAGCAGCAATTCTTGTCGAAATTATTCCTGTCAAAAATGTTGTGAACTAAACACACACAGCACAATTATTTCTACATCACCCAGCAGCAGCTTAATAGCAGAATCATACAAGACTCCAGTTTGACCTTATCACTCAGAATTTCAGTATCATCTGCAAATATCACAATAATCTGGAAAATGTGCTAACACAGCTTATTCTGTCACAAAGTGAAAATTTGAGAGGTTTTGCTAAAAACAACAAAAACAAAGAACAATGACAAGAAACCATTCTCCTTTTCTGACCAACACTTGTTAGATAAAAGGTAGAAGGGGAAATAATATTTGAGAATAACAAGCAAAACATGATTGTTTTCTTGCTTAGCTAAGATTTACAAAAATACTCTAAAATTCCACACTAAAGGGTTTTAGGCTGGATAACAACTTTTATAAAGGGTTGCCTTTTAAAAATAAATTTTTAAAAATTATCACAAATTTCTAAAGAATCCAAACCACCAATTAATGCATAGGATTCCTATGGTGTGTGTTAAATGACTCCTTGTACAATCATACTGAAATATTCACAGGCAGGGATATGGTGGTCATAACACAATGTTTTATGTAGCTCTCCCCAAAAGAAATTCTTTTGCACTGATATTTGAATCCTTCAAACTTGAAAAGCATTCCTGATGATCTCATCAATTAAAAAGGACAAAAGTAGAAATGAACTTAACTCTGACAAATTTCAGACAGGCCATCCACGGGGACCCTTAGACCATACAGTTTACAATCCCAATTGAATCATCAGATCCAGGCCTTGGTCCAGGCCCAGGGGTGGTTGGTATTCATCAAGAGAACCATGTATTTGTTTCAGGTCTGCTAAGCAAAAGCTCTGAAAAAGAAACCATGGTTATCTTTCCTGAACCTTTTGAACATCCACATTCTTGAAATGTTTATCCCATTGTTTGAATTGGTCCTTTGAGAATAATGACACCCTGCTTTTTTTTTTTTTAATAACATGATAGAGCTTACAAAGTCTTACACATACATAATTCTGATAATAGCCTTGGGACTTCCATAGTGGAAACTCCATTTCACAGACCAGAAAGCTGAGGCATAGAGAGCTTAAATACTTCTTAGAAGTAACACACCTGTAAAAGATGATGCTGAGACTTCAACCCAGGTCTTCTGTAAGAGCCTGAAAAGTAGCATCTTAAAAGCTATTTCATCAGCTTTTATCACCCACATCATAGTAAAAAGCATGTGGATTCTCGTGGTGTCCTGTATACCATTGAATCTTTATGCGCTTAGATTTTTCTCACACTCTAGGTGCCTATCCTTTATGGGCTAGGGATTAGGCACCTAAATTGTGAGAAAATCTCTTTGTATTCATTCATTCCTTCTTTCATAAACCCCCTATGTCTCAGGAATGAAATCGAGAGGTGGAGGGTAAACATGACTAGGACACAATGTAGTCAGACAGTGGACAATATAAATACCTTCTAGGGCTGCACAAAGGTACATTCAATGAACTAGCAAGCCCTGAAGGATCGAGGGACACTTTCAGGATGAGCACAAGGGACAAGAAGACCCCTGGTTGGTCACATCACTGTGCAAATAAACATCCAGTAAGAAACTGCTTATGCAATGAATGAATGAAATCTCCTCCCACAGGTGGCAGGCAGTCATGAATGACAACCAGCCCAGGCTGGGATCTAGGATAACTTGAGAGTGGCTGAGTCAGATTCTGCATAAACCAAGAGGACATTACTGGAACTGTGGTTAAACATGCTAAAATCAAGCCAAAACTTCCTACACTGTAACTCCCCACGATTTCAAAATACGAGTGCTGGTTGTCATCCAATAAAAACAAATCCATGCTTTATTGTGAATAAAGAAACAAAAGGAGGGGGGTCCTGGAAAGAACTTTAAGGACAGCACTTTAATGAATGCAGTCTTTGAAATGCAGGTGGAGAATCTCTCATTCTCAGCACAAAAAGTCATTCAAAACCAGTCTCTTGGTTGAGTCAGCCAGGAGAAAGTTATGAGACACCAAAATCTGGGTCACAAGCAGTCAGGAAGTGACTGGATATAATACCAGCCCTTCTCCTACCAACAGGTGCCCACAGCTGACCTCAGCACACCTCATTCTTCTTTGATCTTCAACAAAGGAGCTGCAGTACTTAGGGTCTATTCTACCTCCTTAGTTTTATGTTGTTAGAGTCTGTAAACAAGTCTGGATGGTGCCTGGTAAAATGCCAGAGGGAGTGGTTTGAGAAGTAACAAAAGCGAGCCATTAAGTGTGGAGATTCCTGATTGGTTGACTGATGTATCTAGTTTATGCTAATTAGATAAGCTGTGTGGAATATATAAATACTGCTCCGGTCCTGCAATAAACGGCTCCTACTCCTGCTGTATCAACGTTTACAAGTTATTCGTCACCCCCCCGGTTATTTTGCTGCAGCCGGACTGCGGCATTATGTTGCTAGAAAATGAAATAAGGGGAATTAGTTTTGATCAATCTTAAATTATGTTTTCCTAAACTAATATTCAGAAATAGTCCACCATTTACAAACAATAGGAAAGCTCATTGTAATTTACAGTCCTCAAGTTGGTGCTTTGCTCCGTTCCAGGTCCTAAGGAGATCCTGACCCAGCACATTGATTCCTAGTTTGTCAAAGTCAAGGATGCCATGAGCCATTAGGTATTAGGGAGCCTGCTTCCCTCCCCAAGTCCAGTTCATCCATGCAGAGGCAGCAAAAGCATCCATTCCATGAGTTTTCCTTAAAGGAAATGTTTGAATCAATACCCTTCATGTGATTTTTTTTTAATCCAGTGGAAAAAGAAGTCAAACCCCAACAAGCTACATAGCATTAAATATAATAAGTAAGAGGAATATTTAAATGGACAAGCTGAAAAGAATCTTCCAAGATTAAACATATAAAATTTTAGCATGAATGATTAAACCTACCATTAAAAATCCTTAAGTTCTTTTTTAAAAAATGCTAACACTTTTATTTACCTAAGAACTGGAATAGATCCTCAGCATTCATGAGGTGGCAAAGATTCAACATGGTAATCAGACACACACTGGGGTGATCTTAAGCATTTTTCCAATCACTCTAAGCCTAAGTTTCCTCATCTGAAAAAATGGAAATATTATATATTTTGTGGAATTTATATAATTTAGAAATCAGTTATTATGTACTTACTATGTGCAAGACTCTGGGTGATAAGCCCCTTATGTAACTATGGTAATATATTACATGTGATTTTTCACAAACACTAATTCTGCTTATTTATTCATTCATTCGATAATTGGAGAGGGATTATGTATGTGTAGCTATCTGCACAATGCTTGACACATACAAAGAGCTAAGGAAAAAGAAAAGATGAGAAGAAAAGAAAGGAAAAGGGAAGGGAAAGAGAGGGGGAAGAGAAGAGATGAGAAAGGAAAAGACAAGACAAAATAAGAAAAGCTATTATAAGTTGAGCATCCCTGATTCATAAACTCAAACTCTGAAATGCTCTTGTTGGTGCTCAAAAAGTTTCAGACTTTGGTGTATTTTGGATATGGAGCTTTTGGACTAGAGTTGCTCAACCAGAAAAACCTACACAAATATTTCAAAATTAAAAAAAAAAAACAACTTCAAAATCTGGAACATTCTGTCTCAAGCATTTCAGATAAAGGATATGCAACTTGTACCATATAAAGAATATCCTCTGGTCATTCTTAGAACTACCTGAAGAAAATAAAAAAGATTTGGAGATCTAGACTGTGTTTGTGAGTTACCTAAATAACTGACACACTCAGAGCTGATCACTGCTTCTGGGTGACACAAAACAACCTGGTTCAATTCAAATTCTTGCATCTGGTCTTAAGTGTGGTACCTATTCTCACAGTGACCTATACTCACCTCTCTGTCAACTTCAAAAAAGAACTGAAAATTACTCTATGGGTGTATTTCATAAACAAAAAGCCACAAATCTGTGGCCCAGACTAGCCAAGAAGTACAGGAGGAATATACTAGAAATAATTTAAAGACTTACAACCTTTCCTCATTCACTTTTTCATTCATTCACTTGTATTACCTCTTTCTCTTCTGTTCCAAATAATTTTGTTTTCCTATCTTTATTTCTTATTCACAGAAGTTATAGAATTATTGGGTCAGAGGGACTTTGGAAGTCACCTGAGATATCACAGCTGTTTTTCTAAACAGGCACTAATCTTTGCAATGGAGAGGCAGTGTACTGCTCTGAAATCAGGCTGCTTGTTTTCAAGTAGAATAATAGCAGCTCCTACCCCATCTTAAAGGAGTTGCTGGAATGAATAAATAAGATAATATATGTACTCAATAAACAGGAGCCAGTCTTATTTAGAAGTACTATTTTATGCCTGGCCCAATGTTAAAGGCTCATCTTCTACAAATGAAACCCAAGCCACTCTCTCCTCTTTAGCATATTTCCATTGTTCAGGAAGCTCTAATCATTGCAAAGTTTTCCTTTACTTTGAGCTAAATGAACTGTAGCTTTACTCACTGCCAGCCTCATAAATATAAAATTTAACCCCTCGACTCCAAGCCCAAGGAATTTCCCAAGTAACCCATGACAGTACTCTGTTGTCTTCTTCTCAGTTCACCCTAGCCTCCAGGTGTCCCCACCAGGCAGCCTCTCTCTTCTGACCACATCCTGATTTGTCCATCTCTTCAAACTGTGTACTGGGAACTGCCCTCCAGATTTCAGGGGGCAACTGACAGGTACTGTGGCACACACCTGGCATCCCAGCAGCTTGGGAGGCTAAGGCAGGAGGATCACAGGTTCAAAACCAGCCTCAGCAACTTAGTGAGGCCCTAAGCAACTTAGCAAAACCCTTTCTCTAAATAAAAAATTAAGAAGGGCTAGGGATGTGACTCAGTGGTTAAGCACCCCTGTGTTCAATCTCTGGTACCAAAAAAAAAAAAAAAAAAAG
>NW_026000229.1:49323812-49333353 GCF_001458135.2 Marmota marmota marmota | reverse complement strand
AAAAAAAAAAAAAAAAAAAGAGAGAGGGGGGGAGGCAACCACATGGTAACATCATTCATACAAAGTTCTAAGGCTACTAAAAACCAAAAGTTCTTTTCATGCATGTTATTGCTGAACCACAACACCTATTCTAACCCACAGCAGTGACCAGCTTGATGACACACTGTATTGGTTCTCCCTCTTTCCCTGTTTCTCTCTACCTAGCTTCCTTTCCCATTGCGTGGGATCTGTGTCCCAAATAAACCACCTGCACAGCCAGCCCTTGCCTCAGGCTCCACTCTCCTGGGGACCCCAGGCTAAGTCACACTCCATCAGCACAAATAATGATGTTGAATGCATGAGCCCTGAGGCACAGCACCAGAGACCTCCCTTCAGGCTGACAGCCACCAGAGTCAGGCCTGTCAGTCACCAAAGCCACTCTAAATCCACACAGCTAGACTCACCTGCCCTACTTCTCTCCATTTGATTCATCAGGAAATGGGGGTTTATCAAGGCTCTGCTGAAACTTAGATATGCGATGCCCAGCAGAATTCCTGTGATCTACCAGAGCATGCAGTCTCTCCATGAATGCTATCTCCCTTCCTTTCCCATTCCCCCAGAAAAAAGGAAGTGACATTAGCTCACCATGGTCCATCCTTTCCATTCTTAGCAAACTGATACTGGTTCCTATTTTATCATCCAAACGCTCACAAAGCACGGTAGCTTATTTAAACGCTCTTATGGGATCTTGCACAGAACCAATGTTAACCTCACCAATGTATAGAACCTCCTTTCTCCCACCTTTTCCCTTTTAGAACTGAGACAGTAGTCTTTATCTTGAGGGGTGGATGCTGCTGATTCCTTTACCTCTTCAAAAAATCCAAAAGTGCTTTAACATTGACATTTTTGTCACACATTTTAACTGTTAAAATGACATGTTCAGTGCACATACACAGAAATGTATGCAGCAGAGGCAATGTTACGTATGTATTTATGCTGCTCACAGATACTTAAATTGTACTGACAGATCAGGATAGGCTGCTTCAGAAATTCCAATAATTGCACTTTATGGGAGTATGCTGGGGAAGTGGGAAGATATCTCTCCCATCCGGCCTCTGGAACTGACATTCTTGCTCTTTCCAGCTCAAATTTAAAGTCCACAACATCAGCAAAAAATTAAAATATAAAAATAAGTATGTCTTTCCAGGAGCCTCATTTGCCATGGGACACTAATCATTAGAATGCCTGGAAATTCCAGCAGGGACATGTCCAAAAAGCAAGGGGAAATGAGACAGAGTCCAACTCTCCTGTTCTCAAACACTGACTCAGTTGGAGCTGTGAAAGATAGTTCCAAGAACCAGGCAGTGAATTATTGCTCAAAGCAGTATATAGAATGCTCAGTAGTGTAATGAGTGATCACACTACAAAGACAAAAAACATGCCTAGCTCAGAGCTTATGTATATAACACTTCAGAAGATTTTTAAGACAATTTTTAAGACACACTTGCATCACAGAAATGCTCTTTGAATAAAGCAGTCTGTGGGGTTTTTCCAAGGCCAGAGAGAGTCTGGTATACATTACCAGTTAAGACTGACAGAAGAGTGTCACCAGAAGCACACTGTCCTGTCCCTCTCTTCCCCCCACCTTCCAAACAAGTGTTGTCAGTAGAGCAAAGAATGGTTCACTTTGCATATAAAGCTGCCTTAAAACTGTAAAAGAAACTCTGAAAATGACCTTTCTTGTAGCAGAAAATTCAAGTGGGAAAAAGAGAAATGAACCCCATCCTAACACTACCATCTGAGTCAGCTTCAAACCTGACCCTAAATGAAGACTAATAGGTTAGTGACATTAGATTGAAGTTGAGATGGTGGAAAGAGCACTGAACTGAGGAGAGTCCAGTTCTAATCCCAGATCTGCTGGCCACGGCTTTGTCAATCAGTATTTCATCTCACAGACAGGGGACCATGCTCAGCCACAGATTTTCAAACTACCCTCCCTGGAAAGTTGGGGTTGGGAGGAGGAGACTGCAGGCATCTGCTTCCCACAAGCTTTCATGGAAGTTTTCATTTACAAATGAAAACCTTCTGATCCACATCCATAAGACTTAAAAGCCACCGCACCAAGTCACCTCTAACAGTCGAGGTTCTTTCCACTCAAAGTGAGATCCACAGACCCACAGCATCAACATCACCTGGGAGCTTATTACAACTGCAGGTCAGGCCTCCTCACAGACTTCCTTAATCAGAGTTTTCAGGAACAAGATCCCCAAGTGATTTGTATGCACATTAAATTTTGAGAAGAACTGGTCTGACACATTTATGTTTTCCTTTAAGTGTTTTAGACGTTATTGCTTAACACAAGTCTAATCAAAGTATCCTGCAAAAGTATCCTACTGGGAGGAACCAAGAGAACTACAACCAAGTCTCAGAAGTTTATGGATGCTTATGAGAGGTGAAAATATTAAGTGCCCAGAGGTTTTGTTTTCCTACCTTTAAATGTTAGAAATCATGTGTTTGGATTGACTCAAGGATGTTCCTTTCTCCATTCATCAAGAGATCATACCTAGTGGACAATATGCTTCATGCTTCCCTCTCTCTAACCTATTCATATTTATCCTTCGAAGGCCCAGGAAGCCTGCCTCTGACATGACACTTGCATGGAGTCCCCTCTAGGCATGGTTTTCCAAGTGAAACTGGCATTACTGGTATTAAAAAGGCAAGAATCTTGTGAGCCCTAAAGCACTTGTCTCAAATGCCACAATCAGGTTGACATCTTCTGTTCATCTTCTTCTTTTTTTTTTTTTCTTTTGGATACTGGGGATTGAACTCAGGGGAGCCACATCCCCAGCCCTATTTTATTAGAGACAGGGTCTCACTGAGGCACTAAGTGCCTCACTTTTGCTGAAGCTGGGTTTGAACTCATGATCCTCCTGCCTCAGCCTCCCAGGCTGTTGGGATTACAGGCATGTACCACCGGGCCAGGCTTGCTTTAGCTTCTTGCACAACCCAAGTCACCGTGAGTGAAAGGGAGACCTTTCACTTGACTCCAGTTTGGTTCTCTCATCAAAACAACACCATTTAGCAACTGTTGATGGTTTAAGCATTACATCTGTGTTTGTTTAACCTCCACAACTTGAGTGTAAGCTCCTTGAGGTGAATTATTACACTGACTTCACCCTTTGGCAGAGCACCCAGCTCTCTGTTGGGGTATCTGGTGAATATATATGTACTCAAGAACTTAGCCCCACGGTTTTTTTGCAGGATACTGATCACCAGGTACCATTATTATGGTAATATCTACCACATAGAAGAAACCACAGAGCCATCTGATATTTTCCCCCTCATAAACTAAAATCAGAAAACTATAGTAAAATGTTGATATGTGGAGTGGGAACAAAAGCCAGAAATCAACTTCTGAGTTCCAAGGAGTCACAGGCTCCTACATAAAAACAGGTTAGTTCTTGGGAACCCCAAACTGGTTCTCAGGGTGCTGCCTTCAGAGCAAGGCCCAAACCTTGAGTAGCTAACCAAAAGAATGTTCGGTTCCTACTCTGAAAGTTCTGCTTTCTTGGGGAGAATCCTGCCTCAGGCGGCTACCACAGAAGCAAAAAATAGCTCAGAGGAGACGTCTGATTCTGCATCTTAATCTATGTGAATTGGATGAGTTCAGTCAGGCCTTAGAAGGAATGATTAGGAGGGATGAAAAAGTGGTGATTACAATAAGACAAAGATTTCTATGCACCCTACACTTTCCCTAGCAACTGGATTTACAGGACTTCACTGATGAATGGAGACAACTCCCCAATTTCTCCTCAAGGTGAAGCAGTGTATATCCCTCATCTCCTGTTGTTAAGTCTCTTCAGAATTACCCCTCAGCAGACAGATGGAGCAGTTTTCAATTCCTTCTCAGCACCCCCAACCTCCGTTTGCCCCCACTTGTTTACTTAACCATCAACAAGCCAATCTGATTGTTGTGAAGTCTGTCTGCCTCATACTTGCTTTGATGAGGCCTGTTTATAACACATACTCAGTGGCTGAAGCCCTTGAGCAACTAAGCTAAACAACTAAATCCAAATAATTCACAACAAAGAGTATGAACGTGTATAACCTGCTACAATTCACAATCAGTAACTTGCTCAGTCGCCCCAGACCAACCCAGAGAAAATTATAGCACCCTCAGTGAAAAGGATTTCATATAGAGGGCCCCTATATAGTTCATTCAACCAAATGAGTTTTTTCTTTTCACATTCACCAACTGAAAAAAAAAATGTTGACAAGTTATTTGAGAAAACTGGGTCAGGCTGCCTGCTTTTTTTTTTTTTTTTTTAAGGACCCAACATGATAGAGTAGAACAATGAAGGTAAATGGTAGGTAGAACACAGCAGTATCTTTTTAGGGTTCCAAGTCCTCCCTAATCTCTTCTTCAAGATTCCTCACATGAAAAGATTTCTGACCATTTAGGAAAATACCATTTATATCAATTCCACATTAATGAGTGGTGAACTTAAACCTGAAGGATGAAATAGATCCTTGCTGGGTCATTAACAAGGACCTTCCAGATCATAACAAGGGTTTTTTTTTTTTTTTTTCCCAAAAAAACCCATTATTTTTACTGATGAGAAAACTGAGGCTCAAAAATTAATCAGCCTAGTCTGATGAATTTCAAAATCTATACTCCAAGAATCTTCCATAAATTATGCGCTCCTGTGGGTATACACAGACACTTGAACAATACTTCTCTTTCCTTCTCAATCCTTCTTCCCCACAGCCCCAGTACACTGATGCCCCATGACAATGCCACCAGAGGCCAAAACAGAAATTGAACTCATTTGCCTCTTGCTCCATTTTTGCCTCTCTGAGAACCATGCATGTACCAGGAGAACTCTTCCCCGAAAATATACAAATACGTGAATACAACACTCAGCATACACACCCACACCCATAAACCATAATCCTCACACGTACCATATATGACACACTACCCTTACCACACACAGACACCTCCTAATCCACCCCCCCACATCAAACACTGCATAACCCACATGACCCACACACCACACACACACACCCTTTTCATCTTTTAACTCTTCATCTTCATTTGCAGCAGGCCCCAGTCTTAAAGTCTTCTTCCGTTCTTTATCATCTCTGAGGGATTAACTCTAAATTCCTTGGCTGGCAAAAGTCCTGTCCACACATTGCTTCTGCTTCTAATTGGTGCTCTTTAGAACTCAGCACTCTATATTCTTTCAGCCAGTCCGAACTTACCATTTCTTGCACAAAACCAGTTCCTTTTACAAATCAATGCTTTTTATAAATTTTTTTTTCCAGCTTGGAAAATATCTTCTTGCTTGTTCTCTACTATCCTCTTTACCTACTAAACCAACTTTTATTCACCCTTCAAGACTCTACTCAAACACATCTTCTGGACCCCTGCCCCCAGCAATTAGCTGCTAGATTCACAATGCTCCCAGCACTCTTTCCTCCATACTTTTAATTTAATCCCATATTTATGCACCTATGATATTATACTAGTTATTGACTTAACGCTGAGAGTTACATATCATGTACCAGGTCATGAAATACAGTAAGATACCTCTGTATTCCCATTGTATAAGACTGAGCCAGAAAAATAGTAGGCAGTCAGAAAATGTTTGTTGAATGCATAAATGAATTAAAGAATTACAAATAAGATCTTATTCATATCATCAGGAAAACCTCTTCTACTTTACTCCATTTGTGATCTAAAAAAAAGGGGGGGCCCTTTCTAAAGTTATGAGGTGCTAGAAGCAAACCTCATCTTAGAGAGATGACCATGACCAATATCCAATGACCACATCTGGAGTGAAAAAGAAAAATACACATGCATGCGCGCGCGCACACACGCACACACACACACACACACACATATCCATAGGGACTGTGTTAGTCAGTTTTCCATCACTATAACATATGCCTTGAGATAACAAACTTCTAAAGAGAGAAGTTTATTGTGGCTCACAGTTCAAGAGATTTTAGTCCACAACAGGTTGGCCTGATTACTCTGGGCCTCTGGTGGCATATAATGGCAGAGCAAAACTACTCAACTTATGGCCAAGGAGTCAGAGAAGAAGAGGAAGGGGCAGGATCTCATTGTCCCCTTCAAGGGCATGCTCCCAATGATCCCAAGATCTCCTACTAGGCCCTATGTCTTAAAGGTTGCATACCTTTAACCCAAGCTGGGACTAAGGCTTTAACACATGGGCCTTCAAAGGTCATTACAGAACCAAATTATAGTAGGGACTGAGACAACTATTTTCTTTGGATCTCTGATAACCATGAACCTGAGGCAAAAGATCAAACAGTGAATCACTGGATTCTCAGTAACTTTAAGAAAATGAAAAGTAAATATTAAAACACATCCCACAGATCTCAGATAAATCATGTTTAATGTTCAGGCTCTCTCTTGATTTAAATATAGAGTCCTGCAAAAAACAACCAAATTCACACAATTACTAATTATTCTTTTCTTTTCTTTTTTTAAACTGAATCAAACCCCAGATATGAATTTGGTTCCCATTTACCACGTTTTAAAATCTCTAAACACTAGAATAAATGCTATGTTTTAATTGATGATTACAAAATAAATAATACTGGATGACTTTGGTAGGAGAAATCTCAGCCACTCAATGAATGAGTCATTCTGCACAGCCGAGTTTTCTGAATTGGTAAGAACAGCTTTGGAGGTTAATTATCTTGGGTGTAAATATTTCCCAAGTATATTGAACACTTCCCCAGCTTCTTAAGAAGTGTATTTTTTAAAATGCACTCTTTTGGTAGTCTGCTTTAGTAAGTAGAAATTATTGGCTTATATCATCAAAAACAGATGCCTGCAGGGTCAATTAAGGTTTCCCACCTCAATAGTTCAAAGCCTTCAGGGCTTGTGCTCCAATTCTTGTGTCTGAAGTTATAGTTTTTCTCTCTCCTTCTTATCAGATTATCAGGGGGTCACTTTTCACTGCTGATTACAGCAGACTCTCACCCTATTCTAAATGTACTATTCCCAATACACTAAGGATTATTTTTCAAATTAAAAAAAAATGTTAGGATTGTGTTTAGAATAAAAGTAAGAATGTTTTGAAAGGGGGAGGGTCTCAAGTATCTGGATTTTTATGCCATCTACTCTGCTAGTGTTGCTAAGTAGACATTTTTTGCCTCCTTCCTGGTTCTTGGCTAAGTTCCAGAAATGCAGAAAGGCACAACAGGTATGCTGGAACAAATCTTGATGCTCTTTATGATGCCTACCCTCCAAAGTAAACTAGACCATTATATGACCTCCCTAGTGATTTTCTGTCCTGGCCACGCAACAAAACAAGTACAAGGGTTTCCATGCAGGCAAAATGTTTAGGCTGAATGATTAATCCAGAAACTGGTAGATGGTCCCCACCTTACATAACGTTTCTATATTTTGTACTTCTGCATCATTTAGCAGCACAAATAGGTAGGCATTGTAAACAGGTATGGTTAAATGAAAAATTTCCAAATGACTTTTAAAAATCACCGAGGTTGAATTTTGTTGAATTATATTTTTTTTAAACTAAGTCACTCGTTGTTAATACTATACATCTAATTACTCACTAAACAGATAACTGCTATACTGGGAAAAAATCCTCTCCATTACTCAAAAGGAAAAAAATATTGCTCGGCATTTAAGTAACATGAAGATGATTATCATTAAACAGTCCCTACAAGAGTCAAAGTCGAGCATTCAACATATAAATGACTGTACTTAAATTCTTCACATTCTACAGCATGAAAAAGTTTATATAATCTTGTTTGTCAAACCTGAGAAAGCAAAACCAAGCAGGTAAACTGAGCTACCCATTGGCATTAAAGACAGAAGCAGACAGAGTGGATCATCAGTTACCTACCTAATTATGTTTCTCCACCCTAAGGAAGAAGGTTGGCCCTTCTACTATTTATAAATGTGGAACTCAACCAAAGGGGGCCCTGCCATTGCCTCCCTGGAGTAACTGTGTAGGCTGTCAGGCTTGGGATGAATGGAATCTCCCTCAGAATGACCCTCCATACTTGGCAGTGCAGGATCCTTTGGGTGCAGTCAGGAAAAGGCCAGTGAGAATTTCCAGCAGTCACTTCCACCCTATGATTCTATATATGGAAACATCCCATTCTAGCTTCTTCAGCATCATGAGCACCATACCAGGGAGGAGGAATGAGGAAGAGGCTGGCTCTCCTCTTGCTACTCTGAAGGCACACTCACTTCACTGTCTCCCAAGTCTCCATGACTGGACAGGACCTTGTCATCAAATAGCCCAGACCTCTTCCTATTCTTGCAGGCCAGCAGCTCTAACATGGAACAGCTGGAAGAGGACCCTACATTCTTTTCTCTGCATAAACACTGGGGGCTCTGTTCACCCTCCAGCCAGCAGCAAGAACCAAAGAATTTCCCCATCCAAAATCACAACCATCAGACTTTCCCCCAACCCCCAGTCTCCCCTTACTACCAGGATATAATTTCAGTCTGTCACCACACATACTAGCAAATGGCAAACTGCTGGACCTTGGAATATAGTCACTTTCTTACTAGTTGAGGTGTCTGTAAATACTAGCAGGGTAATGTGAAACAATTCTATTCTATTACTCAGGAAAGTTTCCTAACAAAAAGGACTGAGGAACCCAACCTCAGTTGGTTGGGTTCATGGCCTGTTCTTCCAACAAGATCCCTACCAACATGTATAATGTCATGACCAGTAAGTGAAGCCACATCATAACCGTACTGCAAATGTCATCTTAATAGTCTGTAACATCTATATATTATTCTGAAGACGAACCTCTAAAACCGTAATATTCGTGTGGGAGGTGGGAGGAGAGAAAAATAAAATTGCATTTTCAGGTATTCTTCATAAAGCCTAACCCAAGCTTGGCTGCTGAAGGGCAGTCCCGGGCTTCTTCATGTGTTGCTGAAATCCAGAGCCACGTTGCCCAAAAGAAGAAGGGAGGGGGGCGGGTGGAAGCCCAGAAAATCCAGACTCTACGTGACCTGACTTACTTATTTCCCAGGAAACTGCATGAGAGAAAAATCAATCATTCATGCTACCGTAGCTACCACACGGAATGGACTGAGGAGTTCACAGTGGGCAAAACACCAAAGCAGCCAGCGGAGGTAAGTAGGCGGCGAGGACCGGGTGTGGGGAGGAGGGGTATATGTCAACGGCCCCGGGGCGGGTGCCGTCCGGGTCCCCACCGAAGGCGGTCGAGGGGCGGGGTTCCGACCCCAGGCGGCGAGACTGGGTTAGGGGCAGGACCGCGGTGGCCGCGCACTTACCCGGGCTGTTGGCCTCGCCTTCCAAGACGTGCAGCTCGGCGCAGTCGGCCAGCGAGTGCTCCAGGCAGAGCTGGAGGAAGCGGGCCTGGGTCTGGCTCACGCGCTTGAGCAGCGACAGCAGCGCAACAGTCTGCTCGCACTCGTTCCAGCCCTTAAACCAGCCCGCCAGCACCCCGACCTGGTCGCGAAACATCATGGTTAGGGGGCCGCCCTCGGTCTACAAAGCCCCTCGGCGCCCCT
>NW_026000229.1:49282888-49322508 GCF_001458135.2 Marmota marmota marmota | reverse complement strand
AAGTGGGGACCAGAAAAGGAGGAGAGCGAATGGGAGGAGCTGGAAGGAGCGGAGGGGTCGGGTTAGAGGAACCGCTGAACAGAGCAGAGAAGTTTGGGGAAGAGGAGGGGTCTGGGTGAATTCCTCACTGAGTGCGGTGGAAGAGCCCGGGCTCAAGAGCCACCCAAGTCCGGACAGAAGGGGACCCGGCCGACGCTTAAGCGGGGGCGGTGCTGCCACCCGCTGCTCGTCCTTGGGAATGTGGTTCACCAACTCGGGTGACCCCTGGATCCTGCTGGGGCCCGTGGGTGGCTGAGCTGGGTGACCCGCGGACAGCAGACACTCGGAGTCACCGCCTCTAGGGATCTGGACGGGTTCCGAGGGTCGCGAACGCTTAAGGGAGAAAAGGGAGAAGGGTAGTGCGCAGAGCTGGACGTGCCTGGGCACCGGCTCCCTGTGGCCCTCGTCCGTGTAGTACCAAAAGTGCCTTGCCCCCACGCCCCTCCGACTAGGTAGAGTGCTAGATGCCCTTTGCCTCCTGGCCCCCGGCGCCACTCCTGGTACTTGCTCTCCCTGGGGAGGCGGCCGACTTCAGTGGCCCGCTCGCAAGCTATGCCTGGCGCGCGGGCTGCGGCTTCGGGCCTGGAGCAGGGACGAGCGCCGCCCCGGGCGACAAGGAGGCGGGGCGGGGCCACCTGTCAGCCCGTCAGAGTAGCTGAGCCGGCAGCCTTTACCTAGACCTGGAGCTGGCGTAGGACAGCCGGAGGCAGGCAGGGATTTCAGGCGCGTGAGGTTTGGACTCCGCGGCCCAGACTCACAAACTAGACTGGAAAGTGCCTCCGACTAGTCTCGAAAGTAAAGCATTGGTTAAAAATACCTTTAAAAAAAAATCGCTGTACCTCTCATAGGAGTTAAAAAGTCACCAGGAGGACTTGATTCCTAAGCTCAGGCTATCTCCATGTTTTCAGAGGAAACATTGAGTCCTCCAGCATTTAACCCAGCAACTTGAGGCATGTTTATAAAGGAATACTTACGAAAAATCAGGGGCACGCATGCTTCAGATCCAACTTTCCCTATTTTCACTAATATAGTATTTTACAGATAAACTGAGAGATTATTCCACCAATTAACACTTCTGTCTTCCAACTCCTGTCCATGTCCCTGTTATTTCAATCACTTCTTCCTTCTCTCAGATTTTGATTTCTGCAGGGTTTCTGTCATGTCAGACTTGTGGCAGCATCTATCATCTGTTAGGGTATTGAAATGTCTTGTGGGGCTGCAAAAATTTAGGTGTAAAATCACAATTGTAAAAATTATAATAGAGTGTGTGAATTTTTTTTCAAGTTCACTTTTAATCAGCCAGGAAAGTTACCTGTAAAATTTAATGAATATTTTGCCCTATTTAGAAAGCAAGGATTCTGGAACTATCTATTGTTTTTATTTTATTACCATAGAGGCAGAAAGACTTGGTACATCATTTTCTCCCACATGACTGTCAGTTACTCCTTCATAATAACTTGTCGCACGTGGCTCTCAGGTAATCCTTTGTAATAACTTCTATCAGGACAAGAAGAATTTTCTCTCAATGCCCTTCCTCGGATGTAATCGGGAAGATTAGAATATGGGCTACCTGGGTGTGCACCTTACTACAAACTGCAGCCAAATAAATGTTTCCCATGTGGGACTTTTGGAAGTCCCCAAGAGTGAATTGTTTTTTTTAAAAAAAAAAAGAAAGAAAAAAAAGGTAACATTTCTTGTCAGCAGCTGCTTACTAAACGAATAGTAAAGCTAAGAAACAAAACAAAATCACCTCGAGGCAAATACTCAAGAAGTCTACATATGCTGGAGTTAGAAAATAGTGCCATCTGCTGGACGAGAGTCGTCCTAAAGCAGCTTTTGACGTAGGAGATCTTGATTGAGCTAACAACTGTTGAATTCCTACTGCCCGGTTACTTTTGATTGAGAAATACAAAGATGAGGATAACATGAGTTACCAGTCCCCTTGGTTTTGTAGTTTCACAATCCCTATGGCTTCCTTGCTGCTGAGACTTCTCTAATGAGAAAGAGAGTGGAGATAAAACCCAGTGATACTGCCACTTGATATTCCCCAGGGTGAAGTCATGACTGAAGGAATAAAAGTAATACCATCATGTAAATATAAAGCTTTGTATTAAATGTGGATTTTTTTCCTATGGGAAAAAGTGCCCAGTTATTGATAGTTAATATTGACTAACAAGTACTAACTATGCATATCACTTGGAAAAGAAATGAAACCATCCTTTCACTAAAGGATAAAGGAGGTATTACTATGTCTATGTTCACAATTTTCCTTTTTGAAGACTATTTATTGAGCATCTGCTTTGTTCCAGGCATTGGATGTGGCTGTGATTATGCTGAGTACTCTGGGTAAACCCAGTAGAAGCACTCAGTATACAATGCTTACTAACCAAATGATACTCCAGGAATAAAAGACAGATCAGATTATCAAATCAATCAACATTATTTTGCTTCTCAACTCCCTGGAATATGTGAAGGGAAGAAATTGGTATTAGTAAATAATTATTTTGATCAAATAAACTAAAGTGTTTAGATGTTTCAAAGATTATTAATTCACAAAAAGGATCAGTACCATATTTACAAATCACTGGTGAAGAGGGTACCTAGGTATTATCTGTAATAGGCATCCTGAGAAACCCATGTCTATATATTTAAAATTCATATTTTTTCTATCAGTAATAAGATAAAACAAACTGAAGAAAAACATTGGACATAGAAGCATTGGAACTGTTAGCTTTAATTATTTTAGTTTATAAATTAGCAAAAGTACTAAAAACTCTGCATAAAGATAAATAACATTAAATCCAGTCATTCAATCATTCAATAAATACATAATGAGCACTTATTCTCTGCCATGTTCTCAAGATGAAATGTTGAAGACAGGTGGTGTCTTTTATCTAACATCAAAGCTCATATAACATATATATGTATGTATATATGCATAATCATTTACTATATAAAGAAAATATATGAGTAAAATTTCATGTAATAGGAAATCATATGTGTGGTGTGTGTGTGTGTGTATAAAATAAGATTATACCGAAGTAGTAACTATAGGGATTCTTGCTTTATGTTAAGAATACTGATAATTTTTGTGTTTTTCTATTTTTCTATTTTTGTCTAATATATGTTAAAAATTAAAATACTGTATAAGCTCAGGACTATAGGCTCAAATTAAATTTAGAAATTGTGCTAAAGGAACTATACCAGGCTGGGAATGTAGCTCACTGATAGAGCCCTTGCTTAGAATGGGAAAGACCCTGAGTTCAATCCCCAGCACTGCAAAACAAAACAAAAACCACATTTGTTATGGTTTGGATGTGATATTTCCCCCAAAAGCTCATGTGTGAGACAATGCAAGAAGGTTTAGAGGAGAAATCACAAAGTTATGAGAGCCTTAGCCCAATTAGTGAATTAATTCACTGATGAGATTAAGTAGTAACCAAAGGGGGTAGGATATGGCTGGAGGAGGTGGGCACTTTGGTGTATATATTTTGTATCTGGCAAGTGGAATCTCTTGCTCTGATTTCTGGTCATAGTGTAAGCTTCTTCCCTCTGCCTCACCTCCAGCCCTAAGGAATGGAGTGGACCGTCTGTGGACTGAGACTTCTGAAACTAGGAGTCATCAAATAAACTTTTCTTCCTCTATAATTGCTCTGGTTGGGTCTTTTAGTCACAGCAGAAAAAAAAACTGACTAAAAAACATTTGAAAACAAACCCTATACTGTAAAATTTAGGTCTTTGATTTCTAAAAAATGTGTGTGAGCCAGTTTTGCTCCTACCTAGCCTCAGTACTTGGGTGTCTTGTCTTAGCCTCAGTACTCAGTCTCCCCTCCTCAGATCTTATCTTTCCATTGGCCAGCTTAGACATCTGTGGTTTCTCAATAGACATTGATACATTTCAGCTTCTCTGGGTTGGCATACAAAAAGTCCAAGATTTGGCCACTATCTGCTCTTCTGGACTTCTCTTCAACATTTTATTCACCAATTCATTCAGCAAGACGTATTTATCAAGTATAAGTCATTGTGCTAGGCAAATAGAACATACAAAGGTAGAAGACGTGGCATGTTCTCATCTACCTCTAGCGGAATCCCAATGTATACACAGATGTGCCTGCACACGCGCATACACACACACACACACACACACACACACCCCAAAAGGTAAAATATGAAATGAGTCTAGGGGGAGGATTGAAAGACACCAAAAGAGACAACAACTGTGCTGGGAAATTAAGGATACTGTGGATCTGCTGCCTTTTGAGCTGTCATTCATTGGATGAATAGTTTCTTCAATAGAAACAGGCAAAATTTAAACATTGATAACATCCAGTGCGTGATAACATCCAGGGAGTGGGGTAGGATGTCTAAATATTGTTTGTATTCACAAAGCATCTGAAAAACTTCATATTTGTGTATTTGAAGTCGATATTTCTTCTAGCAGTAATGATTAAACCAGGAGAAGAGATGCAGACCTTCCGAGATTTTACTAGTGCCAATATGCTAGTGGAAAGTGATACCATAGTAACTACAGAATATGCTTTTCTGGATCACCTGGCAATCCAATTTGTAGGAATCTACCCTACTGAAGTAAAAGTACCTTTACTAGAAGGTAAAATATACTAAATGTAAGTATAAATGCAAAAATGTTAATTTCAACATTGTTTGAAATAACAGAACATTAAAATACCTATCTGTAGAAGAATGGACTAATAAATCATCAAACCTCCATGCTATGAATTTGATTCATCTAATTTTTTGAAAGTATTTATTCTTAAGCATTAGGTGGACACAATATCTTTATTTTACATTTATGTGGTGCTAAGGATTGAACCCAGTGCCTCATGCATGCTAGGCAAGCACTCTCCCACTGAGCCCCAACCCCAATCCCTTGATTCATCTAATTTTGAAGGTGAATTATGTGTTTTTTCTGAATATGTTGATAGGGCTTGCCTGCCTTCCTTGTACATTATCCATGTGAATTTTAATTTCATTTTGTTCTTTAGTTAGACTATGCATGCCCTGTTCTTTTCTCTATAATTCTTAACCTATTTTTAAAAAACAGAATATTATGTCTAGTGCAAGTTATTGGGAAGGAGACAAAAGCAAAATTTTGCAAACTAAAAAATATGGACACACTTAGAGATTAATTTTATCTTAACCTTTATTTTATGTTAGAAGTCAATTTTTGAAAAATAAGTAACATTTTCTTTCTCCATGAAAGTATTATACAATTAAAAGCACAAGTGCCAGAAATGGCATAAAGCAAAGAAATGTATGAGGATTTGAAAATGAGAAAATAATTGAATAAAATTGCAGTGTCCTAATTTTTTAAAAAGTGAGTTATGTTTTATAATGCTTCAAAATATAATAGATTGAGGGGGAGATAAAACATACAGCAAAATTTTAATTGTAAAATATAAGTTGTATATACACATATAGATATTTTCTTAGTTTTGCTGAATGTGACAATAGTACTGTGGTTATGAAGGAGAATATCTGTTTTTCTTTTTTAAAGAATGTTCATGATCACATTTGGGTAGGAGGTTAAGATGTTTGCAACTTTGAAATAATTCAGCAAAAACACATTAATACATAAATAAAACAAATGTAGCGAATATTGAATCAGCTGCCAAATCTAAGAGGTGTATATTGAAATATTCTTTCTTCTTTTCTGTATGTTCGAGGTTTTGTTTTTGTTTTAAGTATTGGGAGTAAATCCCAGGGGCACTCTACCACTGAGCTCACTGAGCTACATTCCCAGACCTTTTAATTTTATTTTTTAATTTTGAGATAGGTTCTCACTAAATGACCTAGGCTGGTCTTGAATATGCGATCCTCCTGCCTCCGCCTCAGCCTGGGATTGCAGTTGTGTGCCACCATGCCTGGTGATGGTTTTCTTAATAAAAAGTTTAAAAACAAAGTAGAAAAGTTTTAAGAGACAGAGGTGGGGTTTTGGACAGCATTTGCAAAGGCATGGAGATGCACAAGCCCTTAGTAAGTGCCATCAGGATTTGGCATTAAGAACAATGATGTGAATTGTAATAACATCAAAGTTCACTACAGTGTTTCTCAGAGCGGGGTCCACAAACCTCAAACATCAGAATCTCCTGGGGCCTTATTAAAAATGCAGATCCCTGAGTTCTTCTACTGATGTAGTGAATCAAACTCTCTAAAGGTCCCAGATGAGTCTCAATTATAGTGTTTACCAAACTTCCCTCTTACAAGATGCACCTGGAGCATACATTAACCATACAGATTCCCAGAGCCCTTGCTGGGTAATTCTGATTTACTTGGGCTGGGGTCTGAGAATCTGTACGTCTAGGTCATTTTGTGGTCAGTCTAGATTAGAAAATACCAAGTTAGAAAAATCTGAAGAGCCTCAATACAGTGTTTCCAAAATATACTTGGATAAGAATCAACTGGGCTGCTAGTAGAAGTCACCCATATGTGCAGACCTCACCAAAACCTACATAGAATCTCCTGGGGATAGGCAAGGAAGTCCATATTTTATTAAGAGCCCCTGGTGGTTCATGACTTCATACAATGAGGGACACATCTGAGCACAGGTGTGCAAAGCCATCTGAAAGAATCAAAGAAGCCTGAGATGTGGAAAAAGGAGAGCGAAGGAGAGAAAATACAACACTTCTTCCCTTTCAGTAGCACTCATGACATCTTAGGACTTCTGATCCCCACATTCTAGTCTTGAGAGTGATGAAAAGATGTATCTACAGGAAGAGAACCTGCCAGTAAGAGTATGTAGCTTTTTGCTGCCCTCCATGTTGGGGTTTTCACTATAAATTGATAACTTTGTTTTGCTAGATTTAATGCAAAAACCTCACAAGTTTAGCTGAATGTATGTCAACCCCAGAATAACATCCATGGCTCTCTTCTTCCTTCCTTCCTTCTTTCTTCTTGCAAAAAGAGCCCTGGTGAATTTGCTAAGGTAAGTATGTCCCTTTGGAAGTTTCTAGGGAAACACCTTGTCATGGGGAGGCTCTGACCCAGGAAACAGATTCAGGATTTGGCAGATGGAAGGAGATGCAAGACGCGGTTATGACTAGCATAGTAGACATGCTATATTCCGTGGTGGCCATTAGCCAGCCCCCAGCTTCAGCTTCAGCCCCCAGCCAGTTCCACTTTAGTCCTTCCCTTAGCCCATTTCCATAGACCCCACCCTTTTTTAAATGTATATTTATTTTTTAGTTGTAGGTGGACACACAATATCCTTATTTCATTTTTATGTGGTGTTGAGGATAGAACCCAGGGCCTCACACATGCTAGGTGAGCACTCTACCACTGAGCCACACCCCAGCCTTCCATATCCCCTTTTTTATATGAAGGCCAAAGGTGAAGTGCCAACTGGTTACATCCGGGGGGTGGGGTGCTCAAGCTCACAAGTTAATATTTAATGACCTTGAGTCTATATGCAGAATCAGAGTGGTTCTGGCCTTGACTAACCAAAACATAGCCAGTATCCAGCCCTAGCCACACACTAAAAACAAAACATAGCCACTGGAAGTCTCAGAGAGGGAGCTAACTACAGCCATTTTTTTGGCTGGCCCCAATACACCTTGAAACCCCTCTCCAAGTAACTGCACATTCTACTTTCCTTTGGACTTCTATAGCATATTTAGACAAAGAAAGCTGAGTATCTGTCACGAAAATAAGCTTTTGGTCGCTGTGTAATGGGTATCTTCTGTTAAACTATGGTGAAAGGAAATGGTATTTGAAAGCTTGGTGTGTTTACTTGGAATAATAAAAATTAAAACTTGGCAATTTTAGTGGGTCTTTTGGTTTTTCTGGCTCATGAAATTCAGAAGTTTCAAAGCCAGAGATCCATCCCTGTAAGTGACTGCCTAGATGATGCTGGAGTGGCTGCTGCATCCGTGGTTTGATTATTAATGTGTGCTTTCTTTAAATCTGCTGTCTGTAACTTCCACTCATGGCCATGGAGGTGCACTGCTCAACTCTCTTTTAGGAGAGTTGGCTATAGATGGTGACCCTCTCTATCTGCTGCCTCATTGGGTTCACCATGATGTTTGTGCCAAAGCCATGCTTCCCTGGAACTGCCCCTAGCAGTTGACTATTGTATTGGTTCTAAAGCTAGGCCATCCTGTACCAATATGGCACTCCTTAATAGCAGTCTTTGCTCAAGACCACCCTATACTGCAGGGGCTTAGATCCTGGGAAACATATTTGGGATTCGGGCAGGTAAAGGTAATGCAAGGTGCCGTTGGGATAGTAGACATGCTTTATTTGGAGGCAGTGACAACTTCCCAAGTCTTTCCATAGGCCTTTTTTATATACAAAGAATGTGGAGTGCCAACAGATTACATAAGTAAGCACATGCTCACAAGCAGATGTTTATGACCTTGAGTACATATGCTGAATCAGGGTGCTTATGACTACATACTAAAAACTTTGCTGGCCAGAAGTCCTGGTGAGGGAGCCTAACTATAGCCATCTTGGGCCTGCCCCACATCTCATCCACTTGATAGACGTTCTCAAGAGCAGTGCCATGTTCTAAGATTCTTCCTACCAACCCTCTTTCACAGATACCACACCTGCACTCCACTCTGAAGGTTCTCCCTACCCATTCTTACTTCTTTCTCATTTAACATTCACAGCAATTTCCCCAAATAAATGACTTTCATATCCAATTTCTTGGTATCTTCTTCAAAAATCTTCCTGAACTGACATTGGTTTAAAGTGACCCTGGAAACAGAACAAAGTATTACAAGTGCCACCTCTGCAACCATAAACAGGTTACTTCATCTATTTAATCGTCAATAAATTTGGGATAATGCTCACCACATAGGGTTGTGGTGAGACCTGAAGGGGTTAATATGTAAAGTGCCTCACAGTGCCTGGCATGGGTTAAATGGTAATGGCTTTTCCTCTACCTACTGTCACTGTGGAAAAACTAAATTGACTATTCAAACACTACTTTGATCTACCAGAATGCATCTTATATGTTAAAAAAAAAAAAGTGAAGATTTTCTTGAGAGTTGCATATGTTAAGGTACCCGGAAATTCCCTAGGTTTATAAGTGTGTGACGTCAAACAATCTAAGGTAAAATAAGTCAATACAAATTCTAATATCCAAAGATGGAAAACTGGGAGGAATGGGATTTAGGTGAGCTGGAAATGTAGCCAGGGAGGCAGGGAAACCTTTCATGGTTGGAAGGAAGTCAGCACAGGTGATTTTTCTGGACTCTGAACACAAGAAAGGTGCAAAGTCATGGACACAAGAGCAGGCCAGAAAGGTCATGACGTATAGGAGGAATTGACTAGTACAAGACTATTCTTAAATAACTGAAGAGAACTTATTTTGACACAAGGTTTCACTAAGTTGCTTAGGGCCTTACTAAGTTGCTGAGGCTGGCCTTGAACTTTGTATCCTCCTGTCTCAGCTTCTCGAGTCACTGGGATAATAGACATGTGCCACCATGCCTAGTACTTCATCATAAGTTGAAGAGCATCTGTAGTATTTCCTAAAGGGTGTGCACAGCTACAGGAAAGTAGTTTTTGTATTAAAAATATTTTTAAAAACGGGGCTGGGTTATTGATCAGTCATAACATGGCAAAACGTATAGTCGCTGTTCCTGAAAAGTGATCCAAATGCTACATCCAGAGATGATGAGAAATTCTTACAGAATTTTGTAATAGTATACATGTTGAGTTAAAGAAATTTCATAGTCATTAGAGTGCCACGAAGTTAATACTTGCAATCCAGATTGTTGTAGTTTACACTTTTTCTATAAATCAGGTGTGTACCATTTGTACTGAGAACACCACAGGAAGAATTATCCAAAGTCCATTGATTTTAAAATGTGTCTCGGTTTGTAAACTAATTATAGTAACTTTTTGCACATTTTTAGAAATTAATTGTATAGCAGTTTATGTATCTGCTCCTAGATACAGTGTGTAAATAAAACTTTCATTCACAAGAAAAAAAAATGGGGTGAGGTTGTGGTTCAGTGGCAGAGTGCTTGCCTCCCATGTGTGAAGCTCTGGGTTCGATTGTTAGCACTGCTTATAAATTTAAAAATATATATACATATATATATATATGAAAAGAATCATAATGTTTGTTTTCACAAGCTTATTAGGAGGTCTAAAATTAACTGGCATATTACTTGGCTCATAGTAAGTACCTGATAAATATCAATTTTCCCTCTTCTGCATAAATTAGGGTGTTTACTTTGATTAATGTACAGCTTGGGTCAACCTCGTATGGCAACCCTTGGAAGATAAGGTTTTTTGATACTGGAGATTGAACCCAGTAGTGCTCTACCACTGAGCTATATATACCCAGTGGCTTTTTTTTTTTTTTCTTTTTTAGGTTTTTATTTTGAGATAGGGTCTAAGTTGCTGAGGCTAGCCTTGAACTTGTGATCTTCCTGCCTTAGCCTCCCAAATCGCTGAAATTACAGGTGTGTGTCATCATGCCTGGCAGATAAGATCTCTTAAAGCCATGTAATTAGGCCTGGATGATGATGGCCAGAGCTTGACTCGGGACTCAAGGGGAGGAAGCAACTATGGAATTGGTGATGGTTGGGATGTGGGAAGACCAAATTAGCAGTCAATTCTGCTTAGATAGCAGCAGTGAGAGGCAGGCTGTGTAGGGCCAAGGGCCAGGGCTTAGGGAGACTAAATTTGAGTTCAGATCTCATTATAAAGAGCTCAGTGTGTTGGCAGGATCACAGATTCAGATAGAAAGCCAGTGTTTTGTTAGCCCAAGGCAGAATGGTAATTTCCTGTACCAATTTCTTGAATCCTTAGCACATTTTTACACCAATGGGATCATAGCCTACTAATCCAAACTCACATCAGTGCTGCTGGTTGGTACAGTGAAGACTGGCTGAGGGAAGCCTCCGGGAAGCACTGGGAATCTTGGGGATCTGTTTATATTTTTATTAAAGTTCTCACCACTCTGAGGATGATTTTCAAATGGACTCCTTAAGCCAAATTGTTATGGTTTGGATCTTGAATGTCATCCAGAGGCTTCTGTTAAAGGTTTGGTACCCAAGGCAACAGTGTTCAGAGGTAGGACTTTTAGGAAATGATTGGATCATGAGGGTTCCAACCTAATTTGTGGATTAATCCACTGATGGATTCATAATTTGATGGCATTATTGAGTGGAAATGTAGAAGGGAGGCCTAGGTGGAGGAAGTAGTCACTGGGGCTATGCCCTGGTAGGGTATATCTTGTGTCTGGTCCCTCCCCCCACCCCCACTCCTGTCTGCTCTCTGGTTGCCAGGAGCTGAGCAGCACCATACCCTTGTCAAGCTGTTCAGCCTCACCTCAGGCCCAGAGCAATGGAGACAGGCAACCATGAACTGAAACCTCTGACACTGTGACATGAAATAAACCTTTCCTCCTTTAGGTTGTTTTTCTAAGATATTTTGTCACAATGATGAAAAGTTGGCTAACACACCAGTTTGAAGTTAAACAGAATGCACAGTCTAAAGGCCATGAACAGCTGTGATTGATCTTCAGGAGCCAAATTGAAATGTGAATTGGATAAGTGTTAATTCTATGAAGGAAAAAAAAAAAATCGCCCCCTCCCCACTTTCTTCCACACTGGGAATCAAATCCAGAGCCGTGTGCAGGCCAGGCAAGCCCTCGACCACTGAGCTACACCCCAGCCTGAAAAAAAAAAAAAAAAATTAGTGTTGTGAAATATACAGATGCCTTTAACCATTCTTAGGTGTAATATAAATGGCATTCAGTACATTCTCAATGTTGTACAATTGCCACCACTGTCCATTTCCAAAATGTTTCCCTCATTCCAAACTGAAACAAGACCATGAAGCAGTGACTTCCCTGCTACTTTTCCTCTCAGTCCCTGAACACCACTATTCTATGAAGTTGACTTTTCTAGGAACCTCACATAAGTGGAATCACACAATATTTGTCCTTTTTTGACTGGACTTCTTTATTTAGCATAATGTCTTTGAAGTTGTAAAAAAATACTGATATAAATACATATTCTATATAAATATATATATCATTTATAAATATATAAATCTATTTGTTTATTTATCTCTAACACTGGCTCAGGGAGTGGAATGTAGAAGGTACTTAAAAAGTAAGACTGGGACTGGAGCTGGAGCTCAGTGGCAGAGCACTTAACCTAGCATGCATGAGGCACTAGGTTTGATCTTCAGCAGCACATAAAAATAAACAAATAAAATAAAGGCATTATGTCCATCTACAACTACAAAAAAAAATTTTTTTTAAAAGTAATACTAAATAATATACCATGAAAAAAATTTTTGAGTCAGCTTTCTCTGGAAAGGAGTTAGTTAAAAAGGGTTAATTATAATATTTCAAAAACTTATATGCATTTCTTTTTGACTGATTTCTAAACAACATAATCCAAGTCAATTAACTGGTACAGTTATTCAAATAAAATAAAAATATAAACGATGAACCACAATTTCAAACACAAATGCAGATGGCTTCTCACTTCTTAAAAATAAACAAATGTGTGAAGCAATAATTATAGTTTTTTTTTAACAGTAGAACATGTCATAATGTGTTATATAAACTTTCCAATAAATACAGTCAGAAGGTTAAATGTAAGCACTGCAAAACCGCTCCTATTTACAGGATTTATGTAGGTTACGATTGCAGAAGTGAAACTTTTGTATTTGTGGAACTTACGGAGAGATAACTTGCTCTCTGATTGGTATAAGGAAAAGAAAGTAAAAACCGCTTAACCTGGAAGTCATCAAATCCTAATTCTGATCTTGGCTATTGATTCAAGAATTGCCTATATCATTTTTTCAACTGAAAGTACAATGGAAACAAATCTACAGGGTTAAATAGTTAAGATGCAAAAATTACAATCTAAAATCATATTTTTATAACTTAACCAAAGATCAGCATTACTTTTCCCAATATTTTTTAAACAGCAACTTCTGTTTAAATTGTTATGGGATGTTATGAAAACATCCCATAATTCCTAGTATGAGCAACTTTCTCCTAACCAGGCACTACTGTTGTACAGGATACATTGGATAATGATTAACCCCTGTATTAGTCTGTTATTGTAATAAATACCTAAGACAATAACTCATTAACAAATAAAGTTTATTTGGCTCACAGTTTTGAAGGTAACAGTCCATGATTGACTGACCTCTGTTGCTTTGGGCCTATGGTGAAGTAGCCTGGCAGAAACATGTGAGAGCAACCATTCACTTCTCACCCAGGAAGTGAAAGAATGGAAGAGGAAGATGCTGGAGTCCCCCCATCCCCTTCAAGGGCACACCCCTAATGATGTGAAGATCTCCCATTTAGCCCCATATCTTAAAGCTTCTATACCATTCTGGAGGCAGGCATGGTGACCCTTGCCTATAATCCCAAAGACTCAGGAGGCTGAGGCAGGAAGATCACAAGTTGGAGGCTGGCCTAGCAACTTAGCAAGGCCCTGTCTCAAAATAACAAATAAATAAAATAAGAAGGTCAGGGGCTGTAGCTGAGTTGTAAAACAACCCTGGGCTTAATTCCTAGTATCAAAAAAAAAAAAAAATCTTCTGTAACTTTCTAATAGCACATGCTGGGGACCAAGGCTTTACCACATGGGCCTTTGTGGAGTACTTAAGATCCAAACTAGAGCAATCTCATATTTTCCACATTTTTGAGATGTTCAGAAAATTTATGAGAAACTGCCTCATTCTATATTTAAATCTTATGGCAAGATTTCTCAGAGTCTTTGTTATGCTAATGTTCGGTGTGAGTCTTTTGAAGAGGCCAATACATGACAGTTTCCTAAGCTTTCTTAAATCCAGAACCTATATTTCACAGGTCTTCTTGTACTGCTAGTGTTGCCTGGGATATATTTTGTGAAATGCTGGGTCCAAAAATAGCTTAGAGAAAAATAATAAAAATGATAAAAGGATTTGGAAATTGTATTTATAACTCCATGTTGAGTAGTCATGTGTTTTTCAGGCAATTTAGAAGGTGACTAGACATTGGCGTTCAGGGCTTTGGGCAAAAACAAAACAAAACTTGGTTCAAATTCCAATTCCACCACCTAGTGGCTGTGTGTTATGGGCTAATTGTTTAATGTCATTTTGTCTCAGTTTTCTGTCTATCTTAGTAAATTGTGCCAGGATGATATGAGATAATAACTAATTGTATTGATTGAAATCCAGCTGGGAGATAGTAATTATTTATCAGAAATTATTAATAAAAAGAGTTGTTAACTGAAAAGTGGAATGGAAATCACAGAGGTATAATAGAGAGAACAATTGCAGGAAGCAACTACCACCTACAGGGCTGAGGAAACAAAGTGAAGCTGAACTTAGAAAAATTTAGACATTTGGAGGAAGGGCCCCCACAGCACTGAAACTCAGACCTCTGCTGGACTGCAGCTGGGGTCCTGAATCAGGGTGAGGAAGCAGGTTTGGCAAATGTTGGAAGAACTATAATCTTGAACAAAAGTTGCTCTTGGAATAAGTGAGACCTGGGATGATGGTCACAGGAACAGGAAGCAATCAGGAAATCCACAGAAAACAAACGGGAAGGAGAAATCCCTTCTTCCCTATCTTAATTCCTTCTATTGCTCTGATTGGCGAAGCCTAAGGGAGTCCTAACCTCAGCACCACAAAGCAGGGATAGAAGGGTAGGTTTGGAGTTGAGAGACAAAAACTTAATTGCTGGCAATAATACAAAGCATTTACAGCAGAGAAAGATACATACTAGCTGTTCCTTCTCCTCCTAACCTGCTGACTCAGTCCTGTGCTTGGTACATATCTGCAGAATTTCTGTAGGATCTAGCTATGACAAACATAGAAGATATTAACTGCCTGAAGTTTCAATGACTTAAATAAAACAAACAAGGTAGGCTTAACAGTGCACCTCACTCTTACAATGTTTAAGATCGAACTCTTGATTCATCAACTCCTGTCCCCAAACACCTTCTTCCCTCAGATTTTTAAAAGTGCAACTCAGACAAGGTTACCTCCTTGCTTTAACTCTGATGTCTTCTCACTGCACAGACAACAATGCTCACTTCTGCCCATGGCCAGTAAGGCCTGCTTGCCCTCTGTCAAACTCCGCCCATGCTGCTCCTCCTTGTTCATTCAGTTCCAATCACAGGCCTCTTCTCAGTTCTTCTTACAACCCCAGCTCTATCTCCTATTTGGTCATTGAACTTTCTGGTCCTTCCACCCAAAATGCTGTATCCAGACTCTTGACAAGGCTGGTTCTCTCTGAACCCTCAGGTCTCAGCAAAACTATAGGCTCTCCAAGGAGGTCTTCCCTGACACCATCATATCTGCAGTAATTGCACTCATCCCCAGGATCAAAATTCAAGTCTTCAGACCCTTTCTGTTCCTCATCTGAATCACTGTAATTGCATCTTTTTTAAAAAAACATTTTTCTTAGTTGTAGATGGACACAATACCTTTATTTTAATTATTTATGTGGTGCTAAGGATCAAACCCAGTGTCTTACATGTCCACCACTGAGCCACAACCCCAGCTCCCCGTAATCGCATCTTGATCTCAATTTTCCTACTTCTATAGTTCTCCCAATTCAATGCTAAACCATCCTCCCAACTTGTATGCTTATTTATGTGATTGACATGTTTGATAGCTAATCCAATATTAATAAAATTTAATTTCTTAAGTAGATAAAAATAAACATGAGTTCTAATACCTTCCCTACACTCCACATTGCAGACTGCTACCCTGCAAGTCACCTCCAATCCTGATATTTCTAAACTACGCATATGGTTTTGTTCTGTTTAAAATGACTGTAGATTCCTCAATTCTTTATTTATTCATTCAACAAATATTTGTTAAATGGTAACCTCTGTGCAAATCAATGGGAATGCACAAATAAGTCAGTACCTCTCCTGAGCAGTTTCTTAGTCTACTGAGAGACACAAAGAAGTAAATAAGCATTTAACACATAATGTGCTAAGTGTTAAGAGGGCTTAAGCATGGTCTATTATGAAAACATATGAAAAATGCACTACTTCATATTTGTAAGTCATCCTGTAAGAGATAAGAAACAAACAAAAAAATCTATACCTGAGAGACACAATTAGGTGTTGGCTAGGCAGAACTAGGAGCCAAAAGTGAGGTAGGTGTAGAAGGAAAGAAAGGAGACAGGCATAGACATTAATAACATAAAGTGAAATCAAGATTTATTAACTGAGCAAGTGTAGGATGAGGGGTGAAGGACCAGAAGGAGTGGAATATAATTCTGTGGTGTTTAGATAGTTGGGAAGACAGCAATGTCACTAGCTAAGGAGGGGAAAATGGGAGAGAGATTTTTATAGAAAAATATGTTCTACTTTGGATATGTTGGAAGAGCATAAGGGAGATATGAGTAGAACTATCTATTAGCCACTAAGAAAGTTTAAAATTCAGCAGAAAGATCAGAAGTAGATAACTGGATGGAAGAAGAATCGGCCTATAAGTAAAGTTGAACGCAACAGTGAGAACACAGGCAGTAAGCTCTCAAATAGGTACTACTTGACTGCCAGGTGCACCACCTGAATAGTGCTTAACAACAAGACATGGGACCAATGAGTGATGTGTGAAACTCTTAGAGAGAAAGAAAGAGAAGAAATCCATGACTGTGAAATCTGTGGGCTGCCTGCATTAGAAACATCTAAGGGCTTATTAGAATAAAGATTCATGGGCCAGATTCCAGATCTATTGAATCAGAATTTAAGAGGAATGAGACTGGGGGCTTGCATTTTTCCCTGTCCTCCAAAAAAACAATTTTTTTCCCCCAAAACAATTGTTAAACACCATTAAAATGTAATGGAACATGATGACTCAGGAGCCAAGGGAAAAGTTAGATATGGAATCCTTCAGGGGACCATGATAAATGAGGCAAGAAAATATCATTGGCTGGGGTAAATCAGAGCTCAGAGCTCAGTGGGCATCCATGGGAATTCAGCTCAAGTAGAACAATGGGAATCTAAAAGAAGAGGTAAAATTAATAATGAATGAGAGACAAGAAAACAAAAATGACTACAGTATAGGCTTCAGAGGCTCCCAGACTTAGCATTGTATTAGAATTACCTAGGGAACTTCTGTCTCAATATGTCAAGGATCTGATTGGTGATTCAGGTTAGCATCAGCACTGAGAAATTATTGGTGTAGACTTCTTTCTCAAAATATCTTGAGCTAAGGGAAATATAAAAAAGATGGGCACTGTATAGGAATTTCAGGATTGAATGAGAAACAGGGTTGAGGAAGGAATTTTCCTTAGTAGTAGTGTTATCTAGCATAATTTGAGGCTAAAGGAAACAAGTTAGGTTGAAGATGGAAGAGAACAGAAGTACATGTTATTCTTTTGTTTCTCACAGACACCATTCCAGCAACTGTTCCTATTATCCCCAGCATCCTCAATTTTTCCCCTTTCCACTGAAGCATTCTCACAGGCATTTAAACATACTGCCATTTGCTCCCACCTTAAAATTAAATTCTGGTGAACTCAGTATCCCCCTAAGGTTACCACAAAATTTTCCTACTCTCCTTTATAACAAAATCCTCGAAAGAATTGTTTCTATTTGCTGCCTCCAATTCCCCTCCTCCAAAACTCTCCTGACTTCATCCCAAACAAGTTTTTGCTACACATACCACCAAAATTGTTTCTAACCAGACCACAAATCACATCTGCATTGCCAAATCCAATGGTCAATTCTCAGGCCTCACAAAAACAATATCATTCAACATAGATCACTCTCTCCTCTATGAAATTTTCACTTGGTGTCTAGGAAACTTAGTGGTGGTGGCTTAAACTATAATTGAAAATTCTTTACTATTCCTTCCATCAAGAGATGAAATCTGTCTGCTTCCCTTGAATCTGGATGGTCTTGTGACTGCTTTGACCAATAGGACACATTGGAAATGGTGCTATGTGACTTCCAAGACTAGGTTATGAAAGAGAAAGCATCCTAAGACTGACTAGGTGCAACACAAGGATGTCCATTCTGCTCTCTTCTATTTAATTTCCAGGGAAATTCTATCCAGGAAAGTTAAGCAGGAAAATGAAATGCATCCACATTAGAAAGGAAGAAGTAAAGGAAACTCTTTTTGCATATGACATGATCTTGCATACAGAAAAGGTATAAGCAATCCACTAAAAAACTATTAGAACTAGCAAACAAGTTTAGCAAATTTGAAGCACACAATGTCCATATAAAATCAGTTGTATTTCTATACTCAGCAATGAGCAATTTGGTGAATAAATTCAATGTGGCATAGATATACAATGAAATAGAATTTGGCAATAAAAAGGAATGAAGTATTGATTTATGTGATAATATGAATGAACTTTGAAAACATTATAAGAAACCAATTGTAAAAGACCACAAATTGTGTGATTTTACTTATGATCCCATGTGATTCCTTTCCATGAAATGAACAGGGTAATCTATAAAGGCAGAAAGTAGACTAGTGCTTGCCTGTGGCCAGGAAGGAACGGGGGAATTGGAGGTAATTTAATGGTCACAGGATTTTTGAAATTAATACAGAAGATTTAGCCCAGGGGTGTTTTACCACTGAGCTACATCTCGAGCTCCTTTTATTTTTAATTTTGAGACAGAGTCTTACTAAGTTGCTCAGGAACAAGTCACTGGGATTACAGGTGTGCACTACCACACCTGGCTACTGGGTTTCTTTTTTGGAGTAGTAATATCCCAAACTTAATTACTAAAATTCCAATTTCAGTAATATTCTAAAATTGACTTCAGAGATGGTAGTACAGCTTTGGGAATATATTAAAACTATTTAATGATACACTGTGAATGTGGGGGGATTGTATGGTATATAAACTCTGTTGCTTTAAAAAAAAAAAAAAAAAGGCCATGCAGCTTTTGCCAAGGTCATTGCAAACACTTGCTCTTGGAGCTCTAGATCCCTCATTTAGGAAGTTTGATTTCTCTGAGGCCACCAGATGTGTCAAAGAACAAATCAAATGGAAAATGTGTGGCCAGGAAGGGTTGGGGGAATTGGAGATAATTTAATGGTCACAGGGTTTTTGTTTTCATACAGAAAATTTAACTCAGGGGTGTTTTACCTCCTTTTGAGCAACTGTGTTTACTCAGACACTGTCTGAGTCATCATAGCCCAAGGTCCAAATACCTGAGTGAAGAAGCCTTCAGATGATTCTAGCCCTCCAGCCTTTAAGTCACTCTTAGCCATTCAGGTCTCCCCAACTAAGTCCCAGGCAAGGCTACCTACATCATACCCTGTTCTTATACCTGACTACAGAAACTGTGAACATAATAAAATGGTGGTCATCTAAGTACTAATAGATCATCGTAAAGACCATTCTTATGGTTTTCCGCTTTGTTGATTCCTTCTCAGTCTATTGGTTCCTCTTTAATCCCCCTGAATATTAGAATATTCAAAATATCAGTCCATGGAGTGCTTCTCTTCCTATGCTAACTCCTATACAGTTTTCTGGCTTTAAATACCATGCTGATGACTCCCAATTTTATATCAGCTGGACCTCTCCTCTGAACTCCATTGTATATTCACCTGCTTACATGGCATCTCTACTTGGATTTCCAATTGTCATTTAAAACTGAATAAAAACAAAATTCCTCTTTTCCTCTAAACCTGTGTTTTTCTAATTGTCTCCATTTCAGTATATTCCAACCCTTGGCCTAGTAAGGGTCAAGATTAAGATGAAGATCTCTTATGAAGATAAACTCATGGCTTACTTTCTGGCCTCCTTGAGGTCTTTATTCTTAAGGAGGCTTTCCCCATATTTGAAACACTACCTCACCTCCATCTTCCACAGGCCCAACACATCCATCCCAGCTGTGGTTTTCTCCATAGCAGTTATCTTCACTTGATACACAGTATCTTTTACTAAGTGATCTGTCTACTAGAATGTGGACCCCACAGGAAAGTGTTTTCACTTGTTTTATTCACAGCTGTATCAGAAATGCCCAAACAAGGGATATCTTTGACATTCAATAATCATGTAATTATTGAATGCACAAAGAGTTCAGGAAGCAAGAACACAAGTAGAGTCTCAAAAGGAGGCAGAGTATGCTCTTCTCTTGGGGAAGAAAGAAAAGAATGTCTACTGGCTTTGAAGTAAGGACAGTAAAACCTACCACACATAGGGCTTACTCTGTGCTATACCCAGCCTAAGCATTTTACACATATTAACTGACACAAGCCTCTCAACAGCCTGTAGGTAGGTTCTATTATCACCATCTTATAGATGAGGAAACTGAAGTAGATTGAGGTTAACTAATTTGTCCAAGGTGACAAGCAATTTGGGCCCATCATCACCTCACACCATACTACCTCTTGAAGTGTTTTAACAGAGACTGATACAGCAGTGGTGGAATATATAAGTTGAGAAGAGTAGAAGAGATTTGGAAAAACTGAGAGTTTGGTAGGAGGTCCACTGGGACAAATAATAATACATAAATAAAAGCACTTGTTGAGCAGGGCTGGAGATCTGGATGAAACTAAATAGCTTGGCTTTGTAGTGAATTCTACTAATTGGTAAAGTCACTTGAGTTTTGTTTTAATATAACACAGTTAAACCAAGTTTGTGGGTTGGTAAGGCAGGTGGGGTGGAGAAGTCAAGAAAACAAGATAAGCTGAAAACCATTTGAAATAGCTGAACAGGGAACCCAGGAGCAAGTTAATGCATCTTTAGAATACTCAGGACCTGGGAAATAGAAGTCATGGTGACAAGGAAGAAAAGATTTAGAAGAATATACTATAGCAGGTGTGCATACATACATGGAAAGATAGAGATACAGTTGTGGCAGGGGGTGGTCAGTGTTCAAGATCTAGGAAATGGAGCTGGGGAATTATCCAGAGGGATAGGGATAAGCTGAGGCAGGACTGAGTTACTATAGAGTACAGGAGGCTGACGTCACTTCCACCTACTTTTTCCAAATCTTATGTTGATTCCTCAAATTCCCATGAGCCAAGAAAAACCCTTCATTCCATAACTAATGGTAAGTCTTAAAAAGTAGGAGAACCCCATTGGAGATAATTCAATGACTTGTGTCAAGTCCTCAGGTAACAGTTTTTAAGTTCCTTCCTTGGATCTGGTTTAGACATTAAGAATTCTCAGCAGGCACCAAGTTGGGAAGAAAGAAAGAGTCACTGAGGGAGGAAGTGGCCAGTCACTTGTCAAGTCTGCTGAAATATAGCCCTGGTTGAGATTTTTGTAGCAACTAGCCTATGTAAACTAAACATTTTATATTTCTAATAATCCATTCAAATAAAATGCTTTTCCAGATTGTCTCACACAATGTCACTATTCACTGCTACTGGCAAATTCAGACGTAAACCTCTAGAAGTCAGTGTACAGAGGGTCCTTATGAAAGGGTTATATCCTGATAAACATAAGTGAGTTGAAAATATTGTAAATAAAAAAATGCATTGCATACATCTACCCTACTGAGCATCTTAATTTAGCAACACAGCACACAGCAGACTGTCAGTTGTTTACCTTCAGATGGTGTGGCTGACTGGAAGCTGTGGCTTCTTGCAGATGCCCAGTATTATAGGAGAGTATCATTTTGTATATCATTGGCCTAGGAGAAGAAAAAATCTAAATCTTCAAGTACAATCTACTAAATGTTCATCACTTTTGCAGCACTGTCAAATTCAAAATCATTAAGTGGAATCATTGCAAGTTGGGGGGCCATCTATCCTTGTTTTTACTTGATGCCTATCAAATTCTTCATATTAAGTGCAACAAAGGGCAGGAAAAACAATAACTTTAGCTGCAAGAGGAGCAGAAGGAAAATCACCTTTAAGAGTTAAGAAAAATAATGGATAAATGGATATCAAAATGTAGAATAAAATATGAGAGTTATATTAAAAGGCTCCTTAAAAGGAGTGAAATTCAGATGCAAGGTATAACATGGATAAACCCTGGAAACGTTATGCTAAGTAAAATAAGCCAGTCAGGAAAGGACAAATATTATATAATTCTACTTACATGAGGCCCTAGAAAAAAATTCATGGAAAGGAGGATGGTGTTTAGCACATGCTAGGGGGAAGGCAGAAGGGGGGTTAGGGTTTAACAAGTTCCAAGTTTCAGTTGGTATGATAAAGTTTTATAAATACATTGTGGTGATGGTTGTGCAATAATGTGACTGTACTTAATGTCACTGAGTTTTACCCTTAAAAATGGTTAAAATGGTAAATTTTATGTCATGTATATTTTAGTATAAAAAATGGAGTAAGATTCAGGGTAACCCTTGAGAAAGCAACTATGTATCTAGGACAGTTTAGGTACAAGCCAGGACAGAGAAAATGATCTGAGTAACCCCCAATTTCCAAAGTGAGTTTTCAGGATTCATTGTTAATTTGTGGGCCAAGTGCAATAGAGACTACAGTTTGGGCTGGCTGCTTCCACTGGCAGAGTTGCAAAGAGCCTTAGGAATTTCCAAGGGTGGGGATGGATGTGTTTCTATCCATCAATACTCTTTTTTAGGCACAAATATTTTAAGGTCAAGAGCCTTGCCTGATCCTTTGTACCCCAGACCCTAAAAGGTATTTATTACATAGCTATTGAATGCAGATGAAAGTTTGATTTGGCTTATAAAACAGAGAACAAGATCTTCTTGAGAGTGTTATCAATATCTGATTGGAATGAAATGATATTTAAAAACACTGATATAAAAGGTAAGGCATTATTTTTAATATAAATAGGACAAAAAAGACTTGAAAATTTCCCTGAATGTTATAGTTCACTTGCCATGGTCTACTTGCCTTGGTGAGTTGAAGGTAATTTTCACTAAGGACTTAGGAATCTCTGATTTCCCTTGTTTTTCTTAGCCATTTTGAGGAGAACTGGGGAAGGGGCTTTTTGGCTTATCAGTTCCTTGACTCTCTTAAGGATAAAACAGGGATAAACAAAATAATTTATTATTCAGAGGGATACTGGGTTTATTGGAATAAAAATACCCTGGGAAAAAAAACAGTTATTTGTTCTTTTACTCATTTTTCTAGCTCTAAAACCTCTCCAGTTTGGGATAGATTTGCCATGCAGAAGGAAATCTAAGGTAAGGCATTGACAGTCTCACAAAGCTTTCCTGGTACAGCATATTCTACTATTCTAATCACATTTGACAAATGAGCTAATAAATTTAATTATCCCAGAAGCTTTATTACCCAGGTTTTATATATCTTTCTCCTTTAGATGAGTATCATTTTAATCCATGATACACTGAGAACACTCAATGACTATATTTTGCATTTATGGTTTAAGAACCTATATTAAAAAATTAAGACTTGTATTTGGTAACTATGATGATAAGAGAAATTAGAAACCAAATAGATGGACATTTATAAAAGCATATTTCAAGGAAGGATTTAAAATGAGAAGCCCTTTCTAACTCCTAATTTTTCCTAATATCACTCCAGATTACGTCAAAGGGAAAACAGTTAGCAATCCTGAGACTTTTACCATCTAAAATTTTGGATAGGCTGCTTTCCAGGATGATTTTTCTAATCAACAATAAATGAAATATTCTAGTAGAAAAAAGGCCAAATGTTTATATTCTTCTCAAGAGTTAAATGAATTTTTATGTATTATCATAGATCATATTCCAACGTTCACCATACTGAATAGGAAGGAATAATTAATTTTCATCATCCATGTACTGTACAAATAAGAAGTTAAAATAGAATTCTCTTTTATGGTCAATACTGTAGATTCCATGTTACGATTAATTCTAAGAACCCAAATTTCTGCATCTTAGGTAGAAAGTGTACTTTTACAGTTGTAACAACATCTTCAAAGAGTTTTCAGTTTGTCTTTATCTTGCTCTTTCTGACTGCAAAGTGCAAAAGATTCCTGCACAAACTGCCTGCACATTGGGCACTGCTGAAAATACTTGACACAGCCGTCACACAGGCACGTGTGCCTGCAGGGCAAGAGCACCCAGTTCACACTTCCATTCTGGCAAACCACACAGTCCTTGCTGTTCTCTTCAGACAGCTCCACTTCACTTTCAGACAGTCCAGCCTTTTCCAACAAACTTCGATCTGCATTTTTTTCTTCAGCAGAGGGATTGCTGGAAGGAGGTGAATTATTATTTGCAGACATGAAAAGTTGCTGAAAATCAAAGGAACAAGTGTAAAAATAACTATAAATGACAATTACTCTTTAAATCTGGGGGTCATAGAGCTACTCAAAACTTATGAGCTAGCAAATCCATTAGCAAAGAACAGTTACCTTCTATAATAACTAACTGAAAAATATAATTATCTCTTTGTAAACAGCCGTTCTTTGAAGCTCCATAAACAAAAATGGGAGAGATAAGACAACAGGGTACGACTTACCTTCAGATCATGAAATTGACCTTGGGCCAGAAGTAAATATTGATACAATATTCTGCAGGAAAGTTTATAAGTCTTATCAGGAATATGAATTACTGATACCATGGAAATCTAAAATAAAAATTAAACACTAGTCAATATTTAATCTTATAATATTATTTTAGAATTATGTGAAAAAAATGTTTCTTAGAGTCTATATTTTTAAAAATCTAATCTCTATAAATTATAGTCACTGAAGAACCATTGCTAGTTATACATTTTTGCTACAAGTATCTTAATTATACTCAAATTTATGAATGTGATCCCCATAAAAATTCCAGTGAGCTTTTTTTATAGACCTAAGGTATTGACTTTAAAATTCTCATATGGAGCTCTTGCCTGGTATGGCACAAGGTCCTCTAAAATTAAAACAGTGTGATACTGGCACATGAAGAGTCAGATAGGTGAAACAGAATAAGCAGTGCAGAGACAGACCTAATTATGTGCAAGAATATGATGAAAGTGTCATCTCAAATCACCAGGCAAAAAACCTTTTTAATAAACAGTATTGGGTCAAATGGATACCTATTTTGAAAAATATAAAATTAGATTCATTCCTTATGCAAAATATAAGAATAAACTCCAAGCCTGGCACATTAGCACATGCCTGTAATCCCAGTGAGACTGAGGCAACAGGATCGAGAGTTCAAAGCCAGTCTCAGCAAAAGCCAGGCACTAAGCAACTCAGTGAGATCCTGTCTCTGAATAAAATACAAAAAAGGGCTGGGGATGTGGCTCACTGGTTGAGTACCTGTGAGTTCAATTCCCAGTATCCCCCATCTCGAAAAAAAAGAATAAGCTCCAATCATAAGAAATCAACATGTAAAAAAAAAATAGAATTATACAAGTGATATACAGATGTCCCCAGAAAAACCTCATGTGGTAATGCAGGCATGTCTGGTGGTAAAATTATTGGATTATGGGAGTTGGAGTCTAGTTAGTGGATTAATTCATTTGATGGATTAATAATTTAAGTGGATTACTTGGTGGTAACTGTAGATAGGTGGGTGTGGTTGGAACAAATATGTCACTGTGGGTATGTCCTTGGGGATTATACTTTGTCCCTGGCTGGCTCACTTTCTTCCTGCTACCTGGATGCCATGAGGCAAGCAGCTTTCTCTACCATACCCTCCACCATGGTGTTCTGCCTTACCTCTGGCCCACAGCAGTGAGGTCAGTCAAGCATGGACTGAACCTATATGGGCCCAAAATAAGTTTTTCCTCCTCAAAGTTGTTCTTGTCAGGTCATAACCATGGAAACCTGTCTAACAACAAGTACTAGAAAAAAACTGGTAAATTTCTTTTGTCTCAGTGTAGGAAAAGACTTTTCTAACTATGACTTAAACCCCAGAGGTAGCCTGGGCATGGTGGCATACGTCTGTAAACAGAGCTACTTAGGTGGCTGAGGCAGGAGGATCACAAGTTTGAGGCCAGCCTAGGTAACTTAGTGAACTCTGTTTCAAGATTTAAAAAACAGCTGGGGATGTATCTCAGTGGTAGAACACCCATGGGTTCAATTCCCAGATCCTAGAGGGAAAAACAAAACCCCCAAAACAAACAAGCATAAAAATCAGAGGCAGCTGGTGCGTGCCTGTAATCCCAGAGCACGTCTGAAATCCCAGAGGCTCGGGAGGCTGAGGCAGCAGGATCACGAGTTCAAAGCCAGCCTCAGCAACAGCCAGGCACTAAGCAACTCAGTGAGACCCTGTCTCTAAATAAAATACAAAATAGGGCTGGAGATGTGGCTCAGTGGTTGAGTGCCCCTGAGTTCAATCCCGGTACCAAACGAAAAAACAAACAAAAAAACCCAGAGACAGGTAAGTTTGATATATTTGACTAGGTAAAAATTTTAAAATACATGATAAAAAGGCACTACAAAGTCAAAGATAAGACAAACTAGAATAAAATATTCAGAATGTAAATCACAATTGGTTAATATCCCTAATTTATGAAGAATCTTTAAAAACTGAAGAAAAAAATGACCAAAATTCTATAGAAAAGTGGACAAAAAATACAAATAATTCATAAAAAGATATAAACATGGCCCTTAACCACATCAAAAGACATTCAATTAGAATCAAAACTTTTCTGTTTCTCACTCATCAAATTGACAAAAATTCAGAAGTGACTTTTGAGAAATAGTCACTCCCATATATCACTGGTGAAAATGTAAAAAAAAAAATGTTAAAAAAATTCTAAAGGTATAATATCCAAAGGTATAATCCCAATTAAGGGAACTTGGCAATATGTATCAACCTTCATTCATACTCCACCTACACAACCCCAGTGATATTAAATTACAAATGCACAGGTTATCCAGTACAAGATTGTTATGGCAGAATACTAGAAACTACCTAAGTATCCAAGCATAGAAGACTGGCTCAATAACTAAGATAACATGCACACCATACACACAATGGAGTGTGGTTCCCAAAGGATAAGATCATGAATGCCATAATTTCAAATGCTGAAATTCCCAAACATCAAAGTCCTCCAAATCAGAAGCCCAAAAGATTAAAACCCCAAATGTTAAAGTCCTAAAAATCACAATTCCCATTTTTTAAAAAAGGCTATATAAATATCATTCACATGGATCTTGTAAACAAGCAGGGGTTTCTATCCTCATATCAGAAAAAGTGGACTTCAAGCCAAAGTTAATCAGAAAAGGACAAAGAAGGACATTTCATACTGCTTAAGGGAATTGTACATCAACAAGACATAATAATTGTAAATATTCGTGACTGCATGACCAATGTAATTCTGCAACCTGTACACTCAGAAAAATGAGAAATTATATCCCATCTGATTCAAATGTATGATATGTCAAGATAAAACAAAAATAAAAAATAAGTAAATAAATAAAAGAAAAAAAATTGTAAATATTTATGCCCCAAACAATGGAGCATCTATGTACATCAAACAAACCCTTCTCAATTATGAGAAACAAATAGACCACAAAACAATAATACTGGGTAATTTTAACATACCTCTCTCACTACTGGATAAATCCCCCAAACAAAAACTAAATAAAGCAGCTATAGAACTAAAAGACTATATAAGAGTAAGAAAATCAAACTCCGGGGAAGGGCTTCAGTGTGTTTTTGATTTATCCATAGAACAGTTGCCAAGTTATTTAATTGTGTACTATTTCTGCCCCTTCATACATAGCCCCATGCATCCCTTCAGGAAAGAAAAAAGAATTGGAAAGGCTTAGTGACCTTCTGAACCAAAGATGCTTGCTGACACAGAGGTTCCTCTGTTGTTGAACTATTCCTGGTTAGGTCTTTGACTTCATGGAAAATAGTCAAATCCCTAACCACTTACATTTACCACTAAATCTAACACAGAAAAACTAGTTTGTGCTTCACTTTGGTTAATAGATGACAATTTCAAAGCTATCCCCATTAGGCTTTTGTTTGTTTAATCAAACATATGCCATTCATGCCCCTGTAGGGTCTGGAGGTTCTAGAACTTATCCATGTATGTATTAATGACTAGAAAAAATGAAGTACTTTTAAACTCTTATTTGAAAATTTCATAGACTTTGGAGAAGAAAATGGAGTTCAATGAAATCTCTAAATGGTAAAGACAGTTTTGGAATTAAGTTTGATCAAAGAGGGAATTTCAAAGTGTTATCAATAAGGCTTGTTTTTTCCAAGCCCAATACACTTGGGAGAAAATTCAGATGAGATATTTGCCACACCATATAGAAACAATTGAAACTTCAGATTAAAAGTGCCATCATTTATCTGCATTGGCATTCCTTCCAGATAATGAGATTCCAGGGGCTCTTAATGAATTAAAATCACATGTGCCTAAAGAAGCTAGAGATGTTTGACTGACTGGTTTTAAGTACGTGCACAGAAGGATAAGAAGACATTTAAGCAAGTGTTGCTATTTGATTACCAAATATGTGATCTGAACAAGTGCATGTGGAATGGTCTGTGCATTACCCATATGATGTAAAAGCACATCAAACAAACCAATGATTGGAAAATTAAATAGGGAGTACTCATGGCATATATGAAATTGTAGAAGAATTTCAAAAAGAGAAGCATCATATAGAAAATGTGAACATATTCTCTAAGGACAGCTTTGCCCAAAAGGAAAAAATACAGCTATTCATCACAATGTATAATTTAAAATATAAAGATCATGAAAGTCAGACTGCTCTTATGGACTACCTTTATATAAATACCCATAATCTATCCCTGTAGTATTTCCTCACATGTTAAATTTTTTTTTTTCATTTTTTACAATTAGCTATGCTGTGTATTTCAGGTTAGCATTTCCAATATTATAGGCATAAATTATGTAAGACTTCTAGAGAGTTCTAATTTATATTTTTTTTTTGCAAATATGACTCTATAAAAGTATATTATCACAATGTTGACTTTATAAATATTATAAGTGCAGGTACATTAAAAACACCAAAACTTCAATGAATGAAGTGATGTCCTTTTTGAATATCTACATTTGTGAAAGATAAAATTCTTGAGATCTCAGAACTTTGGAGAGCTGCAAATGTAATGGTAACCCATTATGGCTTTTCCCCCCCTTTTTTCTTTTAAGAGGGGAAGAGTAAGAATGCAGTCCCCTGCTACCACAAATTATGCAGTCTAGTTTCCCACATCTGGGAAAATCGCAGGGGTCAGCACATCGCAGTGTAATGGATATGCCTCATCCTGGGAAAACCACCTTCGTGATCATGGTAACTCCCCTGCAAGGTAAGTATCCATTATGCTTTTGATTATGGTATTTCAGATGACTTCAGTCATACAGCTGGGTGCACACAATTACCATTCACAGTGATGTGTCAGGCATTTTGCTTTTTGACCTATTTCTTCATGAATATGCTTTGTCTGCTCATACCTGTTATCCTCAGCATTAGCATTAGTGTTTAAGCTTGCAAAATATTCAAACAGTATTGCTATTATATTTTATAAAGTGGCCAATGAAGTATTATGTTGTGGTTTTTTTTTAATGTTTCTCAAATAAATTCCCTTTAAAAATGTAAATAAATGTCTTTTAAAGAATTTTAAAAATTATTTTTTCCAAAACTAAAATCTTGGTATTTTTATCTTTTGGAATTTTAATACTCAGGATTATGGCTGTCAACATTGTGTCTTTTGGAATTATGGGTCTGTACCCAATGGAATGCTATGCACCTGTTTAAAAAAAAAAAGTGAGAAATATCTCTGGGAACTGATGTGGAATGACTACTGAGATACAATGAAGTGAAAAAAGTCAAATACAAAAGAGCATGTATGGTTATAGTGTGTTACCTTTTGTGTAAGAAAGAAGGGAAAAGAAACATAGTGAAGGTTAAAAAGAACAATGAATTTGGTTATCTACAAGGACTGTGGTATGTGGGGATGAAGTTAAAGAGATGTAGAAGAGAATATCTGATTATATCTCTCAGATTTTTCTGACTTTAAATGCTCAGTCTTGACAGGAAGTGGGATACCAGGAAGTTTGAGCACCAAAATAATTAAATCTAGTAATGAATTATAAACCATGGGGCGGGTATGAAGGTCAAAAAGATAACAAACAGATAAACAAATGGAAGAAAAGGGAAGACTATGACTTCATTAGCCTACTAAGAATTGACTGGAAGGAGGAATGGGGCTAGAGAATAATCATTTTTCATTCATCATAGTAAAGATAAAATCTGGCAAGAATCATCAATGGATATGCAATTCCAGTGGAAATTTTTGATAAAAAGCAGAATATTTACATGGTCTTAAAGTGATTATCACCACATAAATATCAATTTGAAACTTTCTGCACACAAAAATACCCTCATGAGAGCTAAACTGCCTCTTCACAGATCAAGGGAGAACAAACCCAGAACAATGGAGAAATTATATAATACCTTTTGAGAGATCAAAACTAACATAATCAATGAGAGAAAACACACTGCATTCTTCTAGAGGCTATGGCCTGAAAAGGAAGATTCATCACTTAGGCAGTTCATTAGCTGCCAGTGCACAACTCTGATCTGACCATGAGGAAATGTTAGAAAAACATGAGAATGCTCTGCTTATAAAAAGGGTGTGTGCATGCAACTATTCCTCAAAAATGCACTGAATTCTTCAAAAATGCTAAAAACAAAGCAAGGCTGTGGAAATGTTCCAGGTGAAAGGAGGCTAAAAATATATGATAAAGAAAAAACTCTGGAGTTAGACTAGAAGTTGGACTATTAGATCAACTGAGAAATTGGAATATAGGTAATAGGTTGGATAAAATATTATGTCAATGTCAAATTTATAAAGTTGGTAACTGTACTATGATTATATAAGAGAACATTCTTAAGCCATATGTGGTGGCACACACCTGTAATCCCAGCAACTGGGGGAGCTGAAGCAGAAAGATTGTGAGTTCAAAAGCCAGTCTTGTGACAATAGTAGAATGAAACAGACATTATTACCTTATGTACATATAAGACTGCATGACCAGTGTGAATCTACTATATGTACAATCAGAATGAAAAATTATGCTCCATTTATGTATGATATATCAAAGTGCATAAATGTATTCTGTCATGTACAAATAATTAGAATAAATTTTTTAAATTAAATTTAAAAAGTCTCAACAACTTAACAAGGCAACTTAGTGAGACCCTGTCTCAAAATTTAAAAAAAAAAAAAAAGGGCTGGGGATATGGCTCAGTGTAAGTCTCTGGGTTCGATCCTCATTACCGAAACAAACAAACAAAAACCAACCAAACAAACAAACAAACAAAGACCAGAACATCCTAATGTCAAGAAATACACACAGAAATATTTAAGGATAAAGAGTCATCATGCATGCAACTTGCGCTCAAATCATTTAAAAAATATATGATAATATATCATATGATTACATGAAATTTACACATATAAGATCAACTTAATGATCTGGATGAAAGAAAAGTTAACCATAGATGATCTGGAGAAAAGTATATGAGTATTCTTTTACTTTTTATTTTTGTAACTTTTTGAAATTATGTATCAATAAAAAGCTTTTAAAAGCCTGCTGTGAATGTAAAAACACAATATATATATATTAAATTGCCAATGGATCTTTATTTTATTTATTTATATGTGGTATTGAGAATTGAACCCAGTGCCTCACACACGCTAGGCAAGTGCTCTGCCACTGAGCCCCTAACAAAATATTCTTTACAGGCTTAAAAGGATATGGAAAAGATATTGAGATATACTATTAAATAAAAACAGGTTACAAAATAGAATGTACGACTTGATCCTCTTCTTTAGAAAAGTAGATATATGAAAATCTGGGGAGATAGAGCATATATTCACAGTTGTTATCTTTGGGTGACAGAACACAGTTGGTTACACTTTCCTCCTAGCTTATCTAGGTTTTCTAATTTTTTTCTGCCACATCATGTTATTTGAATATTACAGAAATAAACCCTAATGTAATTCTGTAAAATTTAACATTTTCAAAATCTTACAGGAATAATTATTGTTTTCGTTTAATTGCTTAAAACAAAAAGCTGGTTCCTAACTATACCATATAAAAGCAATTCTTTCCTATTATAATGGGAAAGGGAGAATTGTGTATGTGTGTGTGTTTTTTTGGTTTTTTTTGGCTTTTATTTAGACTCCATGACCCTAAAAAAAAATCCCACATGAAAAACAGATATGAAATAATTCCCTTGCTTTTAAAATTAAGAACAGAGAATATTAACATGAACTATACAAACAAGTATGATTTAATGCCAATACTAGCCTCAAACTGAGATAAGGAGAAGGAAAAAAAAATAGGTGGAAAAAGGGGATAGAGCTCACAGACATTAAAAGACACACAAATGACCCAGACAGGGAGACATGAACAACAGATAAAATGTCTGTTCACCCTCAGGAGCCAGGCATCCTGGCTACCCTATGGAGAGAAGCCTCCACAACTACAGCGAGGCCAAATTCTTCATTCCATTTGGATCAGGGAACCTGATAATAAATTCTTCTCTGTTTATATGCCATTAAATTGTACACTGAAAAATGATTAAAATAGTAAATTTTCTGTTATATACATTTTGCCACACACACAAAATCTTTCCCTGCTCAGATGGAGAAAGTAAGTTACAAAACAAAGAAGGAAAACCTGAGCACCTGAAATAAAAAAAGAGCAGTCAGTCAGGGGAAAGGAAGCCCAGGGGAAGTTGGGAAGCAAAATGACTGAGATCAGGTCCTTTTGTTTTGAATAAATGGAAAAATTATGGAACCCAAACCCAAGGAACTCAGAAAAGGTGAGTAACACAATGGTGAGATAAGGGTTACCTTGACGGGTAGGTAGTAAAGAAGGAAGAGACTGGAAATACGTAGCACAAATTTAACAGGTCTTAATTTATCTGCAATTGAAAAAGCAAGGACAGAGAAAGAAAACTAGATCTCTCACATATACTACTTATACATAGGCAACTAAGGTGTTTTGCCATCAAGGTCTGGAAGGTTCACTAACACTACCTGATATGAAGTACCCCCACTACCCCACTTACTGAACCTTTATTGAGAATCTAGGCACTGCACTAGGTTCTGGAAATACACTACTGTGGATATGATTTTTTTAATTTACATATTTAAGGTATATAACATGTTCTGATATGTACATACATAATAAAATGGCTACTATAGTCAAGCAAATTCACATATTCATCATTTCAGGTACCCCTCCTTTTCCTGTGTCAAAATACTTAATATTTTAGCAAAAATCCCTAAATATATTATTACCGTAGTATACATTAGATCTCTAGATTTGTTCATCCTACATACCTGCAACTTTGACTGTTTGACCTAAATCTCATTTCCTCCGTCCCTACTCCATGACTTAAATGAGGGAGGCTGACTTCACCTCAACAGAGCTTCAGTTTGACAATATTAAAAAAAAAAAAAATAGAGACTTAACAGCAAATGATCAGAGCCACATGTTCCAATAACAGTCTGTAGTTTCCAAAGTTCAATGCATTTTTATCTCAGGAAACTATTCCTTTTTTTTTTTTTTTTTTTAAGATAGGGAATAGGGATGTAGCTCAGTGGTAGAGTGCTTGCCTAGCATATATATAGGTCCCTAGGTTCAGTTCCCAGCAAGTGGGGGTGGCTGTGGGATAGGGAGTATAAAGGGTATCGACTGGAATTTTTCGTGACTCTGTTAAGTCTGTACAAGGATATCTGCCCTGCCTAATACACAGTTATTAGAAAGAAAAGTAATTTTTGTGAAAGTATTTTTATATTACAAAAGTATCATCAAAAATATTACTATAGGGGCTGGGATATGGCTCAGTGGTACAGTGCTTGCCTAACATATGTGAGGCACTGGGTTCAATTCTTAGCACCACATATAAATAAATGAATAAAATAAAGGTCCATCAACAACTTAAAAAAATTCTTTTAAATGTTACTACATCTTTATTAATAAACATCAAACAATTCAGAAAAGTAGTAAACTGTAAGGGCAATATCACCATGATCCAATTTCACCAAAATTTATTTCATGTATAGGTTGAGGATCCTTATCCCAAATGTTGTGACAAGAAGAATTTCGAATTTGGGGTTTTTTTCAGATTTGGGAATGTTTGTAAATACACAATGAGATATCCCAGGGATGTGACCAAAGTCTAACTAAGGAATTCATTTATGTTTTAAATATACCTTATACATATAGCCTGAAGATAATTTTATACAATATTTTTAATATGCATGAAGTCAGGTATAAAATTTTACACTTGTGGCAACATGTCCCTGCTCAAAAATTTTCAGATTTGATTCATTTTTTATTTTGAGATTAGGGATGTTCAAACTGTGTAGTTTTCTATAATACTTAAAGGATTGTCAAGGCTCAGCTCCTTTTGATCTTTAAGATGTTTTATGTTCCTAAATAGAGATAAACTACCAGACTGAAGAAATAATTTAACACTAATGAGAAAACAAGTTACTGTAGTTACTAAAAATATAGGAATCAGATGTATAAGGTACAGGGACTCTAATGAAAATAAGGTGAGGTGACTGCAACTATCAAAGAAAGAGTGGAGACTCTCTAAAAATTAAGCACTTCAAGCTGGGCATGGTGGTGCACTCCTGTAATCCCAGTGGCTCAGGAGGCTGAGGGAGGAGGATCACAAATTCAAGGTCAGCCTCAGCAATTTAGTGACTCGCTAAGCAACTTAGTCAGACCCTGTCTCAAAATAAAAAATAAAAAGAGCTGGAGAAGTGGTTCAGTGGTTAAAGACTCCTGGGTACCCAAAAGAAAAAAAATATGAGTGCTTTAGATCATTACAATGCTTATTTGTTCAGTATTAAAAATGTTAAAAATGGACATGCATCCCAACAGACTTTTTGATATGGTAAACATAACAGAATACAGAGTGATGAGATTAACTTAATAATAATTTATTTCCTAAATACAATCATATTCTTGTGACTAAAAGGGAAAAAAATCATACTCTGAGGGTGCTATTATATGTATAAAAATTGTAAAGGTATACATCCCATGTTTTCATTTTTTAAGAAAATGAGTCCAGGCCAAATACATATCCGCAGAAATTAAAATAAACATTTTTTTTATTTTACCAAATAATTAAGAACCATCATCCAAATCACTTAGAGGTAATGCTTTCAGAATTTTGAAATTACTTACAATATCATAAATTTCTCGGTCATCCTCATGAGCTAAGGTCAACAGCGCTACCAATGGATAACGAGATCTGGGCACTGAACCAAAGTCTTCAATTTTATTATCTCTTGGTAACTGGCAATATATTTCTTCTTTGCTGTCCTTTTTAATACTTTTTGAAAATGTAAAGGCAAATTGCCACTATAGCCAAAAGATTAAAAATATATCAAAAACGATCAACAACGTAGCCACATTTTATTGTATCCATAAAAAGTCTAATTTTCATGTGCTAATGGGTTATCAGATAAAAGGATACAAATACTGTTCTTGGTAGAGATATTCACTATACAGAGCATCTTCTAATGCTTGGGGAGTGCTTATTCTGAAGCAATAAACGTGCTTCTGCAGAGCTTCATATAATTTTTGGACACTGCACCCCCAGTAGCATGTAAGGCGGCTATCTTCAAGGCAGTCTGTTTTTAAGGTTATACCAGCTGCAGAAAATAAAGCAGAAAGAGAACAGAAATTACCTAATGTGACATCTGACACAATTATACAGGGTAAGAAACTCAGGCTTCTTTTGGGATGCTGGACAGGCCTGATGTTGGTTAAAGGAACTTGTTATGGGTATGTACCTAGAAATGAAGGTCCGGCCTCCAAAACAAAATATAAAAATCTCAACATCTATATAGTTTTTTAACAATAATGAAAATTCTTCCTTACTATTTATACATTTAAGCTTATAAATTATCAGATTAATTTTCTTTTTTTGACAATTCCAAGATTTTTCAAAGCACTCTAATAATGCATATAATCCTAATGACAAGAAACATACAGGAGAGAGGAGATGTCTCCAAAAGTGGATACACACAACCCATGGGGTCCAGAAGATGATCACTGGAGTAAGAAAAATATTAAAAAGAAATTGAGCTTTACTAATATTAATATATACATTGACAACATTAATATACAGTCTTGTCACACAGTTAATGTCCCATGTAATATGCAAAATAGCCTGAGGAAAGAATAGGGATTCAAAAATAGGGAGGGTTTAATAGCAATATCCTTGTTTATTTGTTTTCTTTCAGTGAAAGAAATGATATTATAAATTGAGAAGACCTGATAAGTAGATATATAGAAACTAAATAGATATATGAATTATATTTTAGAGGTTTTATTTTTTGTTTTGTTTTGTTTTCTGTTTTGGGGATCAGACCTAGGGGCACTTTACCACTGAGCTACACACCTGCAGTCTTCCCTCTCCACTGCACCTTTTCTTTAAAATGGTGTCTTGCTAACTTGACAACGCGGGCCTAAACTTGTGATTCTCCTACTTCAGCCTTCTGAGTAGTTGGGATTCTAGGCATGCATCCTGTGCCTGGCTCGTTTTACTTATTATTCTGCACTCCCCAGGACTTATTATGTACCACCAATATGATTATTTTCTCTAATATTTCCAAATACTGAGTTTTTCACTCTTCTCAGTATAGTGTAGTTGTAGCATTATCAAGTGTGAAGGTAGCGACAGCCAATATTGTGGGCAGTGCAAGCTATAACATTTAGTGCTCACGGACAGTAATGTACTTGACTAGACCAAAAGGGCATAGTTTTGGTCATTGTTCCTGGCCAAACAGCTTGCTTTCTGATTTTGACTCTCTGAATTTACAAGCAATTCTGTAAACTACTCAATATTCTCTTATTGGAGTTTTTCTGTTGCTTGTTAATAGCCTTTCTGATATAATATTCATTTTTTAAAAAAAAGTGATTCAGAGTATGGAATACACAAATACAATCATATGCCAGACTAATCTCAGCAACTCAGGAGACTAAAGCAGAAGGGTTGCAAATTTGAGGCCAGCCTTAACAATTTAGTGAGAACTTGTCCCCCCCTCAAAAAAAAAAAAAAAAAAATTTAAAGGGATGGGGATGAAGCTCAGAGCAATTCAGGATTCAATCCTGAGTATCACAAGAAGAAAAACAAAAAATAAATAAAAGCAAATGCTCCACAGGATTCCAAATATTCAGTATTTACACAGAAAGACTGGGGTTCTGAGTATGTATAGTAACAGTGACACAGCTATTTCTAATCACTTAAGTAAAATTTTAATTGGCAGGAACTATGAATAGGGAATTAGAGCAGAATTTGATTTCAACTACATGATTCTACTCCTCAGGTGTTAACTGAAGAATAGAAAATTTCATTAGCTATTAAGAAGTGGAAGAAAATAATACAAGGGGGAGAAATGAATGACAGTAGAGGGGGTAGAGAGAGAAGAGGGGAGGGCAGGGGAGGGGAGGGATGATAGTAGAGGATAGGAAAGGCAGCAGAANCAGGAAAAAAAAGTTGAATATAGATAAGAAAAAGAAAATATAAAAAGCATACAGAAAAAGTAGATAAAGAAAAAACCCTACAAAGTGATTATTTAATATTGTGACAAAAAAAGTGCAAAGATGTTATGTATTGTAGACTAGATATCATAGCAAAATCCTGGAATCAACCCAAATGTCCATCAATAGGGAATTAAATGAATAAAATACTATACTAGAAAATATTATGTAGTTATTAAAAAAGAATTGAGGCATATTAGAATATCCATATGTACTATTATGCAATGATCTTCAGAGCATGTAAGAAATATAAAATGCAAAGTGGAGATAAGTATATACATATTTTATTTATCTCACATGAAAGGATATCCATATATATGTGTTTATTTACATTAAAAAAGAACAATGTAAATAAGTCTTTTTTAAAAAAAAACTTGAGGGCTGGGGTTGTGGGGGCAGTTGTAGAGCGCTTACCTAGCACGTGGAAGGCCCTGGGTTAGGTCCTTAGCACCACATAAAAATAAATAAATAAAATAAAGGTATTGTGTCCAACTACAACTAAAAAACAAATAATTAAAAAAAAAAAAACCTCGACTAATAGAACTTATGTAAGTACTTCTAACTAACTTCTAAAACTTATTTGCTACATAAAAATAATCAGAGCTCTAGAAAAAAAGTCCAGAGACTCCAAGCTGCATAAATAACCCATTTACACACTCTGTATACTTAACTAAAAGGCGGGGGAGGTATCTGATACCAATTGAATATTAATCAGACTTTAATAATGTGTCTCTGAAACTAATATTCAAAATTAATGGAAAAGAACTATAGAATATAAAATTTTCTCCTCCACAATCTTTTATAAACTTGACCATTATACAAATTGAGAAGAGAATGTACTGATTTTATTATTTGATGATAGTTCAAATACTCCTATGCAAAACTATTTTCCCTTTAGTTTTACCCATTTTTTTCCTACAGAAGAGTTCCCACTTTTACATTTCCTTAGTCTTCTAAATTCCAGTGTACACACAAAACCACTTTAGGTCAATAGCATTAACATTAGTAACAACTGTAAACCAGAAATTTCAGAATAAAAAATGAACAACATAGATGTTCTCTCAACTGCCCTTATCCAACATAGTTATTTTAGGCAAATGAAGCAAGTGTTAAGAGAAAACCTGGTAAAGAATTGAAAAAAATAAGGACTATAAGTCCAATGTATTCAGTCATTTAAAAAAGAGAAACATGGCACACACCTGTAATCTCAGTGATTCAGGAGGCTGAGGCAGAAGGATCACAAGTTTGAGGCCAGGCTCAGAAATTAAGGCCCAAAGCAACTTAGTGAGACACTGTCTCAAAATTTTAAAAACTGGCTGGGGATGTAGCTCAATGGTGAAGTGCCCCTGTGTTCAATTCCTAGTCCTCCCACTCCCACCCCCAAACAGAAAGTGAGTGACAGAGCAAGAAACAATGTATTACAAAAAGAGGAAGGGGATCAAGGGAAGGAGGGGACAAGAGAGAAGGAAGGGAAGGTAATGGGGAGACAGGTATGATCAAAGTATAGCATATGTATGTACAAATATGCCACAATGAAACCACTATTCTATATAATTAAAATGCACTGGGTGGGGGTAGGGAGACAATGGGACAAGAAAGTCACAAATCTTAAAAGAAAAATCTTGAGAGAGAAGTAATATACAAGAAGACCATGCATGAGGATATTAAAGCCAGGGTATGAGAAAATGAAAGTACAGGTCACAGAGAACAGAGTCACAAACTCCTCCCAAAATACTGCATGTGTTATTCTGCCTAACTCTCTTGTTTTTTAGCTCTTACCAAGATAAATAAGCTCAAACACAAGGAAACTGGAAGAAGATGGCCGCTGCGCACGGGGGTTGCTGAAGTGCTGAGCATGGTGCTCAGAGCAGCGGCTTTAATCAAGATTTCGCACAGCGTGTAAGAGCTCCTTTCACCGTTAATCTGTAGCGGACCACTTTGCCAAGCAGCAGGAAGAACAAAGAGATCGAAAAAGAGATGCTTGGCTCCCGGACACTTTGCCGCCCAGAGCCGTGGGCGCTTTGCTCCCATCTGCTTCCTCTTTCACTTCGCTCCGGGCAGAGAAGGTGAATGTGTAATCAGCAGTGGATTGTAAGTACCCTAGGCAAAGAAAGCTCAGTGCGCCCCGCCTTTTTTTTTTTTTTTTGGAATATTTTTTATACAGGGAGAGTTTGTGGATTGGGATTGTTGGCTGGGCTGCGGTTTCTGTGCCGAAAATCCACTCC